>NW_025999853.1:30720766-30905508 GCF_001458135.2 Marmota marmota marmota
AAACAGTAAGAAAAAAGAAACACACACACACACACACACACACACACACGTACATAACTCAGAAAGAGAGAAAGCGGCATATGGCAGGCAAGGATAGTCCAGATTTGGAGAGTAGAGTGAGCAATCTCCAGGTGAGTTTTATTTTCATATTAGACTTAGATGAACTTTATAACTGCTGAAATTACATGTGTTGAATTTCTTCGAGCCCAGAATGTGTGCCTTCTGCTGCCCTCAGAACGCCTAGGCCGTGAGTGCACAGCTAAGATAGCAGACTGGCAAAGTTAAAATACACCACTCAATAAAACTGCCAAGTTCTCCTTCCATAAAAATAAAGAGGCAGACACTAGCCCAATCTGCCCAAAAGCACTAATGGGGTTTTAATTTAGAAGAAATTTAGAAGAAATTGGATGAGAATGAAATACTCTTCTTTTACTAAGAAGTCTATTTCCAGCTTTAGAGGTGAATATAGCAAAAAAGACAGTCAAAAATTTAAGAGTGCAGCTAAAGAAAGAAGGGCACTCATTATACAGCAGAAGGAACATTACAGCAAACTGAAGAAAAAGAAATATTATAAATTAAGCTGATCAAATGATGAATCTCAGTGAGAGCATAGTTTATAATGAAAAAGAAATCATATGATCTTTTAAATTCTGGACAAAGAAATTATGTTTTTTCATGATTCAGATATTAGCAATTATGATTTTAAACCCTTCCCTGCTTCAAAATTGACCTTACACCTTCAGGAATCATTTCAGTCTCTGCAAGAAAACCTGGACACGTCTTCTGCATCACCCAGAATCTCATGCACATAAATACATTTTATAAAATCCACTGCATTTTCTGACCCCAACTTCCCTCCCTCCCATACCCTGCTTGTGTCAAGGTTAATAATGACTTTCAAATGTTAAATCCACTGGCCAATTTTTAGTTCTCATCTACATGACTTCTCAGTAGTGTTGGATGTAGCAGGATCATTCTCTCCTCTGAAACCCTTCTTCAGCAAGTTTCCAGGGTCCTAAGTCTCCAGGGCCTCCCTCTTACTGCTTCCCTGGCTTATCCCTCTCAGTCTCCATGGTATTTCCTCCTCATCTCCCTGACCTCTGAACATTGATTTCCCTCCAGGACCAGTATTTAAACCTTTTTTCTTTTGGATTTACACTTTCTTCCTTGGAGATTTCATCATTTTTTTGTGGTTTTAAATAGTCATTGGTCATTGTTGACTCTAAAATTACTAACTACAGTTTTTACCTTTTCCTGAATTCTAGATTCAGTTGCTAACCCAAGATCCCTGCTGGAATCTCCAGAAATATTCTCAAACAGCATTTCTGAGATTGCACTGCTGATACTTAACCTCATCCAAAGTGACTCCTGTATTCTTCCTCACTCATTTTATACCAGTTCTATCTTCTCAATTCATAGAGCTAAAACCTTAATTCTGTTTCCCTTTCATATCCTATGTATGATCTATCAGAATGTTATGATAACTTTATGCTCACATTTAATTTATTTAGTAAGATCACTTTGACTGTGTTGAAAATAGATTGAGGAGAAGCAGGGAGATAGGTAGGAAACTACAGGAAGAATCCAAAGGAGTTATGATTGTGGCTTGGATGGAGGTGGTAGCATTCGAGGTTGTTAGTGGTTGGCTTTTGGATAGAGTGAACAAAATGAATATTTATTGGCTATGATAAGCTCATCTATTCCACCCAAGTTTTAGGCAATTACAGTGATTTTTTGCTTGTGGATACATTTCGGAAGGAAGTTGATTGTTATATCCTGAGTCTAAGACAGGATATGACAGCACATGATAACTAGCTCCTGAATGATTACATATCATATTTTAGTCTTAAAAAATTATTTACTTGTGTTCGGGTGACTTTCTTCTTCAGCCCATTTATCTATTTTTCTAAAATAAATTATTAACTTATTTTAATTTCTATACATTTATATATTTTCCAACCAGAATTTAGTCACCCTTACCTATTGAAAACATAATAGGATCATGTAATATATATCGTGGTTTTTGCCAATTTGAAACCTCTTCTAGATAACATATAAACCTATGATAAAACTTCTATTCATTCAATTTGAAAAGTTTATTGGGAGTTGAAATGAGATCTAATACCACAAGAAGATTACTCATGCTTAGGAGAGAAATCATGGAATAGCATAAATAATACCAAAAACTTAATATCAGTGTTGTTCAAATATGTGTGGTTATTAGTTAGTTTCCATAATCATATAGTCTCTTCTATAAAATGGGGATATAAATACTGAATTTGCAATGAACAAATGAAATAAAAATATAAAAAGCAAGGACTTGTCAAATAGAGGTAGGCAGTAAAAATTATTGGTGACCTACAATGATCTGGTATTAGGTCAGCTGAGAGGCAGACCACTTGAAGGCAGAAATATAAAGGATACAAAGGAACGTGAAATCAGAAGGTAGGTTTAACAAGCGCAGAATCCATAGTGAATACGTAGCAATCTGCTGAAGACCTCACTAAAACTGTTGTCATTTTTACAAGGCTTTGAATAGCAAGAATACCAAAGAACACAGACATTATATGTACAAACCTCACACACCTGCCAACAATCCCTTCCCTCTTCTCCTCCACACACAATATAAAAACAAGAGGACAAAACAGGAGTTGAAGAGCAGCTAATGGAAAAAATATGTACAACCAACAAAGGAAAAAGACTGAAGAAAGGGCCACAGCACCCAAATGAATGCTAAGCCAAGGACCATCTACAGGCTTGCAATTCAAATCACTGAGACAACTGGTTTGTAACTGAAGCCAACCAAAGTCCTCCCTACAAAATTGCCCATTTGTTCATGGGTATATGAAAGAGGGAATTAGATGAAAGAGCAATAAAGAATGGGGTCTGAGTTCTAGGATCCCATGGATAATGCAAGTAAATAATCAAATCTCCTATCATATTAAAGGAGTAGTGTGATGTGATGGTGTACACTAGCCATTTACTGAAACACTAGGTGGTATAGCTTCTGAACATTTACTTCCATGAAAGTTAAGATAAGCTATTGTCTAGGACAGACCATCTGTGACACAGACAAGAGTAGACACAAGAAATCACAAGAAGAAAGTGGGAAAGGCCAAAAATTCAAAGCCATAGACTTGAAAGAAAGATCAATTTATTCTTCTTGATGTCTTTCTAGACCAGTGTTTATCGGGTATTTTAGAACCAAATCATTTAAGGGCTTGTTGAAATGTGTATTTTGTTTCAGCAGGTTTGGGACAGGTCCTGAATTCCTGTATTCTTAACAAGCTCTCAGGTGATAGCCGTGTCACTGGTCCAGGGACCACACTGTGAACATGGAGGTTCTGAAGTTTGATGATTTGAGAGCCCGACATTGTTCTTTTGTGACTATGCATTGACCTCCTGCAGACCATGACCCACAGCTTTGCTGTTTGGCATAGACAGTCTAGATTCCACATCTAATAAGCTAAAACTTCACAAAATGATTGGGTTTCCTGGTTCTCTTAAAATACTTAGGACAGTTGGCACTAAGGGGGCCTTACATTTTACATGACCTCATCAACTGGAGCCAAGTGAAAATTACCCCTTTGGAGGAGACATGTTTTCTACAATCCCCATAGACATTCTCACTACAAATACATCCCTAATGAAGGCAGAACCCATTTGTTATTCCCCATGCAATTGTTGTACTAAATTAGTTTACTACAGAAAGGATTTCTTCAAACACATGTCTTTGTCAAAATTAAGAAAACAAACATCAAAATTAAGAAAACAAAGTTGTATTATGATTTGTATTTTCCCCCATCATTTATATTATAGGCTGATCCCTTTTAAATCTTTCATTTTGAAATACCTGTTCTTATTCATTCCCCATTTCCAGTACCTAAAGCAGAACCTGGCATGCAGTATGTGAAATGAATTTCTAATGCAAAAGACATCTAAGGAGAACAGGCTCAGGATTGAGGACAGCCTTTGTTTGGGATCCTTTAGTGCTACCCTGTTGTGTTATGTTAATATTTACATTGTGAAGCTGGTTTTAATGGCAGGCTGATCCATTGGCTATAACTACCTACAATGAACTCATAGATTCACAGTTAGTATTTTTGATTAATTTTATATGCGTGCTGACAACCTAGAAGACGGGATTGTAGTGATCTCCTTCTTGGAAAAGATCTTGGTTAGTAGTGTGAGAAATGTTAATAAAATTAAAAATGAAACCTTACTACTTTACCTAATTTGTCAATTTGTGGACATTGGCACACTCTCATTTTGGTAATAGATTTTCAGTGTCTTAAAAATAGTTTAAAGTAGCTTTTCCTTTTTACTGGAAACTGAGATCAAATGGCAGATTAAATGGCCACAAAAGGTCAAAATATAATTAAATCCCACTTTCAGTGGTTTAACTCATAATTTACACTATTGTATGAATCCTTTAGGAAATAATAGAAAATATTATTTATTTTTTCAGATCTGTTATCTTGTTTGAAAGGGAAAATTTGGGTAAATATTTCCAGATAGGAATTCTGCCCCCCCATACACACACACACACACACACACACACCACACACATACACACACGCATGCAAACACACATATGAATGCAGAGATGGTGGATTAACATGAAGGAAAACAGATTCAAAGCAGAATCATGATCTCAACTTAAATCAGATAGGCTTAAATATTTTTAAAAATGTAAGCGGGACACAGTGGCACATATCTATAATCTCAGCAGCTCAGGAGGCTGAGGCAAGAGAATTGTGAGTTCAAAGCAAGCCTCAGCAACTTAGTGAGGTCTTAAGTAACTTGATGAGCTCCTTTTTCAAAACAAAATATTTTTAAAAGGGTGGCTAGGGATGTAGCTCAGTGGTCAAGCACTCCTGGGTAGCAAATCCCTGGTACTAAAAAAAGAAAAGAAAATGTGAAATTTACTATGCTTTATGTATGGCTCAGAAGTAAAAGTTTTCATTGAGAATACAGTTGCTGGAAACATTAATAATTTAAAATCCAAGGTTAAAAATAATAGAAAAAGTTTTTAATTGAAATCTTATCTTGTACTTATAGAGAACATTCTAAGTTTTCTGCATGCCCAAGATTCAAAACATGTTCTCTTTTCTGTGTACCATGAAACAGTTTCCCAGTGAATTTTGCCAATTTTATCATCCACAGTCTACTATTCCCTCCTTCCCAGATCACATTCACATGCACACAGACCACCATCTTTCTCCAAACCCATTTTAAAATAGAGGTGACCCTGAACAACCAACAGGTCTGGTGGCTTTCCATCTTCATTTGTTCCTGTTACTACTTTGTTGGTATTTATAGCCCCTTTATTGTGACTGGGGTCCTAGGCATGCAAGGCCATACTAGATGAATAGGAAAACACACCTTTTTCAAGAAAATTTTCTATCATTTTTCCTGTCTCTCTTCTGTCAGATCTCTTCCAAATGTCACTAGTATTTTAACAAATTACCCCTCAACAGGTGGGGTGTGGGAGACCAACCTTACATGTGACTGAGTCACACTCTCCTGCTGGGTGCTGAGGCACTCAGTCACAGAAATGTGGCAGAGCTTTCCCCACCCTTCTTGGTCCGAGGGTCGTGTCTTGCTACAGCCCCATGCTCACCTGTTCCTTTATAATGTATCCCCTTGCCCTGTTTAGGATAGAATCTTCCATGGAAGTGCCTTGTGTGTGTTCCCTCCTCTTACTGTGCCCTTGGGTGTGGCCTACCCAGGTGTCAGTCAACCTGCTGACAGTGGATATCATGAAGATAGACTCAGCCCCCAAAACCTGACCCCTTGCCTCATTTAAATAACTTCTCAATAAAAGGGGTTAGCGTTAGCGTGTTCTCCTGCTCTCTCTCTCTTTCTGCGGACTCTTAAGGTCAGAGGAGCTGTCACAGCGACCCCAAAGAAAAAGGTATTTGTGTCTCTTGTGTGGTTATTTTGCGCAGACCAGTTAGCCCAGTTTAACTGGAGTGACCCCTGAGCCTTTTAGTCGCGAGAACAGAAACCCAGCAGTGGGGCATTTGGCATCAAGAAAATAGGAATATGGAAGATATATCTATAATCACAGGAGAACTAAGCTGGATTAAGCTACCCAAAGATGTTTTGTTTGGCAAGAAGAGTGTATGGTGGATTCCATTCCTGTTTTTTTTTCTATTGTCATATATAACTAAAAAGAACCAAGTTTTTTATAAACAGATTTTAGCCAGTTTTTAAAACTCAAAATATTTCTCATCAAATTCTACACTTGTGGATTTCTGGAGGAATCAGAAGATATGGTGATAATGGGCCCACATTCTTTCACATGGATAGTGAGCCTCAGCCCCTGGGTTAACCAGCTGTCCTCACCACACCCTTACACTTTCATACCCAGCACTTTTCACTCATTACTCTTCTTCAAGGTAGGGTTCTTCCTTGAGCTATGTAGGCACTGATCTGAATTTGCAAATTCTATAGTAGATTCTAATTATTTCCTTCTAAGTTTCTGGTGGTAGCTCATAAGATTGACTGAAATGCTGAAATCTCAATAAGTGTTTCATTTTTTTTTTACCATCAGTTGATTGTTTTCCAAACCCAAATGACTGATTTTTTTATTAACATGAAATATCACTTAGAACAAGATTTAAATAAATATAACATCTGTACATGTCTAACCTTTCTTGTGGCATGTGAACTTACTCTGGATCTTACTCTAGAGATAGAAAACTTTGTAGGCCATGTTCATAACTATCATGCTGGGAGGGTGGTGACAGCATTATTTTGTTAATCATTTGGAAAAAAACTCCTGGAAAAGTGCTGGGCAAAATTTCATCATCAACAAAGCAAAGTCAAGCTGCTATGTTTTCTGGAAATTGGAGGTAAGGGAACACCTGAAGTTCTGGAATAAAGTGAACCAAATCCTGCAATTGGAAGACGGAACCCAACTAAGGGAGAAGGAGTAAATTAAAAGAATGTAAAATCACTGATAAGCAAAAATAACCTTTTTTGCAATATCTTTTTTAATTTTTATTTATTTTTTTACTATAATAAACTCTTACACTGTGGTTTTCTTGGAATCCATTAGTATAACGGCATAGAGAAGAGCAGTTTTCATTTTAACCTTACCAATTAAAATGCAGTTCTTAGAATCCCTAAAAGATACTTCACTAGCTCTGACAACCTCACTTATCTTTAAACAATTCTAGAAAGATTCGGAAAGAAAGTTGCTGTAGTCTATATTCCAAACACCTTTTGAATCAAGGTAGTATTATTCTCACCAAACCCTAGAAATGACTCTGAACATTTGATTTTTATCTCTGTGCAAAACCTAGTCTTTAAAAAAATCAGATTAATTTTCCCTGCAAATTCTTGTCTCCCAATACAACATTTTTATACTGATTATCTTATTTTCTAAAAATATTAATAAATTTTATCTTTTATCAATTCACTTTTAATAGCATGCTCTCTATTAACAGATATCAATTTAAGTACTCTATGCTGTTCATCTCTACTATAAATATATCAGTATTATGGGCTTCAAGTGGTTCACTTCTTTCTTTTTTAACACTCAATTACTTCTTTGCTATATTCTTGAGGATAAACATCATCTTGAGCAACAGAGAAATTCTTATATAGCTGGACACTCCTAAGAAAATGTTTAATTTGGTAGAATGGGTCCTCTACAGAATCTGAGAATAGAAAACCTGCAGAATAATGTAAGCCAAAGTTGGTTATCTACCTCATTCCTGAGGCTTCCCAAAATTCCAACTTCTTTTTTATTTTTGCTGTCTTTATGTTTCTTTGCATCCTATTTTATATTGATAAACACCCTTTTTATACAATGTAAGGAGACATCCTATTGTTAGATATAGAGGAAGTTCTTATGAATAAGTTCATATTTTCAAACCCATTCTTCAAAAAACGAACATGAACTGGTGCCACTCAATGGTTTTGAATGATTACCATGAAACTCATCAGTTAAGACACTGGTGACTCACTGAAAGCATAAAGTTAGTTATCTATCTAATAATCACTATTCCTCTCTTCCTTCCCCTTTTAAACACTGACACATACTACTTTTTACCCATACTTAAGCATTTTATATCTATTTTACCATCATTATATCCATTTTGAGACAAAGAAAATGAAGCTTAACAGGTATAAATAATTTTCTCAAAATCTACATCTAGTAATAGAAACAGTGAAATGGAATCTAGACCATCTAATTTTAGAGCTTGCCTCCCCTGTGAACTTAGGAAAGCATTTGCCATCAGTAAGACCCAGGCAACATCAGTCGGTTCATCTTTGCATCACGAATTTCCATTCAGTGATTTCAGGCTATTTCATGGACTCGATTACATAACTCCAACACCTTTATTATATATTAAACATGTCAAGTTTGATTATTTGTTTTAGTTATTAATGAGTTTATGAGACTATTTTGCTTTCTATTTTACTCTTGATTTGAATGATTTCTCCCGATTTCCTCTGGGTATCTTTCGAATATAGCAATCAGACAAAAATTATAAAAGTGGTCCATGACTCTGACATAGCTTTCCTATGTAAATGTACCTCAACATCATATACATCAACAAGAGTGGGATCTTACTTAGAATAAGATCTATTCCGTGCTTGTATACACGCATCAAAATATATTCTACTGTCAAATATAACTAAAAAGAATAAATTTTTAAAAAGTGGTCTGATAGACAAATAGGTTTGAGAAGCTTTGTGTAGGCCAATTCCTCTAAAACCATGAAATTAGCCAAGAGTGAAGAGATGAGTTCCCTTCCCAGAGGCTTCTGCTGGACGAGGGGATGAGGAATCAGTCCTGCAAAGCTGTCAATCACAGCACAATGGAGAGGAAAAAATGAAGGGATCAATCACACCCTCAAAGCAGAGCAAAATAAATGGACGGAGAACATGGCACTTAAGAGGAATGGTTCCTCTCTGGAAGACAGGAGAGTGTAATGGAAGTGCATTAGAGTGGAAAGCAGCACTGTAAGGCCACATCTAAAACTATTGCTTTGGGGATTCTGCACAGGTCCTTAAACTCTAAGCTTCAATTTCACTGGCCAAGTGTTTGTTAAATTGTTAGCTCTGTTTGAGGTTTATATGATGCAGAGCATTATATTAAGTCATTTTAACGTAGGAGTTACTGCTTTTTTTTTTTAAATCACAAAAAGTTATAAACCACAAATAATAGAACTAGAAACTTGCCAAAATATCTGGGGGAAAAAAAAATCTAGATTTGAGAATAAAAGACACAAAGTAGCCGCTGGCCCAAATGGATTTATCTGCCAAAGATATAAATAAAGAAATGTAAGATAAGGCCCTTTATGTAATACTTTGAATTCAACATTATATGATAACAATACTGACCCCAAATATTTATTGAGATAGTATCAATATAAATAATCTTTGGCAGTAGATACATATCGAACCACTACATGAATACAGAAGACCATATCTAAATCACTGGGAAAAATATATTGAAGTTATTTTGCTCTTTTAGTTTGTTCACTCACTAATATTTAAGGCAGAAATACCAAGGATCAGTTCAAATATTTCATCATGACACTAAATTAACAGGGAGTCCTACTCATGAAATGGGATTATCTTGCTCAAGAGAAGGGTAGAAACTATTTGACTAACCACAAGCTACTTTGGAGAATTATCTTGTGCCTAAATTATTAAGTCATTTATCATATTAGAATATGGAGTACAGCTCCTTCCCTTTGAAGTAGTTTCTGAAACATTATAGGCATTTTGGATGTTGATGTGACTTGAAGCTACTTTGAGGAGAATTTCTGAGGCTTTCCAATAGACTTCAGATAGCTGTGAGAGGCACTTTTGGATCTATTTGATTAATGCCAATGTGAAGTCCCTACTTTGTGCTGGAAGTCATCTACAAACTTTAAAATCTAATTTTAATAGTTGTTTTTTTGATATTTAGGAGTACTTTCTAAGTCAAAATAAAGCAACTTATTTACCCCACGAAATGTTGTATAATATAAAACAAAACAGATGTTCTCACTAAATTTAAAAGAAAGAGTAAGACATAGACATGTTTTCTAAAAGTTATGGATAATCTGATATGAAGTAGATACAAGTTAGTACATAGAAAGTGTGTTTATCATACTGATTTCTTTAAAACTAAATAAATTGAAATAGATTATTGGTAGTAGAGTTCTCAGACTGTTCATAGTTCAAAATATTTAATGAGAACTAAAATTCAATTTAATTTCAATTATAATTTGTTTAGAATAAAAATTTATAAAACAAAGCATTATGAGACTAACAATATATAGTTCAAGGACTGAGTTCTAATTCTTACATTTTTTTTCTTAACTGAGTTTGGCTTAGTCTTGAATAGTTACCAAGGGCTTCAGACAGCTATAAGGCAAGAATAGTAACCACTGCATATCTTTATAAAGAGTCACAATAGTCCCAATTTATAATAGCTGTACATGAGTATTCTGGAAAACATACAATATTTTTACGCTAATCTGAGGACCAGGGCTTTTTAAGCTATTTATGTGAATTGTACCTAAGTATGACAATGATATCCTAGAACCCAAGGTATTAACTAAACTACATATCTAATAACACTTGTATTTCAACTATTCAATAGCAATTTAACTTAATCTAATGCTGATGGTGAACAAGTCACTGTTTTTCTGTTTGAAATAACATGAAATCTGCATGAGTGTGGTATAATATAATCAATGTAGAACAAAATAATGTTAACTGAGTTATTATTAAAATAATTTAGCAGAGTAAAATAGTTGCTTTTACTAGACATTGTACAGCATTTCAATCCTAGATTCTGAATTCACCTATATAAGTCAAGATTTACCAAGGAAATAGAACCAATAGGTAATAAACATATCTCAGCTTCCAACCACAAGATATGCAGTCAGCAAGCTGGAGAACAAGAGAGCTGATGGGCTGGTGGGATAGTTCCAGTTCCAGTACAAGGGCCTGAGTACCAGGGAAATCCATAGTGTAAACTGTAGTTCAAGGACAGAAAACTAAGGATGTCTCCCTTCAGTCAGGTACTTAAATTCCTTCTTATTCAGGACTTCAGTTGATTGGCCAAGGGCCACCTACATTAGGGAGGGCAATCTGCTTTACTCAGTTTATAATACAAATATATTATAATCTCCTTCAGACACACCTACATAAGTATCCAGAACAGTGTTTGATTAAAAGTCTGTGGTTCAGTCAAGCTGACAGATAAAATTTACCATTAACCATCTAAAAGGTGGATGTAAACTGATCCTGCTGGGTTCACCAATAGAGGGATGCTTAGAAGGGCTGGAGGATGTTCTGAGGTTAATGAACTCCTTTCTAAAGAAAACCTATATATAGGACACATTAAACTGAGCAATCTTATAAAATTCTATAGGTTTTTACAGGTATCATATATATGTATACATCTATATGTGTGTGTATGTGTCATATATATATGTGTGTGTTTATGTGAGTGTGTGTTTATATATGATAGTGGGATATAATAAGTTAAATAACATTTCTAAAATTTTGCAACACTGTGGTTTAAGTCATCATTAATTATGTTACCCAACATTCCTCATTAAAGAACCCATGACCAGAAATTACTTCAGAAATTCATTTCAGAGAAAAATAACATAAATCTTTTATGTCTTTACATGTTTTATTATTTCCTTTATTACATAGTAACTGTAAAATCCAAAGGGTCCTATTATTTTTTCCCTCCTCAGATATCTGAAAACTTAAGTGATTAAAGCATAATTATAATAATTATTTATAGTTTTTAATAACAACAATTCATTCTTTTGTTGGACAGTGTTTTAATCCCTTAAAGAAACTCTTTCTAACCTTCAATCTTTATGATGAATGAAGTGTTTTATTTCTTTTAAAGTCTGTCATTTAGTTTTAAAAAAAATTAAGAATGGGGCTGGGGATATGGCTCAAGCAGTAACGCGCTTGCCTGGCATGTGTGCGGCCCGGGTTTGATCCTGAGCACCACATACAAAAAGAAAAAAAAAAAAGATGTTGTGTCCGCTGAAAACCTGAAAAATAAATATTAAAAATTCTCTCTCTCTCTCTCTCTCAAAAAAGTATTAAAAAATTAAGATTAATTCAATATATTTTGGTTAAACTATAAAAATTAATTTATGGGTTATAGAAAAAATAAATTCAGAAACAGAGATCTGAATTAAACAATAGAACTATCTACACACATATTTCAAGTTAAGAAAAAGATTTTTATAATCATTTATCCTTCTACTATACATATAGATACATATATTCATACACATACATACATATAGATCATATAGATGTCTGATAGAAGCTACAGTAGTGTAGAATATACAGTTTTAAATATATAGCCCTATATAATCACATAGAAATGAAAAAACAAGTGAGTGGTTAAAGTTGTTCACATTTTAATCACCAAAAAGTATAAATGATTGGAATGGTGAACATAATTTTCTATAGCATTATTCACTTTGTCTCTACCTCATTCACTACTTTCCTTAACAACTCCTATAATTGAATTTTCTTATTAATGCATCTATGATGAAAGACCACTCAAAATGGGTCCTCTGTTTCTCTAAGTCAAATAGATATTCCCTAAGGCAGGAATGAATTTATATTATTAGCATCTAACATTATACCTGGACCCTAGTATATATTTATTTAAAGAGAATGAAAAAAATGTTAAACTCTATTAGCCTAGAAAGGTATGTTCCTTTTTCAAAGACCTTGGAATCCACACTCTGCTGCAAATAAGCAATTTAAAATTTTCATATAGCTTTATATAAATCATGGCAAAAGATACCACCTGAGAGGAATCACAATTACACAATTAGATCAATAATTTTTATTGTTAGGCACTGTTCTGATATTTACTTAAGAAGAAATTATTTTTTGTATTAGAGCTTCATAGTTATACATAGTAGTTGGGTTCATCCTGACAAACTTATATATGCATGGATCCCCTCCTCCCTTTTTCCCACACAGCTTTGCCTTCTGACCTCTCTCCTCTCCCCTTCTCCTTTCTCTAAGAATTCCTGTTGCTTACCTATTAGTTTGTAATGGATTGGTTCTTTATGTTATCCTATTCTTTGCTCCTCCTTTCCCTTATTTTATGCTAGCTTCTGCATATGAGAGAAAACACTGACCTTTGAGTTTCTGTTTGGCTAATTTCACTTAGCATGGTATTCTCCACTTCCACAGATTTACTGGCAAATGCCATAATTTCTTTTTTATGGCTAGTTAAAATTTCTGTGTGTGTGTGTGTGTGAGTGAGTGAGTGTAATCCATTCAGAAAAATAATAGAGAAAGATAATTAATCTAAAGATAATTGTTCTTACTTGTGTACATCCACAAGACTGGGGCCCAAATTATAACAAGATATATTCCATGTACGTATAATTTCATAACAATGTAGTCTACTGTCATGTATAAAAATAAAGAATCAATAAAAAATTTTTAAAAATTCGTCTTAGGTAACATATCACTTAGGGAATGACTCCAATTGCAAATGGGTTATTTTTATCTATCAATGTTCTTTTAAGTACATGGCCACTTCAGTTCATTTAAGTACATGTTTACAGATCATCACTCCACAGACAAACTAAGCAAAGGAAATGGCATAAATGGAGAACTTTAAAATGTATAGAAGATATCACCTCCAATTTAAGATCAGAGAATTAAAATTTTTGATGCACAAAAATGATCCTCTGGTGATGATACCACCAATAAGAGCAAAGAACTTCATGTCACCAACACAACTTTAATTTTTCTTGTAGGTGTTTACTGAACAACAAATCAATATGCAACTATTAAGTACGTATTCTGCATAAGGTACTTTGTGAATTATTATAATTTTGTTTTTCTCAAAATAAGAGACATATATATCACATAGTTACAATAAAAAAAGTTGCAATGTAAACTTTGGCAATCTACCTCAGATATCATGAGTCATTTGTATTATTATACCATTTAATTTAAAAATACTGAATTATAATTATTAATAATAGTATCTTCACAGTGATTTATTTATAGATGCATAATTTGACCTATTTCATTCTCCCATGTTTTCTCTTTTCTCCCCCTCCTTCCTCCTTGTGATCCCCATTCTCTATTTGAATTGTCCCTTACATTTTCAGGAAACACTTCCCAAAGGGTCTTATCTTAGCTTCCACATATGAGAGAAAACAAATGAATCTTGACTTTCTGTATTAGAATATAGAAACTTTAAAAGTTTCTATAACTCTGTGACACAACTGGGGGATCCAAATACATTTACTGTAAACACACACACACACACACACACACACACATAAACTCCTAGAAAATATTGTTTTAATTGTTTTTCCCTCACCTATATAATAACCTTATTTTCAGAAACAAGTAAGCAATCATTAAAAGGTTGAACTTCAAGGACCATGCCGCTTATCGGCAAACCCACACCAAAACCCAGGCCTATCCCACCTCCATCTTGGGGCCTGTAGCCATCACCATAGCCCTACCCACATAGTAGCTTCCACCTTGAGATAGGACCTGGAGGCTGCTATATCTCAAACAGGCATCCCATCCTTTCAGCCCCATCTCTGAAAGTGGTTGCATTAATCTTGGGACACCCCCACTGCTATCTTGAGTTATCTCCACTATGGCCACCACCACCTTTAGTTGTAATAGCCTTTACTGTGGGATACCAGCTAGGGTCTAGAAGCCCCAAACCAAGGTGAGGTGCAGGTAAGATACAGGGACACTATAAGATTATAGGGTAGAAACTAATACCTTAGATCCACACTGCAAGAAAGAAAGACAAACAGACAACATGAAAAAAAAAGGGAGAAAACTGCCCCAAACAACTAAGATACTATAATAATAGAATCCATGGACAGTGCAGTTAATGAAATGTCGGAGAAAAAGTTCAGAATGTACAAAATTAAAATGATCTACGAATTAAAGAATGACCTAAGTGAGCAAATACAGGCAAAGATTGATCACTCCAACAAAGAGATAAGACAGCAAATGCATGCAACCATTGATCACACAAACAAAGAGATAAGGGAGCAAATACAAGCAACCATTGATCAAACCAAAAAAGAGATAAGGGAGCAAATACAGGTAGCAAAAGACTACTTCAAGAAAGAGAGATTATTAAAAAAAAAACTAATCAGAAATTCTTGAAATGAAGGAAACACTAAACAAAATAAAAAACTGTATAGAAAGCATCACCAATAGACTAGATCACTTGGAAGACAGAATATCAGATAATGAAGACAGAATATACAATCTTGAAAATAAAGTTGACCACACAATGAAGATGGTAAGAAACCATGAACAGAACATCCAAGAATTATGGGAAAACATCAAAAGACCACATTGAAGATTTATTGGGATAGAAGAAGGCACAGAGATTCAAACAAAAGGAATGCACAACCTCTTCAATGAAATAATATCAGAAAATTTCCCAACTTAAAGAATGAATTGGAAAATCAAATGCAAGAGGCTTACAGGACACTAATGTACAAAATTACAACAGATCTACACCAAAACACATTATAATGAAAATGTCTAGCATACAGAATAAGGATAGAATTGTAAAAGCCCCAAAAGAAAGGAATCAGCTAACATATATGGGGAAACTAATTAGTATCTCTGCAGATTTTTCAATTGAGACCCTGAAAGCTAGAAGATCCTGGAACAACATATACCAAGCTCTGAAAAAAACTGGATGCCAACCAGGAATCTTATATCCAGCAAAATTAAGCATTAGATTTGATGACGAACAAAAACTTTCCATGATAAACAAAATTAAGAGAATTTACAACTAGAAAGCCTGTACTAAAGAGCATCTTCAGCAAAATATTCCATGAGGAGGAAATGAAAACAACAAAAACCAGCAGAGGGAGGTATTACACTAAAGGGAAAACCAAATCAAAAGAGAAACCAAGTCAAGTTAAATACCAAAAATAAACAAAAATGACCAGAATACAAATCATGTCTCAATAATAATCCTGAATGTTAATGGCCTAAAATCACCAATTGAAAGACATAGATTGGTGCACTGGATTTTAAAACAATACCCAAAGATATGCTGCCTTCAAGAGACTCATTTCATAGGAAAAGATATCCACAGACTGAAGGTGAAAGGTTGGGAAAAAACATACCACTCACATGGTCTGTGGAACAGGCAGGGCTTTCCTCCTCATACCAAATAAAGTAGACTTCCAAAGTTAATCAAAAGGGATAAAGAAGGACATTTCATACTGCTTAAGGGAACCATACATCAACAAGACATAACAATTATAAATACATGCCCCAAACAATGGAGTGTCTACATTCATTAAACAAACTCTTCTCAAGTTCAAGAGTCAAATAGACCACAACACAGTAATTTTGGGTGGCTTTAACACATGTCTTTCACCACTGGATAGGTGTTCCAAACAAAAGCTGACCAAAGAAACTACAGAACTCAATAAAACAATCAATAAGTTAGACTTAACAGACATATAGAGAACATTTCATCCATCAACGAGTGAATACACTTTCTTCTCAGCTGCACGTGGACATTTCTCTAAAATAGAACATATATTATGCCACAAAGCAACTCTTAACAAACACAAAAATATAGAGATACTACCCTGCATTCTATCAGATAATAATGGAATAAAATTAGAAATCAATGATAAAATAAAAAATAAAAGCTACTCCAAATCCTGGAGACTAAATAATATGCTATTGAATGAATAATGGGTTGGAGAAGACATCAAAAAGGACATTTAAAAATTCTTAGAGGTAAATGAGAACACTGATACAACATATAAAATCTCTGGGACTTTGTGAAGGCAGGACTGAGGAAAGTTAATTGCATAAAGTTCATTCTCTAAAAGAAGAAAAAGTCAACAAATATATGACCTAAGATCACATCTCAAAGCCCTAGGACAAAAGAATTAAACCAACACCAGAAGCAGTAGAAGACAGAAAGTGATTAAAATCAGAGCTGCAATCAATGTAATTGAAACAAAAGAAACAATTGAAAAAATTGACAAAACATAAAGTTGGTTCTTTGAAAAAATAAATGAAATTGATAAAACCTTAGTCAAGCTAATGAAGAGAAGGGGAGAGAAAACTCAAATTATTAATACCCATGATAGAAAAGGAAATATCACTACAGACACTACAGAAAAACAAAAGAAAATTAGAAATTATTTTGAATATTTGTACTCCAAAAAAATAAAAAATATTGAAGGAATTGACCAATTCCTAGTATCATATGATTTGCCCAAAGTGAATCAGGATTATATAAACAAGTTACACAGATAATTTCAACCTATGAAATAGAAGACGCCATCAGAAACCTACCAGCCAAGAAGACCCCTGGATCAGATGGATACACAGCTGAGTTCTACAAGACCTTTAAAGAAGAACTAATACCAATACTCCTGAAATTATTTCATGAAATAGAAAAAGAGGGAGCACTTCTAAACTCATTCTATGAGGCCAATATCACCCTGATTCCAAAACCAGACAAAGACACATCAAAGAAAGAAAACTTCAGACCAATATCTCTAATTTAAACATAGATGCAAAAATTCTCAATAAAATTCTAATACAAATCAAATACAAATTATATCAAAAGCATAGTGTACACCATAATCAAGTGGGTTTCACCCCAGGGATACAAGGTTGGTTCAACATATGGAAATCAATAAATGTAATTCATCACATTAATAGAATTAAAGATAAGAATCATATGATCTTCTCAATAGATGCAGAAAAAGTATTCGACAAAATACTGTAGTAAGCAGAAGGGCCAACATTTGAACTCACACCTAGCAGACTCCATTATCATCTGCTTTGTACTCCAGAATTGCAGAGAAGATGACTTTAGCTTGAGAAAGAACTGTTTAAAAATATACAGGCTGGCTTATTAGGTGCTAGACTTTTATAATTACAAGTAATAATTAGGTATATTCATACACAGATCACTTTATAGTAGTAAAATAATTTTTACATGCATGATCTCATTGAAGCTATATAACCCTGTAGGTCAGATACCATTTTAATTAGCATTTAATATGAATTCATTGAACGTGAATCTTGTCTTATGAGAGTTGATTTATATATCTCTAAAAAAACTTCCTGTTCTACAACCCTATGGTTCTCTGAAGATGTTCAGGAGATGATATTGAGCTTGGGGACTTTCCAGGGTTACTTGCCAAATAGAGGCTGTGGTGCAACTCCCTGTTACTAATGTATAAATAGTCCTTCCAGCATTAGCTGTATTTGGTAGTGTGAGCTACCAATGTCCAGGCACTGTTATGTTCCTTATATTTAGATCTCCTACCCTTGAAAGGGTAAGTAAAAATAAACAGCTGTCTGGGACAAAATGTGTGGAGGCAGTAGACACAAATACATTCAACTGGGAACTGAAATGTACAAATTCAGTTATCCTTCCTATAATTATCTTTCTGATATTTATCCTTATTAGACAGTGGCTCAGGTTAAAATATATTGCCCCAAGTTTTTTTTTTCTAGAGCAAAGAATAGATACAATGGGACTCTGAAAACTATGACAGAATTTTTAAAAAGCAAATGTAACTGACACACCCTTCTACCTGCTACAAGGGACCTTCAATTACACTTCTTTAAAAAAATTGACTTTATTTTTTAGATATTGTATATTCACAAAAAATTCATAAGATACTATAGAGAATCCCTATATAAAATTCAGCCCCCATTTTCCTTTTTCATTAACATCTTATCTTAGTAGAAGGTATTGCTACAAATAATGAACGAATAATATGAACTAAAGCCCAGATTTTGTTCAGATTTCCTAATTCAGAATGTCACATCAAATACAGGTGGCACATCTCCTTTGGCTTTTATTACTATGACAGTTTCTCAGATGCTCATTGTTTTAATGACCTGGACAATTTTGAGGAGGACAGGTCAGGTACTTGTAGCATGCTCATTTACTGGAGTTTGTCTAACATTTTCCTCATGGTTATACTGGGACCCTGAGTTTTTAGGAAGAAAACACAAAAGTAAAGTGCCATGTTCTTCACTTCACAATAAAGGTAAACACTATCAATATGATTTATCACTGATGATACTGCTCCAAATCACCTGATAGAGGGTAGAGTTTGCCAGTGTTCTCTACTATACTAAACTCTTTGAATGTCAATCAGTGTTTGCAGCTCACAGAGTGGCAGTTATATTCTCCTCCTGTAGGTGAAGACCTATGTCACTGATCTGGAATTGTTACAGAGGAGATATATGTTTGTTGTCCTCACTTATGTATTTATTTAATCATTTATTTATGTCAGCAAGAATTTGCAGGTATTTATTTTGTAAGGTGGACTATAATCCAATACTACTTTGCTTTTTCACTCAAATCATTCAAGTTTAGCCTCCAGGAGTTCTTTTAATTAGTTGATTTCTCCATGTCACTTTGATATATTCCCATCAATATGTCTTGCCTTTCTTTTTTGGGTACTTCTCTTACTTTTATGGCAGTACAAGATTCTCCAGGACAATCTTTGTACATTTTCATTCTGGTATATGCCATTTTTCTAAGAAACCCTGGTTTCTTTGATTGAAGAATGGTATTACAAATCAATATCACCATGCAAGGCATGCTGCTTGCTACAGGGGTGTCTTATTTTTCACTGTTCTCAGCTAAAAGAGCAATGAAATAGGTAGGTAGGTAGGTAGGTAGGTAGGTAGAAAGATAGATAGAGATAGAGATAGATTTAGATAATAGAGACAGAGATAGAGATAGAGACAGATATATAGCTATATCCCCTAATGTACCTACATGTACCTATAAATATTCCATATTTAACAACCTGTATCTATTCTAAAGTAAACATGAGTTCACGCATTGAGGACCTACACTAATCCAGTACCACATGGATCATTCTGGCCTCACCTTCTTGTTTATCTGCAAATTCTTACTCTACCAAGATCGTATGAGCTTATAATTCTCAAATTTTAGAAGTATACGCCTCGCCTAACATGATCCCAGCTCCTCTTAAAGTATATTCAAAGTTACTTCTGGGAGTCTCACAATTGCCTACAAATAGGTGTGTCAAGGGCAGTCACAATGTAAGATCTGCTTTGTTATTTCTTTTCTTTCTCAGGTTCTATTGGCTATTGGGGCATATTCACAGTTGGAAAAACTATTCCCTTGCGATGTTTGAAATCTCCTGGAAGATTAATATTAGCTCGTTATTTAGTCTGATTTATAGGAACTGGGATCATTAATAATGATGTCAGGTATTACAGAGACATCTATAGCACCAATCTTTAATAAATGGAATATAAGAAGATAGCTAATTTTTGTTTATATTCCATAGAGAGCAACAACACTCATGACAATAGTAGAAGGGAGTCATTCAAAGTAGTAAAACAAACAAACAAACAAAGGCAAATGGTGGGTAGTAACCTGGTCCTGGAAAACATAATAGGAAAAATTCTGCTTAGCTTTGTGAGAGTACTCATATTATAAAGTAGTATATTAAATGTACAGAATGAAAGGTAACATCAAGGATCCATAAAGTATCTTAAACATTTCTGAAGAGTAAAAGTGGATTATTTAAACAGAAGCAAGAATGTGGTTGATATCAGGTTTCTCATAACTGAATTGGAGGTAAGAAAACAATCAATATCAACAAAAGTCTTAGAAAAATGTTTATAAACTACACTTTTATATCCAGATAAGCTATAAACTGCATTTAAAGGAAAAATAAAGTTATGTCAGATATACAAGGCTTCAAAGTATACTAATATACCATATTAGAAAAAATTAGTGTTTATTCTCACATTTTAAAAATGAATCCATTAAAAATTAAATAAACACCAGTGAGCAAAGATCACTGACATCATTACACTTAAAATTTACTTTTAAAAATGATCACCACAACTGGATTTAAAATTTCAAATGATATCAACACAGAGAGGCAATCAGCAGGGGAGGGAATATCTAAAAAAGGGAATATTCTCATTTATATTGTTCTTTAAGTTTTTACAGTTCTGATAATTTCCTGTGAAACTTAAATAGAAAATTACAATTTTTATAAGTATCTTTAAAATATTACCTAAAGGTTTCCTGCATTCCTTTGAGAAACTGATGTAGATGTTTAGGAAGCATCCTCATTGTTTTTTGATACACTTCTCACATTTAAAATTAAAACAATTCTTAAGCCTTGTCTTTATAAGTCATTAATATATCTTACACTTTACCATGGAAAATAAAACTGAAACATATTTGTTTCAAACCACAGGCTATATGATTTTTCTATAGTGATTTCTTTGAATTGAAAACAAAACAAAGCCCGTTCCTTTTTGCTTAAATGATGTTACGAAAGTTACAGGGCTTTGGGCCTTCTGGGAAACTGAGGCAACATGAAGGCCTCCCTTCAAATCCTGATTCTTGAGATCAAGTCAGAAAGGTTTCAGACATGTCACCCAGAATAACAGGAATGAGTTTTTTTAAAGAAAGAATGGAAAAAGGGATACCTCTCAAGGGAGAGAGAAGTCCTCTCAGAGAGAAGAGGGACAGCGTTTCTCTCCTGCACTCCAGTTTTAGTGGGTATTCCAGAGAAGTTTCTAGAGAGTTCTGCCCAGGTCCAACTCTTGATATCTGACAGCAGGATGACATCACACTTTCAAGTCTCTCCTGCAGAACAACTCTAAGTCACTCTGGTCCATGCTTACCAGTTCTAATCGAATTCTTAATCACAAATTCTTACAGATTTTATGGTCAGGAGGAATTACCCTTATCTCCCTGAGTTTCAGGATCTGGTCTGTGAAAAGGGTTACAAAAGTCTCTCCCTTCAGGATATCTTGGGTTCCTCCTATCAGAATTATTTGGGGCCTGCATTTCTCTTGGAGATGATAGGCAGTTTGCGAGGAATGTGACATACACTGTCCACTTAAGCCAGGTAGGTTTGCAGGTAAATTGCTTCTTGGAAATGAAAATATATGGGGGTCAACACAGTGCACCCTTTTTATAGAATTACTCCCTTAACCTCATGTTCTTACCATTCACATCAAAACACAAATACAATTTATCATGCTTCTGTACAAAGACCTGCCAACTAAATTGAACATACTGTGTCTATGCGTTATTGAACAACATGAGAAACTCTATTCTTATAAAGTCAGTTTAAAAAACACTAATGAAAACACAAAGAAACATTCATTCAGAAATAAGTTCTTCACATCTTTCATGAACAATCTCAAATTATGGCCCATCTCAGAGTGCTTTGAGTTCTCTTCAAAGTTAAAGCTATGTCATTTAACTCACATTTGTTCCCTTTGATGCCATCAGTATTGAAGAAATGGAAAGGCAATCATAAAGTGAGATAATCATAAAGTGATTCATGTAATCATAAAGTGAGATAGGAATATCCAGGTAGACTTACTAACTATGAAATTATTCATGATACAAAAAATGATATAATACACAAAACACAAAACTATGACTATAAAATGTAGAAACATAAACCAATTAGATAAATTTAATATATACATTATTCCTTCTAGTATTTTTAAAGAAGTAAAGATAGTAACAGACCACAGTACCATTCTTTCCCTCTTTCTCTGCCTTAGAAAAAGACTAAGAAACTGAACCACTAAGTTGCTTCCCCAGTTTTGTTCTCAAAAGACTGAAAATGGAAGAAGGAAATTATAGTTATTATGAACCTGTAAATATTGCTTATTGATCGATGAACATATGAATTGAGACATACAAAGCACATCACAGACTACTTATAGATAATGCATTTGCAATATATTATCTAGCATTCTATGCACATACAGCCTAAATATATATGATGAATAAAATATGTAACATCTAGTTGGCTATTAGGCTGGAACTTTTAGGGGCAAGTTCCTATATAAGCAAAGGGAAAAAACTGTTGCCCCTTTTAATGACTGTGAACCCTCTTCAAGTTGACTTTTTGTTGCAAATAAGACCCTCCAGAGAAAATCATAAGGAATCAGCAAAAAATCCCTGAGTCACTCTGACTTACTCTCCTATCTTACCTATAATGAATTTGCTCATTATAATGTTAAATTCTCTTCCCAGGAGGTGCTCCTGTCTACCATTTTTGAACATGCAAAGCATGATGTCTAACTGAGCATGCACAGGAACGCCAGCATCTACATGTCATGACCAGTGTGTCCAATATGAATGAGCACCAGCTTGGCCAATAGACGTCCCTTCTCCCCTCTCAGGGAGACATTGCATTGGGAGTTATTCCCAATGCTCTCCTTGATTGCACAAGCAATGAACCTGTATTCTCTCTTATCTCCTGGTTATGTTTATTGGCTTTGCACTCCCCAAGGTGCAAACCCATTGTGTTCAGTTTACAATGTGAATAGAAATATAATAAAAATATTTAGATAATCAAATCAGAACTATTTTCTCATTAACAGACTAAGTTTATCCAGTCATTCATAAACACATTCATTTAACGAATATTTATTGTGCATGTTCTATATGTTAGGCAGTATTTTAGAAACTGAGATAACAGCAGTGAATGGGAAAAAAAGTCTTTGTTTTCATAGAACTAACATTCTTCTTGGAAAATTGATAATTGTGGTCTCTCCTTTCCCCTTCCCTTCCCTCCTCTCCATCTCCCTCTCCTTCTCTCTCTAAATGTCTGAAACAGTTCCCTTTGGGCTGTACTTGTAGTGGCTAAAGGACTGCCATATAAAACTTTATTCCTGCAGAGCACAGTGGGACAGGCCTGTAATTTCAACAACTCGGGAGACTGAAGCTAGAGGGATTGCAAGTTCAAGACCAGCCTGTGCAACTTACCAAGACCTTGTCTCAAAATAAAAAATAAAATGGAGTGAAGATGTAGCTTAGTGGTGAAGTGTCCCTGAGTTCAATCCTCAATACCAAAACAAAACAGACAGCAAAAAAAAACTTTTACTCTCAGCTGGATGCAGTGGTGCATGCCTATAATCTCAGCAACTCAGGAGGCTGAGGCAGGATGATCACAAGTTCAAGGTCAACCTCAGCACTTAAGTGAGGCCTGAAGCAGCTTAGTGGGACCCTATGTCAAAACAGAAAAAGGCTGCTGATGTGACTGAGTGGTAAAACACCTCTGGGTTCAATCCCTAGTAGGAAAAACAAACAAACAAACAACTTTCATTCTCACCAATTGGTTCTGGTTCGTATTTAAGTTAAAATAAATGTATTTTCCCTATAGTGAAATTGGAATGTGCTGCTTCAGTTGTTTTACTCAAATTTAGATTTCTGTACATTTTTCAAGGAAACTGTTCATTTCAAGTAGAATAACAAAATCTATAGAGTAAGGAAAATGAAACAATCATATATCGTGCCCAGTGCCCCTGAATGAATAATTCATTTATTCATTATAACAATATAGTAAAATATGTATTATTAAACCCAGTTTAATGACCAATATTCTAGAGCAAAGATTTGTGCATCTTGCTCTAAAAGAGCTCTCCAGTAGTAATTAAAAAACTCACTCTCAGAAATTTCAAAGCTTATACTTTATACAATTCACTAAGAAGCAAAACAATACAAACTAAAATTAGATTTTTACTATGCACCAAAAAATGTTCATTAGTAATAAGATAAGTGAAGATTAGATATTTTAAAAATCTATCCACTGCCTTTCCAAAAGATTAAAAAGAATGCTAGCCCTAGTTTTAGCTTTGTAATAGAGTGGACAGCCCCCACATTGTTCCTGAAAGAACAAATTGATATAATATATCTAGAGAAAAATTTCACATAACACATTATAAAATGCAATTATTCAATATAATAGCAATCAATAATAATGCAATAACCTCATACCATATATTTAAATATAAATCTTACATGTCCTCTATCTGCCACCTCCCTGGCTTCCTTCTTCCTCTCAATGCTTTTTAAAAGTTTAGCACTTAGAGTTGTAGTACATGTTAACCTAACACAAATTCCATTCTACTGTGGCAGTGGTATATATGCATTTATTTATTTCCCCTTATTAACTAGGCTCTAATACATACCTACTTTATTTCAAGGTCAATTAATGAAATGACAATCTGTTCACAAACGAGGCAAAAACTTAGAAGCTATATGGGTAGAAGCTATATGGGTATAGAAAAATATCATGCTATTCTTCAATTTAAGAAAGTTTTGAAGGCAATTTTTACTAAGTTTTATCATCTTATATACTCATTTATGGAGGTTATTTCTCACATAAAATTTTATCCACTTAAATATACATGGAAATGTATTTTGTGCATATTTAACTTTCTCATATGGACTATGAGCAACTAGGGAATAACTTTGGGCACCAAGGTGTTTTGATATCTTTGAAAATGCATAGATGCAGGAGTAAAAAACAAGTGAATGTCCTACCATACACCAGCTACTTTCATATGGTAGACTGTTCCAGTATTCCCACATCTGTGTAGTGCATGCCTATGTTTGTGCAAGTGGGCACACATTCCTGTGTCCTCGTATTGTCTCTAGGAAACCCCAAAGATGCAATAGAATTTTTGGTGATAAAATGAAACAGTGTTTACAAATTTGCTTTTAGGCTGTGGGTGGTGAATATACTTGAATTTCATGAAAAAATGGCCTTTGCCTTTCGGAATTCAATTTAAATACTCCCTCTCTCAGTTCATAAAATACTCACATATTAATCTTGTCTTGTATGACCTCTCACTGTCTTCCTTTTCCTAATTCTCCTTAAATACTATTTCTTTTTCCCATTCTGTTCACTTCTTTCCATTTGCTCAGTGTAGGGTAGATCCTTATCCTCCTATTTTCCAACCTCTGTAACATAAATTAACAAGACTGGCTCTTTGACGTATTAACATCTCATTTTCCATCTTAATATCTTTCCTTGATAGTGATTCCTAAATATCATACTAATAAAATGCAAATGTTCCCTTTTTAGACATTTTTAAACTCTACTAAGTATAACAGTTGAATTCCTACATATTATTACTTGATGTGATGCCACAATTACTAGAAATTTTATACAACTACGTCTACATTTTTTTTTAATATATTGCAGTAGCCTTTAGGTTTTTTTTTTTGTTGTTGTTGTTGTAAATCTTTGTAGACTTAAAATTTAAGTTGGGTAATAACAAAAGTATGCATGTATTCACTTATTTCCTATCCTAATACAAAAAATGATATGTAAGACAAAGTCAAATACATGTTTAATACATTAATTCGCCCATTCCATACATAGTTATTGCATGCCTAATATATGTTAAATATTAGAAATACAATAGTGGGCAAAAAAATCACAAATTTTCACCTCCTAAAGTTTATGGTCTAGTGGAGAAAAAAACAAATAATTATGATAATATATTATTAATTTTTTGATAGAACCTCTACAGGGATGATGACCACAACTATTAAGACAAACTTTTGTTTAATCAGTACATGACCATAGGTATAATATATCATTGCACTGATGACTAGTTCTAAAAAAAACTGTTATGGATATATTTAATTCAAAGTTATTTTTACTTATTTTCTATTAAACATTCAAAAGCCTTGCCTCACATAGAGTATTTAGCTCAGGAATGGGGATACAGATCTGAGATAAACCACTTTGCCAGCAGGCATGAGGCTCTGGGTTCAATTCCTAGAACCATCAAAAACAAAAACAACAACTATATATCATTAATTCTTCAAATCCTCCTAACAATTGTAAAATTTTTGAAGCAGAGAAAAGTGAGACAATTTGTCCAAGGTCATAAAACTGATGAAGATAAACCTAAGAACTGAATCAGCCCTCTCCAAAGCAGAGCTTGTTTCCATTTGGCCTCTTTCCCTGCATGAATTAGGAATTGACTTTCAGTAAAGCAGAGCATTCTCACTTCCTTTCCTTAAATGATAATTTTCAATGGTTTTCATCAATCTGCAAGGTAATTTCCATATGGGGATATTTAAGGTCCTCATCTTCAAGTTTAAGCAGATTTCATGAAGATTTATTTTGATATTATTTTTATTTTTTAACAGGGCCTATTTTCAGCCCATAGGAACACATAATATAATCCAATGATCTTAGCATGCTGCTCTGTATTCTCAAGTTTTAATTTTAATAGTTCTCTAAGTTAGAGTCACATGTAAGATTTGAAGACTGGAATAAAACGACTCCAACTTGGCTCAGATCACTTCCACTTTGGTCTATCACAGAACCTGCAACTCAATGCACAGAATGATCCTGAAACGTAGGACAATACCTCGTGTGTAACCAGTGCACCTTCTAGTCCTCCTCAGAGACTAACTAACCTAGGCCCATCCATGCTTGAATGGCCTTGACATCTGACAATCTACTAGTTCAGTGAAGACCAGGTCTGAAGGTTGTTGGTTTTGGGATATTGTTTTTGGCCTGAGGAGTAGGAACAACAACACACCAAATATTTGTGGGACCGAGGATTGAACCCAGGGCCTTGTGCATGCTAAGCAAGCACTCTACCCACTGAGCTATATCCCCAGCCCCTTCCTAATGCCAGTTTGTGAGTGAGTGTGCATATGTGTATGCTACTGGGGAGCTACACCCCAACTCCTAGGCTTTTAGTTTTTATTACATCATTATGACTACAAAAGGCTTTAGTGTCACAGCTCTAGCAATGGTCTGCATACAATGCATAAAACCTTTCACTTTTCACCTTTTATTCTAATATTCTAGAACATTCCAGATGTCAAATCCTGTTTAGAAGCATATAACCTGTTAAACTTCTTTTCTTACAACCATCCATCTGATACTCATTAAGGACCATTCAATACTTGTTTCCCTGTTACCATCTGGCTCAGTTATATATTAATTTCACTCTAACCCATAAGAAATTATACAATAACATATATTTTAATGACAACCACTTTAAAAAAACGTACTTTTGTCCTATGCATGAATTTTGAAAATCAATAATAAAATAGCGCATTCAATAGTCAAGAAGAACAAAGAATAAATATTATCTCAGATTTAGTCCATTTCCATGATGGATAACTGCATTTATCATTTCTAAACTCTGGCTATCTTTAAACTATTATAATTTATGGCTTATTTTCATTGTCATGTTGCTACTTTTGATTTTCACAAAGTTATTTACATTTTCTCAAGAGTAAATAAACTTTTTTCATAGCTTTATCTAGTTACACTGAAGAAGAAGGTAAATATAGGCAAAAGGTTTTCAAAAATTATCTTCATTGGGAACAGACGTTTCACATTATTTCAGAAGCAAATTTGCTGACTAAAGCTTCAACTGGGTATTAAGAAGGTTTCTGTCCACTTAACATTACAAAATAAGTACAGTTATTCACTAAATTATTCAAGAATAGAGAGCTATGAAATACCCAGTATGCTTCAAACATGATATTTTAAATCCTAATCAAAAGCATACTTCTTACAACTAACCTATGGACTATTTTTTCACAAATGATTTCTCAAAATGCTCAATGTGATTGTAGCTAAACTGTAAGATCTTAGTTATTGGATATGGGAAAAAAAGTTCTTCTTCATCACATTGATGGTTACTGGGACATGTGACTTTTTGAATTCAAATCAAAGTGGTCCCTTGGATGCATACAGCAAAAAATGTCTAGAGTTTGAATAAGCCTGTATTGAAGCAATTTTTAACTGCCTTTGCATACCTAATATCATTGTATGAATCTTTAAAATCATCCCAATTAAGAGTTGAGCTTTATGTATTCAATGTTAGTTCTACAATAAAATACAGAAAGAAAATATTCTAATACCTGCATAATTCCTCTACCACCATTCCCTATTTCATCTATGTTGACCATTCAACATTATTATAACTATTCTCAGTAATTATTTTTCTCTTGTAGATTTGGATTCATGTATAGAATGAAAGTAGATTTTTTAAGTGTTTATTATGAAAATATATGTTATTGTGTAATTTCTTATGGGTTAGAGTGAAATTGATATAAAACTGAGCCAGATGGTAACAGGGAAACAAATAATGAATGGCCCTTGATGAGTATCAGATGGATGGGTATAAGGAAAGAAGTTAAAATATTTTGTTTTCAACTATATGCTTAGAATACGTTGGGTAAACAAATATGGAAAAATATAATCACATCTTGTTTTGTTTTCAGGCTGACAAAAATTATATATTGTGAGGTCAGTGGATAATATTCCTAACTGCAGAAGGCTGTTTATTCAGCATTTTTAAAATGCTGATTTCCAACTGTATACAAAGTAAGGAATTAAAAATCTTAATAAAAGGAGAATCTGGGTGTGGTGGCACATGCCTGTAATCCCAACAGCTAAGAAGGCTGAGGCAGGAGGATTGAGAGTTCAAAACCAGCCTAGATTTCTCTGGTGTGAGAGGTTTAACCTTAAAACATGATTCTTTTTTTTTATATGATTCTTAATGAATTCAAGGAATCATAGTAAAAATAAACTTTGAAAGTTACACACATCAAGACACATGCCAATAAATTTTCAGTGTTCTTGCAAAAAATGTTTAAGAGAATGACTTATGCTCATATTTATTTCAGGAAAAATAGTTGAAAGAATTATGAAGACTTCAAAATGTTTTCTGTCACATAGTGTCTTTTAAGAAGGAAATTCTAAGTAATCAAAGATACTGGTTGTCCCTGAAAGCCCAACGAGCAGAGAATGTCTCCACAACATGTCTTCTGACATATGCTGAACAGAACTTTAAGGGTCCCCCGCCCCTGGAGTGGGGGGTGTGGAACTCAGGAACACTCAACCACTGAACCACATCCCCAGCCCTATTTTGTATTTTTATTTAGAGACAGGGTCTCACTAAGTTGCTTAGTGTCTCACTTTTGCTGAGGCTGATTTTGAACTCGAGATCCTCCTGCCTCAGCCTCCCAAGCTGCTGGGATTACAGGTGTGCACCACCATACCTGGCCAGCTTCCACACTTTAAATACTGTATAGATGATTCATTTTAACAATCCTTGGATAAATAAATTAAAAGTTAACTTTATCATCCAAATTTCTAATCCACTTATCTTTAGTGGAACTGTTTGTTTACACTCCAAATTCCCTTCTTTAAGTCTTTGGCCAGTTGCCATTCCCAGCCCCTACATTTTAGATACAAACCTGTTGAATTTAATATGAGCAGTTGCAAATAACCTTAACAAACATTTTGAAGTGATTGATTCCTTCAGTGTATGTCACAGGCAAAAATATTTCATTAACTAAGAAAAATGATAATTTGAAAAGGTCACGTGCAGAGTTTAACATGATAGAAATAAAGCAATGGGATACTTTATTCTTGAGTTATTTAAGATGAGAGAAGAAGGAACATGAAGGTTTCAGGACCTTCTAAAATTGAGCATGGCTCTATCCTCCTTCATCCTGTCCCCATTCAAGTCCTAAAATAAATAGTTGCTTCATCCAAGAAACTCCTGCCTGATTAATATGGATGCATTAGAAAAGCTATTGTTTAATCAAAATGATGTTTTTGTTTTTGTTTTTTTTAAAGGTCACATGTCACCACCAATGAAATGATACTTTCCCCTTGGGCTTTCATTTATTGATAAATTCAAACAAAAAGAGAATAATGCTGATGCTTTTTTATAATTTTTTGTTACCATTTCCTGGAAACACTATTAAGACCATGCTAGGAAGAATTATAGAAAGGATAATTAATTTAATAAATGTTTTCTCTTTCATTCCATCTCAGAACAGAACATCAAGCCAAAACAAACACTGTCAAATTATTTCACAGATTCTGCAAGCTGGCCACAATAGATTGCACATCAGCCACAGATGATCCTCTAACTTTCTCTCCTTATTCCCCTAAACTCTTCAGGCATTACAAAACTTGGAACAAGTTCATCTTGTTGACCAGCAGACATGATTCAAGGAATTCAAGAGACCTTATTATCTTCCTTATTAAACTTTAGATAAGTAAAATGTCACACAAAATTTTACATTGGACAAAATGCTTTTGGGAGACAACAGATAAACTTCTCTTTTGTATACATTAAAGTGTTTTTAAAACATTATTTAATGATTCAAAAAAGAAAATTTGACAGCTGTTAACATTATTCAGTTCCTTTCCAAATACCTAAGACCAGAAACACAATTCATTTTAATGGTTGTACAGCATCTGTAGAAATCTCAGAAGAGCTGTATTTGTCTGTTATTTAAAATAATTATCACAATAATATGAATTGGAAAAATTAGAAAACAGGTCTCCTTTCATTGTTGGCAGAAAAGTTTCATTTTTGTGTGTGGAATTCCTTCTTTACATTAGATAGTATTTGCTTTAAAGGAACATTTAAACCCAACATGTATTGGTTGACAAAACTGATTATCTTCCACCTAATATTCTCATAGATATTAAGTTTGTGTAGGGGGACAAGATTTCTAAGGGCTCAAAATAAATTTTATAATTACAAAGTCTAAATGTAGTATATGATAAAATATAGAATATTAAACAACTTATAGGAAAATTATTTAGGATTTTAGGAAGTTTCTAACAGCCCCCTCTAAGAGTTCTGTTTTCTCCATAATCTACCCCTTCCAAACTTCAACAGCGTAAAATCTAATTGGCTGCTATGGATACCCACTGCAGAGGGTAACAGCAACTCAAATTTATGCATCTATTGCTTACGTAGCAGGGGATTCAGCAGGTCATATTTCATTTATTATTTCACTGTCTCTGGTTCATTTTTTTTTCACAATACAACATGAAACTCTACTTGCAACGTTGAAGCATTTCTTAAATAATGTGCTCTTAAGGGAGACATACAGGCTGGTTTTATTAGTTCACTATTCCAGATTGCTTAGCATTTGACCAGAATGTAAATGTCATTAACTTATCACATTTAGTATCGACTTCTCTCATCATGACAGATGCCATATGATGATAAAAACACCTGACAAAAAGTCGCAATGCTGCTGAACAGGTTTGGTTAAGAGTTTCCTGTAGACAGATACATTATAATCATCTGCATAAACAGAAGAAGAAAAGAAAGAAGAAGAAGATGTAGAGTTCTTCTTTGTAAGCTGGGAAAGGTTGTCATCACTTTTGACCTATAAATAACACAGGGCTCTATGGTTTTGCAATCACTTGCTAATTTTATCTCTACATTGGAAATGACCGAGGTCATAGCTTCAAGCTCAATTCCTTACTGTAGCACATGAATGCTCAGAACAAATGGCTCCATGATAAAGAAGGAAATTAATGGGATTTTTCCAATGTTATGCCTTTAAATGACTCTTTTGTATCTCTTCACAGAGAAGCATAAATCAAATAAATATTGTGGAGTATCGCCAAATAATTCAGACTAAAATAATCAAGTTTTCCCACTCTTTGAAGGACAATTTTGAACTTCATGTCCTGTATTTCCCTTTTATGGGCCAATTAAAGCAGCTTGACTAAGAATTACTGAAATGTTAAGTTCATTGCTATTCAAATCGTATGACACACTGCCAGCAACCCTCCCCGTTTGGTTTTAAAACCATATGGAGCTCTATTTAAAATTTTAAACCTGACTTTAGGCATTCACATCTGCATCTAATATATTGACAGTAAAAACTAACTTTACTCTACTTGAATGTCAAGTGCAGAATTGGGAATATTGTATTTTAGTCAAATAAAATAATGCCAATTTATTCCAACCCCAAAGTAATAATGCTTTATTGAATAATGACAATTTGTACCCTAAACCAAGAAGCACATAAAAAAAATATATTGTCTTGCAACTAGAAAAATAAATCTAAGCACTTTTTGTTGTTGTTTGGATATTCACTATTTTTTTTTTACACAGTACTACTTTAGAAATGCCTTGGTGTAAAAATGATATGACAGTCATTATTATAAGTCTCAGCAACAATTAAATAGGAGTTATCTAATTCCTAAATAATGTACACAATAACATTTTTAGACAAAATACATATTGTATGTATATGTATATATTTGTATATTTATATGCATAGTTTATATTTTATAATGTATATATGTATATATATATTATATTACATGTTACATAAAATATAAATGTATATACATAAATAAAATTATATATATATATATATATATATATATATATATATATATATAGAGAGAGAGAGAGAGAGAGAGAGAGAGAGAGAAAATAAAGAAAGTCCACGTGTACTCTTGACCCCAAAGCCTCAGCTTCACTTTCTTTCCTGGAGACAATCATTATTACCATTTTCTTATGCATGCTTCTATAGAGGGCTTACACATAAATAAGAAAATATGTACTAATACATTCAAATTTATGTTTTATGTGTTTGATTTTAAAAAAACAGAAGCATATTATCCCCATTTTTTTTTCAATTGGCTTTTTCCACTTAAAATATCTTGAGGCTAATTCATTATGAATGCATGTATATCTACCACATGTTTTTTAATATACAGAGGAATATTTACAATGTGCTTTAAAACTTACTAGCAAAAGTCAATTCAGTTTATGATGAAATAAAATTAAATGCAAAAGAATAATGAAAATCGTGACAATATGAGAACCATGAGGCATGTCAGGGTCCAATTTAGGGCAAAGTTACCATTTTAAGTATTTTTCTTGAAAAGCAAAAAGACATAACAAAAAAGTTATCAATTTAGTCTTTGCATCACCCAAAACTGTTCTTCCAAGAGAGCAGCATCTGATTTTCCGTAAGCATAAAAGATTACTTTATCTGTCATGAAAGCCTAGCCCTAGGAGTCAAAGCCATAGCCCAGATGACTATATATTTCTCTCAAACAAAGCTGAAAAATTTTAAGGTAGGATTTATAGTTCGATCATTCCTGAGACCTATTTCCATTAATAGTCGCTAGTACTTTACAATGTATTTTCTAAGGTGACAATTTGGGAACATAACTGAATCCTAAAGAAAGTTAACAGTGAATACAACAAAATACACTAAAAATTGCATGAATTAAAGAAAATCACAGTTGAACAGAAATTTTATTTTCCTTTCTCAAATAGATTGAAGAAATATCTCAACTGGTTTTGAACTGACTTTCATTCTCATTCTTCAGGAAGGTAACAGAAGCTCTGATATTACGAATGGCATATTCTTAGTAATTTAAAAAAAGAACGAGGATATGTGCTTTCTATAGCTATAGTAAAAAGAAATTAGAATAAATACCTGCCAACTTGTAATGCCAGTCAGTCAACAGGAAAGATTTATGAGCTTAAGTTGGGGTAAAGAACCTCACATCTTCCAAGTAGGAAACCACAGCTGAACTATCCCGAGGAGCTTCACTGCTGAGCAGCGCACACTCAGTTGTATACTTCGTGAGATTTTGTTAGATTTCTTTGGGACTGGGTTTTGGGGACTGGGTTTTAGAACAGCTATTGTTCTATGGATAGGCATGCTTATGTAGCAAGAACTTTCTGTTTGACTCTTTTTCCTGGGATTTATATGAGCAAACTTTTGATTTGTGAGCCTTTGCTTTCCCTGAAGAAAAGTGGTCAGACTGAAATGAAAGTGGAGAGTCTCCCCTCATTCTGGGAGTCAAATTCCCACAGTGTGAAAAACCACAATGAGATAGTGTAATAAAATATGGCCGTGAGTTTCCATCTGCCTTCAACAGAGCTGTTTTCTCACCGATTCTTCTGGTAAATCTCTATTAAAGTGGTGTATGTAAACAGTTGGAGTCTTCTAACTTTAACATATTGGCTACATGCATTACATATTGAGAACCTGAGGTATGGGTGAACCTTGAAAATCATAATTAACAACACAGGCCTCAACAAATATTTCCTGGAACATATGTATTTTGAGTCAAATTCTTCTCATCCACATGGAACCCTATCCCCCCTAAGCCCCCTGTCTCCCATTTTCCTTTTCTTTTCATGTTGTCCACCTCCCATGAATAGTGAATTTTTCAAGTCATACTCCAGAGCTTAAAATACAGCAATGTATTTTACAATGTGGATGATGGATAACTTTTTGAAATATTATAAGCGATTGTGTTTTATTTCAGAAGCCACTGCCAAAAGTAAAATCACAGACCAGATTCCTAACTCCCTTGGAACTCTCCTATAGAAGTGACCCCTTGAAATTCCTAAGGCCGCGAAATAAATATGGATTATATTTTGTCTCAAATGCAAAAAGTATTTTTTACTTTTGGCAAAGTGCAGGGAGGTAGCATTTGGAAACTGAAGTGGATTTCCTTTTCCATATGCAACCTCTGCCTTTATAAACATACTGAGAGCAAAAAAGCAAACAAAACAACAACAGAATTTTGTGTGATAAAAACATAATCAACTTCATATCATTGTAAATATAAGGGTATGGGGGGCATCATTTTTCATCCAAATATTTCTACATAATACAGTTTTAGATAAAAATGGTTTTATATCTGAATATTTAACTAACAAACATTTTTGCAAAAACATTAAACTGTGACTGAGTCCTTTAAGGAAAGATAACCACCATGGCAGACTTTTCTCAAATCTTACTTTTCCTTATTTATTAAAGAATCTGAAATATCATATATAACTAAAGATAATGGCTTAAAATTAAGGGAAAAGGACCTGTTAGGAACCAAAAAGATGATATTTTAAGATTTATCATTACAAGTATTGCAGAATACTTGAATGAAACAGAACTGGTTATATTTTTTATTTTGAAAGCTGAGGTAGTAAAACTTTTAATAATTCAAAAGTTTGGATCTTCTTATTCAATGTAACTATTACCACTAAAATAATACCCCCAAATAACTAATTTTCACATGCCTTAAAATAAAATAAAAACTAAAATCTTGGAGATTAAAACCCCACATTAAGCATACGCCCATAATGCCAGCAGCTCAGGAGGCTAAGGCAGGAGGATCATGAGTTCAAAACCAACCTTAGCAATTTAAGCAATCCCCAAGACCGAAAAAAAAAAAAAAGGCCCATGTAATTTCAGGCACTGAAAAAAGATTTTTGACTCTCAGAAAAAATCTCTGTGAAGGTCATATTATAATATTCATTTTAGAGATTAAAAGAAATGACAGTAAAAATCAGAAATAAGTAGGTTTGAATTCCCCTTTAACTGGCATTGCACTTTTCTGATAAGCCAAATGGATGTATGTGGTGTAAAAAGAGTTAAAGATTTATTCAATGAAAAACCATAAAAATAGTTTTAAATATTCAACATTGTTAAATGAAGTCCTAAGAATAAGCATATAATCACTGTTTCATTGTTCAAAGTAAGATAAAATTCACAGTCCCTGAAGATCTATATAACTTGTTTTCAGAAAAGATAACTCCTTATTTTCATTTCAAACCATTCAAATTTTAAACTATGAAATACAACAATGACTGGGAAAAATTTTTTAAAGCACTTCATAATATTCAGATATGTTCATAAAAGAGATTCAAATAGTTATATTTTCCCAGTTTTCAAGTTAATATTTTAAAGTTATGAGTTCACAAGCACTGTAAAATAATTTAATAGTAAAGGTGTTATTTTTATTTTCTTTTTGATTACATCAGAGTCGAACCAGGATATTCCTCCCATTAGGAAAATATTACAAAAGGTAATAGTTTTCAATTATTTTGGGAGTGAAAAATCTTAATTCAATGATTGAGTAAAGCCAAATATAGCCTTGATTCAATTAAATATATATTTTTGACATGGATTTTTACACATGAGAATGAAGGAAACAAATCTCAGGTGGGCTTGGTCTAAAGTCTCAACCGACAGTGAGTAGAATTTGTGAGAAACATAGCAGTATATACTCCTAATTTTCATCCTCTCATTTTCATTTCAGAAAGTGTTATTTTTTTCAGACATTAATAGCCACTTGTTAAAACAATAAACAGTAATACAGACAGCCAAGACCTACAATCACTACTATTTGCTGAAAGAGAATAAACAACATGGAATTTAAAGTTCTTAGCAAATATCTACTGGTAAAAAGAATTGTATTGTGTCCCATTTCACTCCATATCATATGTCTGAGGATAAAATGGATTTCTGAAAAATTATATTAAAATAATACTATATTAAACTTACAGAAAAATTTTAATAATAAAACTTACATAAACTTTATAACATTTATTATGAAAACAGTACAGATCTGTATCAGCTAAAATTTGCTACATAATTCATGGTCAAAAATTTGATGATCTGAAACAAAAATCACTTTTTTATCTCCTGATACTGTAGGTTGACAATTTAGTCTAAGGTCACGCATGAAGCTCTTCTGCTGATTTTGTCTAGGTTCTCTCATGTATCTACAGTAGGCAGGCAGGCAAGCAAGGACGCATGCACAAATCAGGCATTACCTGACTGTTGGTTGGAGCCCTGGATCATGTGCTATTTATTATCCAGCAGGCTAGCTCATGCTTATTCATGTAAGATTTTCAAGGGTATCAAGTAGAAAAGCTATTGTCCTTTGAAGCTTAGGCTTGTATTTCTACAGTATCTCTTCAACTGTATTCTATTCCAAGGCCAGTTTAGATTCAAGATGAGAGTAAATACATGCCAGTACCTCACCTTGATGGGAGGAGCTACAAAGTATTATATAATTTTTACAATATATAACAATGTGACTGAAAAGAGACCTTATGAAATTTAAAATACTTATCCTTTATGGATATCACTGGAAACTGATTCTATCACACTATCTTCTCCGATTTTGAAAGAGTATTACTACATTAGTAGCCAAGGGAATAATAAAAACACCAAATTTTGATTTTAGCAGATTTTCTGATGATGATATGATACTTTTTTTCTGATAACAGGGATTGAATCCAGGAGTGCTTAACCACTGAACTACATCCCAAGCCCTTTTTTAAAAAATTATTTTTCATTTGTGAGACAGGAAGTCATTAAGCTGCTTAGGACCTTGCTAAGTTGCTACAGTTGGTCTTGAACTTCATATCCTCCTGCCTACATTTCCCAAGTTTCTAGGATTATAGGCATGTATCACTATGCCTGGCAATGCCATTTTTTCCCCAAATAATACACTGAAATTCAGGCAATTCAAGAAAACAGGATAATTTCACAAATATTTTGACAATAACAAATTTAAATGTTAGTTAAGAGATCATTGTCTCTTTGAATTTTTTAGAAGATGCTCAAAATACTAACCAATACTAATCAATATTTCTAAGTAATAGATGTCTAGAATTGATATTTAGATGGCATTCCATGTGATTTAAAACTTGAGGAAAGATATGGAGAAAATACAACATAATTAGAAAGAAAACATTGGAAATTAACACTGATCGATTTTAAATCATATGTTACCCCGCCAGGAAAAATGTGGCAAATATTTTGTTTTTTTATTTCCAATCATTTCATTGCATACACACTCATACATCACACCCACGCACTGAGTTATAGTGATATATATCTCTATATCATGCCTTTTTCAACCCCCGTTATATCAAAAGCATAGTTCTACATTATAAAATGTTCTTGGAAAACAAGATTTCTAATAATCAGCAATTTTTGTGTATTTATAAATTAACTTAAAAAGTTAGAAGCCACTTGCTTGACAACAATCATAAGACCTGCAGGATGAACTCATAGTTGTTCAAATTTAGTATAAGAAAATAGTATGAGAATTGGCAAAAAAGTATGATAAAGCCATGTTATGCTGGATCCAGTTGTAGAAACCAATGGAATTGTGGTCTCTTTGCTGATAAAACATCATCTGGACTATTGCTATCTATTAATCTTAATTTTTAGATGTCAGTAACTAATTAGGCCATGTCTAAAAAAGAATTTAGACAATGAGGAATCTAGAATCCCAACCATGTGGAATATGGAAAGCCTCTACTCAGAAGAAAATAAGGTGAATCCTTTTATTTTCTTACCACATTGTATGATTGTAAATGCTAAAAAAAAAAAAAAATCATACCCTTGGACATATCTGCTTTCCAAGGTCAACTCTGAGTGTATCATCTTTGTATGACTAGAAATCACACAAATCTGGGATGTGACACGATACATATAATAACTATTGAATGAATAAATATGTGAAAGAATACATTCACAAACTAAAAACAACAAATTAAAAGTATAGAGAAGCAATTTTATAAATAAATATAAGCAAAAAAATACATACCAAATGAGATACTAACTTCTGGTCATTGAAAGGGCTCTGTCAAACTAATTATGAAGAGATAAGTATATGAAATAAAAAGTTTTATTGGATTATTTCATGAATTTGGAATCAGCTGACACAACAAAATGTGACATTAATGTTTTTAGAATATAGGTAAGATTACCTTTATTCTCCATGTTTTAGTATATATGTTTAAAAGTAACTATCAAACATTCAATTCTGTACATAAAATGGGATGTAATATATATATATATATATATATATATATAATAGCTTTGTGACCTTAGAACAGCAGAATTTTTTAAAAAAAGACAAAAAAAAAAAAAAAGACATGTTCATTTATGTTAACCTTAAGAACTCAGGTTTCTCAAAAGACACCAACTAAGGAACACAAAGGCACTGGGTTCTGTGGCATGTGCCTGTAATCCCAGCAGCTTGGGAGGCTGAGGCAGTAGGGATGTGAGTTCAAAGCCAGCCTCAGCAAAAATGAGGTTCTAAGCAACTCAGGAAGACCCTGTCTCTAAATAAAGTACATGATAGGGCTGGGGGTGTGGCTCAGTGATTGAGGGCCCCTGAGTTCAATCCCTAGTACCACCCCCTTCGGAAAAAAAAAAAGAAAGAAATGAAAAGGCAAGACAATCCACAGAATGGAAAAAGATGTTTTAAAAGTATGAATTCAACAAAGGACTCATATCCAAAAAATAGAGAAAATTTCTATAAACCATTAAAGAAAGAGACTCACTACTCCTTAGAAAAATAGGCAAGAAACCCGACCAGTCAGTTCACAAAGAAGGATACCCACTGATCATGAAATATATGGAAAGATGACCAATTGCATTCATCATCAAAGAACTGCAGATCAAACTCCAATAAAATCTCACAGCACAGAAAACACTAGTGACTTCATAGCAATGGAATACCTGGGAGCACAGATGTGGAGCAAACAGATACATTTAAGATTGTAGGAAAGTGAACTGGTATAACCAGTTTGGGAAACTGTGGCAGTATCTGCCAAAACTGGGTATATGCACTACCTGTGACTTAGCAATTTTACACATTGTTTCTTATAGCTACAAAAGGAAGGAACATTCACAGCAGCATTAAGAATAGATCCTAAAACTATAAGCTATCCAAAAGTCCACATTAACAACAGAATAAAAAAATATACAGAGTGGGAAAATATACATCTATGAAAGTAAACAATTGTAATTGCAAATATCAGACATTGCAAACTGATTTGTACTAGTTACATAGATGTTCCTTTTTTGGAAAATTTATGAATTCTAGATATATGAAAACTATATTTTTGGTGTGTGTTTATTATATATATATCTCAATACAAATTTTAGACTATAGTAAAATTCATTTAATGTTTTCTAGCAAGCAGAATATTTGACTTTTCACAAACATACAGTAAATAATGTGCTCTCTTATGCTTCCTAAGTGTGATAAAAAAAAATTTAAACATCTATTTTGATGAGTTATTCCATTGTCACACATTAACTTTTTAATGAGCAGCCCACATCTATCAACACTTTCCAAGACTGCTTACCATTTCTTAAAGATCATTACTTATCATCCACTTCTGTTTTGATTTTGTAAATGAAGCTATTGTTATATTTATTACTGTATTAATAGTGCTTGTACCTTCAAGCTAAATCTATGAGAATTACATGATCGGTAGTAGCTAAGGCATCTTATTCATGTTACTTAGTTTGTTATGCCCTAGTTTCCCTATCTGTGAAGGGGAATATAGAACAGATGAAGACTAAATGAGAATCCACTTAAGTCATCTCTAACTATACTGACAAGTACTTCTCAACAGATTACAGACATTATTGTTAGTGGCATTCCATGAGGTTGTGGGAATATAGTCATTGAGACAAATATTAAAAAATGTTTAAGACATTCTTAAAAATATATGTAATTATCAATTTCACCATATTATGATGTGCATATTCATTATATTTATGTAAAAGGAAATATGTTTTTAAGACAGTAAAACACCATTTTTTTGTTCTCCTTAGTTGACCTACAGTTCCTCTATTTATTGAAATAATGCCACTATTTCCAAAAGACAGAATTTAGATTATAGGAAGTAACTCATTGCATAGCTGTATTTTAACCATACTTTTAAGTTCATATTGACAAAGTAGTCCTGAAACTCCAGTTTTACAGATGGCCAAAGCATTTTCCGAATTCAGAAATTTCCTTTTACCTGTCAAATGACAATCTAGTACTACCAGAAAATAGTAGTACCATAACACAATGAAGAGTATGCAGGATATATTTTTAGAGAACCTAATTGTGAAGTGAAGATAAATAAAAGTAAAAAATAGCAGAAAGAAAGAAAGGGCATTCAGAAAGGTTTTGCCTAAAGGTAGGATAACATTAGAATCCCTAAGAAGGAATCTGGTACCTTCATGCTCTGGGATTAGGCCCAGGATTGATTGTTTGATAAGAAAAATTCCAAGAAAAGCTCCAGAGTAAGGTAAAAGCCAAGAGGACTTGCACTCCGCTTGTCAGTTAGTAGCTGGGAGGGTCAAAAACCAGAGTGTCCTTGCCAATATGTATGCCACTGTAGAGGAAAAATGGCAACAAGATATAGGCAGAAAGTTTTGAGACAGCATCTCTGATATGCATGAATCTAGAAATTTCTACATTTCCCAGTGGGGGTATGCAGAAATACTGTAAGGACTAGTGTGCCCAGAAAGCATGCATTGAGATAAGGCAGATGCAGAATACCGGCAATGGTTGCTAGCAAAATCCAAGGATCACATGTCAGGAGAGAGCAGCAAAGCACACCCAGTGACCAAGCTGGATGAGGCCATCTCAACAGAGACCAGCAAGGATCCAGATGGCAGCAAGTGGGCCACAGATTCTGTCTCCCTCTATCTGCCCTTATCCTGAGGACAAAAAACTTGTCTAGCATGCTTCATCATCCATCATCCAAAAATATTTTATAAATAAGGAGAAACCTCATGAAGACAAGGAAAAATTTCATTGACAAGAAGTTGGATCTTAAAATTTACAATTTTTTTTTTATTATTTTTAAGAGGTTTTCTTTCTTACATCCAAAGAAAAGTCTAATTTAGGTTTCTCCCATCCTCAACAAAGTTGCTTCCTAGCACCATCAGCAGGAGATTCAAGTTTAAGAAGAGATATATTATACAAACTATTTAGTTACACTTTCTTATATATCTGAGGAGGAGTGAGTCTTAAATCCCTGTAGGCAAAACATAAATTATAACACATTTGGCTGAATTTACTACACAGCAGCAGACTTACGATTACTAAGAGGAGGAGCCAGATCATACATCACCCTAAACCAAGAAAACTCAATTAACATCTATGTACCCACTATAGGTGTAGACTATGGACACTGCTACTGAACCCAGTCATCTCACCAGTTGCATCCTGAGAAGGAAAGCAAAGAATACCAAGACACTTCAGCTGTGGGTGCATGACTCAAACAATCTCCTTACTGATTCTCCAACAAGGCTATGGCTGACTTTCTCTTAGGCTATGAACATAGAATTTCATAGTAAAGTCATAGCCATTTTTCTAAGCAGGATTTTTTACAGTAACATAAGTAATTGTTAACAAATGGAATCTGGCATAGGATTTTATATTTGTTTTTTTTTTAATTGGAATAGAGAATTTTATATGCACTTTTTAAAATGATAGGACCATTTGAGATAAATCCATTTGAGATAAGCTAAGTTTTAATTTTGTCCATGTATAAAAAGGAGATACTTGTATTAGTAGATCCTCCATTGTCCTTCCATTCTCAATACTCTGTATTTTATGAGATAGGTTTGGAGACACAAATGACGATCACTATATTGAGGTAGTTTTGCTCCAGATGGACTTAGTATACACTATACTAATGCCAAAATTATGATAGTGTAGACCTTAGTTCACAGAAATAGCAGAGCTGATATTTCATAGGCAAGAAATCATGAATATGACTTAGTATAACTCTTTCTGAAACACAGGCATGAGGTAAATCATGAGTCAAAGGAATAAAATTATTAAAAAAATCACTGTTCTTTTTAATTCAACGACTATGTTTAAATACCTGTCATATGCAAGAAATTATGTTAGGGAATCTCAGGAGACAGAAACATGAATTAAGTCAGCTTCTCATTAAAGGGAAAGTTTATGTGAGAAATTTCATTTCTATAACGTTGGCTGAACTTTGAATGATTGTCAGTGCTACGGCTGTGCTTGGTGAAACTATTCTGCCAACAGTCTCTAGGAATGAGGAGCCATCCAAATCAAGGACAGCATACTATTATACAGCCTTCCCTGAGAGATTCAAAGCTTGTGATCTACAAACCTTTATTAACAGGACAAACATAGCACAATAAATCATTTCAAGTATATATCAGACTCAGTAGAATCACACTGAGGAATCTGATTCTTTTTTCTTTATTAAGGCACTTTTTCTCCTTTTACCTAGTTCTACCCTCTAAAATAAAGAACAAGGGGATTTAAATTATTTAGTGCTCCAAAACATACACAAACGTAATATACACTTTGCTTGATAGACAATAAGGTAGGTACCTCTTTATCCCTTATGTCACTGACAGAATAAATAGTTCCAAATGTTTAGGAAGTTATGAAGTTATTTGATGTATGAAAAATGGTACAAGCTCATTATTCAATATTTGTAGTGCAAGACAAGGTTCTGCGATGGCTCCAACATGACTATATCCAACAGAGAAGAGGTTTTGATTTATTTGGACTAAAATACTTTGAGTATAGTAGAAGGAGACTAAGAACTTCTCCCTGGTATTTCCCATTCAGCAATTTGGGTCAGATTTGCAAAGTTACTCCATATGCTGGATCTTACATTTATTCAGTGGCCTTGCTTAACAGATAGTAGCAAAAAGCACCTCCTTTCTTCAGAACAGTCCTGTTATTTTAACATGGCTGTTTCTATTTATAGAGTTACACAATCCATTTGGTTCCTTCTTCCTCCCCATCTGAGACAGAGTTTACAAAAAGAAACCACAGTCATTACATAAAAGCCTTGCCAGGAAATCCAAGTGTTGTTTTCTGGAGGAAAATAAAGTACCCGCACCTTGACTTACTTCTCACTCATCCTAAATCACATCTGCTCTTTGCAACACTTTCTTCTGGCTGAAGAAATTGGTCTGAAGTTTTTACTATGATCAGTAGAAGGCCATCTTTGCTCTTTTGACTCTTCATATTGTGGTTTTATAGATGTCCTGTAAATGAAAGCCTGGTGCACAACAGGAAGCCCACACTGCCAAGTCCTTTGGGGACCAGTAACACATACCTAAGAGGACCCAAGTGGCAAGACATTAGAACAAGTGGTTACAGAGTGCCATTTGAAAATAAGGAAGAAAAAGGCCAGAGCCTCACTCTGTTCTAAATGGAGTGGCAGCTGTACCAGCTGGATCTATTCAAATTAATACTGTGACAGTTTGGCATATCAGGGTACTGTTCCCTAAAAAACTAAAACAAACTGCACATGAAGCAAAATGAATTCAGGGATAAGACTTTTAAAAATTTCTTATGAGTCCTTACAATATTAAACTTAACCAAAATTTAATTAGCATTAAGGCTGCAGAAGAGACAGGAAAATATCATTGTCTGATCCCCATACTTTGTGCAGCAGATCTGCTTATGCAGAACGAATGAGAAAGTATCAGGAAGAAAGAACTACAGGTAAAGCCAGTACCTGAGCTACTCTCTGATCATTCTCCCTACACAACTTTCCTGTTAAATTCTCTGCTGTTATCTTTCAGTTGTAATTTCTTTGATTCTCTCAGCTTGATACACATAGAACATACATAAAGGCCAAAGAAAACGTGATTAGTGCCTGAGGAAATTCATTTTTTGCTTGGGATAACTGGACAAAATGTGATGTAATTCCTCTCCTGAAGGTAAAATATGTTGTGATCTTGAAGGCAATTTTTCTTTATACAATCAAAATGGTAAAGGACAATAGGTGACCTTACAAAACAAAGTTCTAGAATCGAAGATTCTCTCCCATACAAATTCCTCTGGTAATTTGGGTTGTGGACAAATGTTTCTTCCTTTTTGTACTCCCCAAACATTCTGTCAATGGTCTATTGTTAAAGCCTGGACTTCTCCTCAGACCACATCCTGTCTGTCTTATGAGAAGAAGCATGCTTTTGAAATAAAATGAAAGTCCTGACCTCCATGTGCAAGCTTTGAAGGTACAGAGAAAACAAATTCACTACAGGACCCCAAGATACCATGATATTGAACTCAAGTCCCATAGACATGTTGGAAATTGATGAACTGAGGAAACTAATATATTCATTTTATTGGCAATTATATTCCTTTTTCACAAAAGGAAATGGGATATTCATAGCCAGTTAAAATGGTACAGATATGGAAAGAGGAATGTATGTGTATATTATATATATAATATACACATACACACTTAAAACTCATTTATATAAATCATTCTTCGACTAACTACAATTTCTACAAAAAATTTGAAAAAATACTATCAATGAATGGACTATCCTATTAAATCTGAAACAGAAGTGATGATATCTGATAATAAATCTTTACTAAGGCAATAAGATATTTTAAAATTGATAAATACATATTTCTAACAATTATAAAATTAGAATAATAAGACTATTAAAATTAAATCCAAGACAAAACTAAAGAAAAATTGATAACAAGTATAAGCAACCATTCCAGTTTTCCAGGGACTGAAGTATTCCCCAAACAATAAAGACTCTCAGTTCTAAAATCTAAGCACTACTGGTTGCCCTGGGCTTTTCCTGTCAGAAATACCTTTCAATATGTAACACACTAATATTAAATCTCCTGTGTTAATTCATTATGCAAAACAAAATGTGTAAACTTTTAAGGAATAAGGTGTGTATGTGTGTGCTGGCGATTGAACCCAGGGCCTCAGACTTGCCAGGCAAGCACTATGTGAGCTATATCCTCAGCCCACCCCAGGAATAAACTTCTTGATAACAGAATCTCAGAGTTCATAAAGCAGGAAACATAAAATATGAATCTTTACTAAAAGATTTTAATGGAGGCAGACCTGACATTTGAGAGATTCTGTGATGTTTAGTATTAGATGCATTTGGGGTGTTTGTCACCTTCAAACTGAACCCATGTTCCCAGCTACATCTATCTGTCCTTCCCTTTCCTTCCTAGTGCTCATTCAACCAGAACTGGGGACCCGGATAAAGTGTCAGTAGCTTTAATGTGATCTTTGGAATGCATTGAATTTTTAAAGCTGGAATTTTGATACACTTATTTTTTTTAAAGTTAGGCTTGTCAAACTTTAAAATGGCAGAATGAAAGAACAATAAATAGCAAACCCGTTTTTAAAAAATCAACTACTGTTCCAAATTTAAGTGGATAATAAAAATTTCTATTCCCTACTTTTTTTATTTTAGTAATCTTAAATAGAGGTTAAAAAAATCATTGAACAATAGTGAAGTAAAATAAGGATTTTTGTGGATAAGTTTCTTCCCAAGAATACATCCTTTCAGCAAAGGAATAATTAAAGTACTCAAATTCTCTTAATTGCTATAGAAAAGTCTGAAATAAGGTCATTCAAGGTTAGGATGATAGAAGTTTTTAGTCAAAGCTTGATAGTACCTGGTTCTGTCTTCCAGGGACAGTCTCAGGTTACCCTCAATCTCAGCACAAGCAAATCCATGGTTCAGTCCATAAGCCACTATCGAGACTTTTTTTATTCAAACAACACTGCCTGAATTTTGGAGTTTTACTGGTATTTCATAAGATCTGCTACTCATTTCATTAAAATTCATGGAACCAGGAAATTTGGAGTAACACATAGACATTGATGTATTTATTTCAAACTGTATGCATATTTCTCCTTAAAGTTTGGAGTAATAATATTCTAAAAACAAAGAATAGCTCTGTACTAAAAATTATGTCTTCATAATGTCTCACCCACTTTCAAAACAACACATATGTGGTAGCTTCATATTGCTATGATCTAATATTATTTTGAAGAATACTTTATATTCAGAGCATTTTAAATATACACTATAATTTTAATTCTATCCAAAATTAAGGTGAGGTTGACATTCTTGTCTTACAGTTGAGAAAACTGAGTAAAACATGCATAATCTATAAGAGAGTACAAGAGAAGAAACAAAGGCCAAGACAATCTTTCTGATTAGAAATTTAGTGATCTCCCACTGCTGCCCTTGTGTTGTATGTAACATACTCTATATATTTAGTTTACAGAAGAAATAAAATGTGATTACATCATATGTATGTATATGAATATATTCATCTTCCTCAGTGAATATTTAATAGAATTAAAACAAAAAATTTAATCAAGTCCATGTAGGAAAATAAGATAGAAAACATTGACTAAAATTTTGAGTAAAAATATGTTGCACATCCAGAAACTGGAAAAGGCATGAATCTTTTGAGCAATATTAGCTCACACTTTGGGCAAAGCTATGGTCTGAATGTGTCCCCCCAAATTCAGATTGAGACTTAATCATCAATGTAATAGTAATAAGAGATTTTTGTTTGTTTGTTTGTTTGTTTGTTTGTTCGTTTTTGTTGTGCTGGGGATTGAACCCAGGCCCTCACGCATGCTTGTCAAGTGCTCTGCCACTGAGCTACTTTCCCAGCCCACAATTAGGCTTTTAAGAGGTGATCAGTTGTGAGGGCATGGCCTATGTGGATGAGATTAGGGCCCTTTTAAATGGCTTAAGAGAGTGCATTTGCTCTCTCTAGCCCTTGCACCATGTGAAGACAGCATATTCCTTCTCTCAGGAAAATGTAGCTACAAGACACCATCTTAGTTTTAGAGACTTGTGTGTCCTTATACACAAAACCTGCTGGACTCTACATCTTGGCCATCCCAGCCTCCCAAATTGAGAATTCATTCATTTTGTTTATAAATTATTCAATCTGTGTCATTTTGTTAAAATAACACAAATGAACTAATATAAGCACTAATTATTTTTAATTTATTGGTTCTTTTTAGTTATACGTGTTAGCAGAATCCATTTTTATATAAGTAAACAAGCATGGACTGTATCTTGTTCTAGTTAGAATCTCATTCTTATGGATGTACATTCTTTCCTCTAGGTTTATTCTTTTCCAAAACAACCCATATGTGGTAGCTTCATATTGCTCTGATCTAATATTATTTTGAAGAATACTTTATATTCAGAGCATTTTAAATATACACTATAATTTTAATTCTATCCAAAATTAAGGTGAGGTTGACATTCTTGTCTTACAATTGAGAAAACTGAGTAAAACATGCATGTTGTTCTTTTCTTCTTGCAACCCTATTTCATTTGTATATTTTTTGAAATTTTGAATATTGTGTAAGTGTGCTAGTCAGCATCTCATTGCTGTGACAAAATACCTGAGACAAGCAACTTAGAGGAGAAAATACTCATTTAGTTTACACTTTCACAGGTTCCAGGCTATTGCCTGCTAGCTCCATAGTTCTGGGCCTCAGGTGGGGCAGAACACCACAGCATAAGGGCATGGCAGAAGAACACTGCTTACTTCATGATAGCCAGGAAGCAAAGAGAGAGAGAGAGAGAGAGAGAGAGAGAGAGAGAGAGAGAGAATAGGCTAGAGACAAGCTACAGTCCTCAAGGACATGCCTCCAAGGATTATTTCCTATATTTTCAACTAGGTCCCACTTCCTGAGCTTTCCACTGCCTTCTAATTGTCTATTAATTTATAAAACCTAATCTACTGATGAGATGATGGACCTTTTTATCCAATCATTTCTTAAAAGCCCTATCTCTAAGTATTGCTACATTGGAAGCCAAACCTTCAGTATATGAAACTTTGGTGGGCATTCCAGATCCAGATTTAATAATAAGTTTTTTTTTTTAAATTTCTAGTAAATTATTTTAATTTTTATCTAAACCATTGGTTGTAAACTGGGGCAACCTTATGTGGGATGAAGTATTCTTGAAATAAATGAAAATATTCTTTCTTATCACAACAGAGGGAAAAACCTGTTCCTAAATAAAACAAGCACACTTCAAACCTGTAATAAAGGTAATGATTGTTGAAATCTGAATGATAATCACTTCTGATATTTCTAGGTGATATTAAATAGGAATTTAATGTTACAAAAGAAGAATATAGAGATTGTAGATTCCTATAAAGAGCTCCAGTTGTTGCAAGTATATTTCCCATAATGCCTATAATGTTGAGAGAAGCTGTTACAGGCATTCATACATACGTAGGCAAGCACACAGAGTAAGTGATATTTGCTGATCGATTAATCAACAAAGACAGGAAAAGTCACCCACAATCTATGAAGTAGATCTGGAATTAGTAACTAAAAGATTCACATTTTCCAAAATAGAAGGCTTTCATAGACTACAATAGATCTCAATGGAATCAGAGGAAAGTAGCTAAGAGAACATATTGTGGAAGAATCTGATAAACACTTGGGCAGTTGAGGAGGGCAATGCACAATATGGATATCACAGCCAAAGGAAGGAAGAGACATCTATAGAAAACAAGATGCTTAGAAGGGAAAAGAAACGTGAAACAGAATCCAATATATCAAAACAATAATAACAGAAAAAGTTCTGATAAACATATACTCTGTAAAAACACAATAAATTGTGCCAAAAAAGGCACAGCAAGATTATATTTAAATTGTGAGCATTTACAGATAATAAAGATAAATACAAAATCTGTGCATTTTTTAGTCTAAAAAGTGATCAATTTAATTTGGTCCAACCTAAAGCTAAACAATAAATATTTCAAAGAAGAAACCTAGGTATAGTCTCATATGCATAATTAATCTAAAGACCAATAAAATCATTCAGAAAGTCATCTTGCCCTTGGAAAGAGGCTTCTCTGTAGCGCTCTTTACAATCTAGAATTCAGGTTTTACATTGGCTTGTCCTTTCTGGTTTCCATAAGTGACACAAGAGTTTCCAGGACCTGAAAACATTATGAAAGTAGAAGCAAGGGGGCAGGACCAAATTGGACAGGGGTGGGGGGGAAGCTGCTTTCAGAGTGGGACTAGAGATCAACAGGCTCAAAGAGAGAGAGAGAGAGAGAGAGAGAGAGAGAGAGAGAGAGAGAGAGAGAGAAGGTAGTTATCAAACTCATGGAGTAGGAAACAGTTGGAGATGTCAGGAGAACACAGCAAGCGTTTTATAGCATACGTTTGTGTACATAGGCCTGGTTTATTTTTTAAAAGACAGATTTACTACAAGGTCTTTTCTTTCTGTATTTAGAAATTATGGAGTCCTCATATTCAATGTTTTACATTTAAAGAAAGAACCTTACAAATCAGAACAATGAAGGGACAATCTGAAAGACACTTCTGAGTACCTTAGAATATATTTTTAATAAGGCAAATTTTTGCTTAATCTCGAACATTTGACAAATTGCCCTGTCTCCAGCTAACAAAATGCTTAACCCTTTCTTTTAATTTATGGGCACACAGTCTATATTTCCTACCCTGTCTGGCCATTACTTATTGTCATATGATTGAGTTCTGACCAGTGCAATTGAGTGGAAGTGATACGTCAAGTTTCCAAGCCTCTTATGAAATCTCACAGTTTTTCTCTTACACTGGCTGAAAGTGGAAAGAAGTGACCAGTAGCTGGAAGGAACCTGGTTTCCAGGGTTGCCATATGCATGTATTAGCAAACTATTTCTGTAAAGGGCAATTTAGTAATTATTTTAGCCTGTGCAGATAATACATTCTCTATTTGACTATTCATCTCTATCCTTGTAGCACAAAAGCAACCACAGACCCCCCCCCCACACACACACACCATCCTCATGCCTGTGTTCCAATAAAACTTTATTTCTAAAAAAATGAGCACCCCTATATTTATCCTCTGTGTCAATTTGTTGACCCTTGACCATATGGGGTTATAAAAGTAGTGAAGAATATATTTCTACTATAGTTAGACCCTAAGGTTTTGGATTTGTGCATTAAAAAAGTCATCGTTACCTCAATTAATACAATGCTACTTTGACAATACATAAAGTTTGTTCTAACTCCTTTCTTTATGAAATATTGTGAACCTGCTCATTCCATGTTATCAGAATTTTACAAAAGACTTCACAACATTAAAATATGATAAAGGAAATCAATTCATTGGTCTGTTTTGTTTTTCTTTTATGGAAACTGAATCATGTTATTTTCACTAGGAAAATTGTAAATATTTTTCCTGGCCCTCTCATCTGGTGACTTTTTCTCCAGTAAGAACTGGAACACTTTTTTAAACAAATCATTCTATGATTTGCAATGGGGAAGTCCTGCTATGTAATCAATTAGCATACTTTCCCACAAATATCAAAATTCTCTGCCAGACCCCAGTGATTATTAATACAAAGAAAAATATTTCTTTAAAAAAAGGAAGCAATAGTGGGAGTTGGGGAAGAGGAAGAGTTCAAAATGAGATTTGTCAAAGATCAATTCAGCATTCCTGGCAAGAATCCATAACTTTCCATGTTTTCCTATTACATGATTTAATATCAGAAAGAAAGTAGTACATAGACGTTAATTAGAACTAGGTGGGATTTCCAGCTCCACTCTGAGTTCCGTTTCTAAATCAATTTAATGGGAAAATACTAAATTTGGTATAGCATCCAGCACATGGCAGATACTTAAAAATTAGGGTTTGGGGTTATGGCTCAGTGGAAGAGCACTTGCCTAGCACATGTGAGGCACTGGGTTCGACCCTTAGCACCACATAACAAATAAAATAAAAGAATTCTGTCCATCTACAACTATAAAAAAGATTTTTTAAAAAATCATTAGGGATGGCTGTGATTGCAGCTCAGTGGTACAGCACTTATCTAGCATGCATGAGGCACTGGGTTCAATTCTCATATAAATAAATAACATAAAGGTCCATCAACAATTAAAAGAAAAATTTAAATTTTTTTTTAAATCATTAGGGATTATCACTAGCCTTAATTGTCAATTTCTGCCAAGTTCACAAACTATCATTTCCTACTAAACACTACATTTTAGTGTGAATAAAACATATCTATCCATCAAGACTCAGACTTTTCTGAGGTGGTTGATAATAAGTTAATCAAAACATCTACAGATTCTTTTACTAGACTCGTACCTCTTTCATTGCTCTTGAGTTTTGTATTTCAGTATGAAATTTGTTCCATAACATTCTCCTTTTCTTCTTTATTTTTAAATGTCCTACCATTTTCTGGGTTGCCTCACATTTCATTTTATCATAATCTAGACTAAAATATAGACTTAACTGTGTCTCTTTTATACTCAGCATCCTTCTCCTATCCTGAAGTCCAAACTCCTCACAGTGGCATTTAATGCCCATCTTCCCACTGCCTCTAATCAACCCCATCTCTCTGGATTGCATTCTATGTCCTAGGTTTACTGAATAATCTGCAATTTTATAAAAACAGTACAGTATTTCATTGCTTGCTCTTATGGGTTTTGATCTGGAATATCCCCCAGATATCCATGTGTTGAAGGCTATTCACCAACGCAGCAAGGTTTAAAGGTATTAGAAACTGTAGGCGTGTGGGGTAGGGTTGGAAGAGGCAGGAGCATGACCCTAGGGCTGTATCTTATTCTTGGCTCCTTTCCCCCTATCCCTTGGCTTCCTGGTTGTCATGAGCTAAGTAGCTTTCTTCCGCCACACCCCTCTGCCATGTTCTGCTTCACTTCAGGCCCTGAGCAATGGAGTCAGACAACCACGGACTGAAACTTCTGAAACCATGAGCCAAAATAAACCTTTCCTTCTCCAAGATGTTCTTGTCAGTAATGAAAAGCTAACCAAGCACAGAAACTTGTTACCAAGAAGTGGGTTCATTGTTTAAACTATACCTGACCTTTGGGATTAGTTTATAGGAGGAGTTTGAAAAAGTTTGGAGACACAGAGTAGAGAAGCCCTAGAATGTTGCAAGTGGAGCTCATCATAGGATTGTTCTGCGAGCTCAGACCAAAGCACCTATAGGAGTGTGGACACTGAAGTCTGTGTTCACGAAGCTTCAGAGGGAATGACGACTCCACTGGGAATTGGACCAGAGGCCACATGTGTTACATTCAGTCAAAGAACTTGTCTGTATCTGTCCATTCCCTGAGATTTTTGTATAAGGCAGAGTTCAAAAGTGATGGACAGCATTCAGGTGGTGGTATGGATTTTGCTGGCTGTCTTTAGCCAGGTTTCCTAAAAGAACTGGAAGCAAAGAACAGAACAGAAAGATTTGGAAAATTTGACATTTGATCAGAAAAAGGGTAAGTTGAAAGTTGGGCAAAAAAGGTATGATTGCTGAAGAGGTTAATACCATTAAAGAGAAACCAAGTACTTTGAATGGAGAAAACAGGAAATATGCCTTGAGGGTGTCTCATTAATCAGCAAGACCTCAGCCATCACAGGCTTAAGTGTGTAAAAGTGTAAACTCATTTGAAAGATTCTGCTTTGAGAAGAGTACACTACTGCAGCACTATGCTCTATAAGTCTAAGAATCTATTTCCCAAGATTTGCTTCACCTTGCTCAGCTGCCCAGGCATGCACTAACCACTGCAGCCATGTTCCAAGTATCCCACATACGGCTCCTGCTGGTGGCAGATCTTCCTATTGCCCACATGGTGTTAATTTTGTGGGAATGCAAAATACTGGAGTTTACAGGGTCATGGAGGCTTCACCCAGATTTTAAAGGAAGACCTCAGAAGTTAAACAACGTATCCCACAACACAATCTGTGTTGACAACCCCTGAAAGGCCAGTGTGTGAAGCTGTGTGAGTGAAGCAAAGACTGCAATGGAGACACCAGGAAGATAGAGATGCCAGGAATGTGGAATCTTTGCCAAGAAAAGCTATAGACAGCAAGCAGATTTAGCCCATGAGAGAAGCCATGTGGGCTGCAATTAGCAAGGCCACAGGAGTGGGATCCCCCAGCCCTTTGGAGCCCACATTTTGCCACCATGTTGCCTGGATGTCAGATGTTAGCTACAAGACTTACTGTCGTTCCTGCTGTGCTTCGATCTTGCTTTGCTCTCACCCCTTCTTTCTAAGCCCCTATTGCTTCCTTTCCTCCCTTTCGGAGGACCTCTGTACCAAAATAAAATATTTTACAGGAGCTCACAGCTAAATATTTGACTTAAGTCTCAGATGAGACTTTGGACTTGAACTTCTGAGCAATGCTGGAACTATTAAGATTATGGGGATTCTTAGACAGAATTCATTTTATTTTGTGGGATAAGGTATGGGCCTTTGAGGACCAGGGACAGGATGTTTTTGTTTGGATCTGAAATGTTCCCCTGGTGTTTCATGTGTTGAAGGTTTGATGCACAACACAATGAGGTTCAGAGTGACTGTAATCTATAGGTAGGTGACACACTAGGAGCATGCCCTTGAGGACTACATTTTGTCCTCTGCCCTTTCTTCTCTCTTTATTTCCTGGCTGCCATGAGTTGAATAGCTTTCATCTGCTATGTTCTTCCGCCATGTTGTTCTGCCTCACCTCAGACCCAGCACAATGAAGCCAGAGGACCATAGAATGAAACCTCTATAATCATGGTCTAAAATAAACCTTTACACCTCCAAGTTGTTTGTGTCACATATTTGGGTCATAGCAATGAAAAGCTGACTGACACACCTGGTAAATGCTATTCTATTGAAAATGTTCCCTTTCCCCATATTTATTTAGCTAAATCAAGTTCACTCTTCAGCATATGGTTGAAATGTTACTTTCCCCATACATGCAGAATTAATCACTGCCTCCTTTGTTCTATTGCAAAATTTTATTAAATTTTATATTAATATGTTAGGCAATTATATAATATTATAATACTCATAAGTGATAAATGATAAATGTTGACCACCAATTGTGCACACTAGGTTGAATTAAAAGTTTATATGCACTCCTTTACTCTTTAAAAAGTTATGAGCTAGTTTATATCATTGACTTTATTAAACAGATGAAGAGACTGAGATTTAAGTATCACAATTGACTTTCCAAGTTCATTTTGCTAGGAAATATTGGCACATTCCAAAAAGAGCACTGTGGTTTAGTAAATGCTGCAAACAGGTTAAAGACAAAAGGTATAGTGTTAACCAAGAAGAGACGTCGCTTTAGAAGTTATTGATAAACTCTATGAAATAGAAGTCAGAAATATAGTAAATCAAAATGAAAATGTGTCAAAACAGCAATGAACAGAGATTGTTCTTCAAGAAATATCTGCAAAGTAGAAAATAAGGACACATTCTTTAAAGTAGAAAGAAGAAAATGATTATTCTTTTTATTATTACAATCATTTTAAATAGATTGAAACCTAAGCATGATTAGAAGTTAATTCTAAAATAGCGTTTTTCAATTTGGTTTGATTTTATACTCAATGTTGGTATGTTTCCCAAAATCAGGAGCCATTTTTTCACTGTCATGACTGGAGGATGCCATTGGTATACACAGTGGATGGAGATAAAGAAGTTCCTAAATACCTACAATGCTCAAAAGCATTCTTCTACCATCAACACAGAATTATCAGGTCTTAATGTTCCTGGAATTGAGGCTGAAAAGTTGTGGTCATTCACTGGAAAGGAAGGCATTGAAAATATAAAAGAAATCAGCCAAAATTGGGAAGGAGAAAAGAGTATATAACAAAAAGTTTACCTTTAAAAAAGCTTTATTAGAGTTGTTAGTCTCATATCATTTACTTTTTCTTTTTTTACAGATACAAAGAATAAAGTTCAGAGACAGTAAATGATTTATCTTTTCAGAATCAATCAAGAAGTTTAATTCAAATTTTGAGGTCCTAGTATAATGTTCTTTAAATTAAGGCATCCAGTATAAAAAGTTCAAAACTACTATGGATGATTGTTGGTGAAGTGATAATATAAACACAATATTACAGCAGTCATTTTCTAAAAAATTAATAACTTATGCATTGGTTTTATATTTTCATAAACAATATGTTGAATGCCTTTTTTATTAAGAGAAAGAAAATCGTTATGACACAGGAAAGAAAGAATCTACAAAAAAATATACTTGGCAAACTGACAGCAAATATGCACACAACCTTCACACTTGCCAAAGAGCAAGATGCATGAGATTTTTTTAAAAAAATTAATAATATATAATTGACATAAAATTTTAAAATAACTTTGCCATTTGAAGCACGAGATGTAAATTGTTAAAGATTTTGAAAAACACAAACTAAAATAATAGACAACAGTATTAGATTGCCACATTTCTACCAATTGTCACTCAACAGTAATAAATGTATAAGAATGAAAAACTGAGTGAGCTTTCAGCCAGTAGAGAAAATGTGAAAATTCAAGCATCGTTACAACATTATTATATCATTGCTACTACAAAGGCAAAAAAAAAAAAAGTCAGCAATAACAGTTAACAATTAAAACAGGAAAATCTGTAGTAGGAACTAAAACTAGAAAAAGAAGCAAACATGTTTCTTTAAATACAAAGAGCTAAATGTGCACGCACAGCAAAATAGTCAAGGAAAGCGGAATTGTCTAGGGACATGAGCACTGACCTATGCAGCTGTAGGCCTGGCCAGTTCTGCAAATGTTACCATGAGAGCCAGCCAACAGGAGCGCTGACAGTCCTCAGCAATCAGGCAACCTCTCCAAAAGGAAACAGCTGGGAGCCAGAGCCAGAGATTGACTCTATTGACATCTGCTCCTATATTTCTATCATGGGGTTACTTTTATTTATTTCTGTTTCTCATACAATTCAGTAGAGTCCATGTGTCAACTTAATTGTCTTCTCCTGAAACTTCTAGGTACTGGGATATAACTGATGATTTATTAACAATTTGCTAGCAATGCCGATTTAATACTTAAAATAAATCCTACAACTCTATACAGAAACCAAACCAATCAATAACCTTCCATCTCTGCCTTTGATAATAGCAGAAGTCTTTGTTGAGGGAGTTTAGTTAATTGGTTAAGAGTAACATGTTCTATTACTACAAAGACTTATTTGAATCTCTACCACTCTATAGTATTGAGAGGCTGATAATTTAACTTTTCTAAATATCAGTTTCTTCATTTGTAAAATGGGGATAAAAATAATGGGCTATTCTAGAAGGCTACTATTAGAATTGAATGAAACACACCATGAAGTATTGAACCCAGTACCCAGCATGTAGCAAACCTATGAACACCAGTTAATATTAGACCCTCTCAGCAACAATTTCTACAAATATCATCACAAGTGTGATTTTGTCTTATTCTTACAAAAGTGCTCTCACTGTTATATATTCTCACAGAATACCTAATGAAGTCTGTTTCCATTGATAATCTGACCTAGACCTGCTACTTTTGGTAAATATTCTGCACCAGTTATAATGGTTTATTCACTGGACATTGTATGTAACCGTTTCCTCAAAAGAGTGCTTTTCCTCTCTCTATTTGAGTCCTATCTGCCCATTACATTCTAACAATTACAGTGTTTTCTAAATGTTCCATGCATATAGAATTTCTCTCAGCCATAAAAACCTGCAAAATAATTGCCCTTATTAATAATACTATTAATGCAATGTATTTGCTTGTCATATTAGTATTTGTGCTTAAATATTTGACTTTTAACTAATGTTTTTAAGTATCTTCAAGCATTTAAAGTACTAGTTCTAGCCCTTTGTAAGCACACTTGTGAGAAATAATCTCTACCCTGATTGTCAATACAACTCAAAGAGTTGAGTAGGAGAACTGAACAAGCATCTATATTATCAGGGACAGGGGTGTTAATTATTTCAATAATCTTCTTAACATCTCCAAAACAGAATGTAAACTCACTTTCCTTTTAAACTCCACCGAGAATTTTTATACTTCTGTTTTTGAAGTTGATCTTAAAGAGTGAGAGAAATCTGGAGGATAGAGTAAACCTAGAAAATATTGGCATTATATCAGGAAGAGAGAGTATAAAGAAGTAGGGGATAAAAAGGTTTTGTAGGGACAAACCTGATTCAAATTCTGGATTTTAGTGCTAGATGTCATACTGTTTAATTTTATGAGTGCCTCCTGCCCTCTTTATGCCTCAGTGTACTTCTCTGCAAATATAGAAAATAATGCCTTCTTTGAAATATTATGAGAATAAAATGAGAAATTTACTATAAAATATAGGGTAAATATGTTGAAAAATATTGCTTTCTACAACAACAACAGAATACTTGAGTTTACACTAATTAAAAAAAGAAGGAAGAGCTGGATTAGCCCAAGTGAAAATTGAGACTAGATGTGAAAGAGCTACAGATCAAGCTGGGAATGAGAAAGCCAGCCCAGGAAGCAGTTCTCAGGAGTGGGTATACCAAAGGAACCTTTTAGAACACGAATGTCTAATGCTTGATTGTGTGTTTTCTGATCCATGAAGAAAAAAAAAAAGAAACTTTTTTCTTAAATTTAACATCCATATTCTTAAATTTCCAAGGCAAAATGACTCTGTTCCTCATTTGGGTGAGTGCCCAGGAGAAACGGAAAAACAAATGCATATGTGGAGAGAGATTACAAAATTTAAGATAAGAAATCAGAACAAGATATAACTAAAGGAAACATAAGCCTGTGACACATTATGGTAGATTTTTCCAATGTATGTGACATGGAGTTTAGAACTAGTGTTATTTACTAAAGGACAGTGGAAAGAAGCAGTCTGAAGAACTTGGGGCATGCAGGAAGAAGACATCTGGGATAGAGTAGTTAGCTGGAGTTATGATGGAAGAGGAGGTGACAACAACTGGGAAACCGAAATGCATGAATGAAGACATCATAAGACATGAGAAATAGCTAGAGTTGTTATTTTTTTCCCCTTAAGGAGCATGGAGAATGTGTTAGATGCATGATGGAGAAGAGAGACAGGAGAAGAGCATATCAATTTGGAATAATGAAATAATTGACAGAAAAGTTAACCAGGACCAAAAGATGAGGGCATGCAGAAGGGGATATATCTAAGCTATGAATCAAAAGTAAAATCTTCAGGGGGCTTGGGATATACCTCAGTTGGTAGAGTGCTTGCCTTGCATGCATAAGGCCCTGGGTTCAATTCCCAGCACTGTCAAAAATCAAAACAAAAGTAAAATCTCCGTTTTTAGTAATATATGGTAGGTGAGGTGGCAATGTATATCATCAAAGACTAGTCTCCTAGCTTTGGAATTCACAATTGGATGACTGAAATGACTGCATTTGCCCTAGTGTAACACAAGGACAGGACAAGCAAGATCAAACCTATGTATGACAATGTCAGAAACGAGGTTTTATCTCTCAAATCGAGACTGTTGGGTGCAATAACTAGCTGAGTACTCCACATAAATATTTTCAAATGACAGTCATATACTGTGTGTACTATCCAGTGTCTTTTTTCTGTTAGAAATAAAAATTATAACTTTTTAGCCAGGCACATGGCTACCTACTATAAACACTGCATTTTCCAATCTCTACTATACCTGTAAGGCCATAGAACTCTATGTAGACCAATGAAATGTCAAAAGGTCCTAAATGAAATGGTGTGTTTCTTTTTGAATGGAGCTCAATTATCTACTCGAGACTGAGAGGTAGAAGCCACAGTGGATAATGGTGCCTTAAACAGAGCCTGGTTGTCTGACAACTTCCTGAAGTCACCCTGTCAGCCAAGGACTATGTACCTCCAGATTTCCTTTACCGGAATAAGAAATAAACTCTTATCCATGCTATTGTTGAGTTTTCTACTATTTGTAGCCAAGTCTAAAAATTTTGGTCATCAACTTCTTAATTTTTCAAAAGTCACCAAAAAAATCTCTAAATATACTTCTTTTCAGCATTTACAAATATTCTGAAACACTGACCAGGCATTCTTCACATTTTGTTCGAAGAAGTTTTTAATCTGATAAGTGGCATGGTGAAAACATTCCTATAAATATAAGTACAACTCTACTAGCCACAGAGTCTTATTGGAATATTGAATGTTTGATTAATATGTTTGCTAACCAAAGTGATCAACCAAAATTCTTTGAAAATACTACTCATAATGGTCAAGTCTTAATCTAAGGCTATTTAACAAAGTAGAAGTTTTACTAACCCTGAAGAGATGACAGCCATGGTCAGCAGAGAAAATGGATCTATCCTTTCCACTGAATCCAGACAATACATTATGTATACATTGGGACAGAGTTAGATAGAACTCGCCTTTAATTATTTGCAGAAGGTTCAAGTTTTAAGTACTTTGTTGCTGACTTACACTTCCCTAGGAGTACTCTGAATTACTCACATTGGACAGACAATTGCAAGCCTGTAATAAAATATTTTCTGTTAACTGATTTTCTTACTTTGAGGATGCTTTGTAAGAGATATAAAACTTCTCCTTTGGTAAAAGAAATGGTCCAAAGAAAAAAAACTTAATCTTTCTCATCATGGTTGTTTATTCATTTGTGGATTCATTCATTCTAATACTCAGCATTCAATCACTATTTAATTCTCATTCTCCATAAAACCTTGGGAGGGGGAAACTAGAGCACAGAATAAGATATGGGCCTTGACTTTTATATACATATTTCAGATCAGTGGGGATGGAAAGTAATTAACCATATAATCAAAATACATTCTACCAAATACTGAGGGTGTGTTTCCATAGACAGTCACAAGAAAGAAAAGTGAGGAGAGGAACAGCTAGCAAAGACTTTATGGAGAAAGCCACATCTGGGCTAAAGTTTAGAGATCTGAACAGGTGAAGATAGATGAAAAAAAGCATTTAGGAAGGAGTAGAGTTTTCACTTGCAGAATTGATTTCTCTATGTAATTTTTTTTCTCCTTAAATTATTCAACTTACAGTTGAATAAGTAAAATCACAACATTTCCTAAGACTCCAGAGGTGAGAATGGTGACTCTGGAAATGCTTCTTTAAAAGTAATGCTTATCAGGGTATAAGCGACCCCCCAATGAAGGTCATCAGCTGCAGGGCTATGCTGACACTCTGCATCTGGGGAAAACAACTGCAGTACAGCTTAGCAATAGCTATGAGCTAATGCTCACAAAATATAATAAATTAAATGACTGAAAAAAGATGTCAGTAATAAGTAAAACAGTAGGGTTTCAATTTACAAGTGAAAATCCAGACAAATGTGCAATATCGAGGAAACTAATATTTCATTTTCCTTCATATTACAATGAATTAAGCAGCCTAGGACACAAATATTCAAAGAGAAATTCTTTCAAATACAAATGGCATGTCTGCATGGATCTTTCCAAATCTTCTTTTACATATGATATGTATGAATATAGGTCCACTTTTTCTAACATTTGTGATTGGTCATATTTATTAGTGCAATATTACAGAGCAATATCTGGGACTATTGATATCAATAAGTAAGCAAGCACTTCATCAATATATAATATTAAGTGAATGCAGTATATGCATGTATGCAGAACTCTGTCCATAGCTTTTGCAACTACATGCTAAAAATCCAATTTTTAATCAAACATTCAGCTTTTCAGTTACTCTATTAACAGTCTTACCCTGGTTCCTCTACTACTTCCCATTTCACAACATGCTTTGTGGTCCACCTAAAAGGAAATGTGCATTTTTAGATATAAAAGTCTGTAGGTAACCTTCAGCTACTAACCTTGCTGTCTTCTTTCTCCTTGGATTTTCCTTGTAGGGACTTCTTCTCTCCAAATTCACAGGTTGATTTTAATGTGAGCTGACAAGAAAGCATTGAGCTCTCTGTTTCAGCAAGTTCCAAAGATCTTGAAGAATAGTGCTGTGACCCAGTAGTGCCAAGATTTGGTATCGGAAGAGCAGTGTGAACAGGCTTTGACCCAACAGCTGGCTGTCTCCGTTTGGAGGCAACCCCAAGTACAGGCATGGCTTCTATAAAAGTATCTTTTTTCTGCCAAAGAAAATGCTCCTAACCTCAGTCTGGTCGACTCCAACTTTAGTATTTCCAGAACAAATACTTTAAACAAAACTAGCAGTCATCCTGATTTTTTTTTCTTTTAACTAATAACATAACTTTCAGAAAGAGGCAAAACTTCCCTTCATCTTTAGTTAAGTATCTCTTTTTTGTTGGCTGGGATCTTCTCATTCTCTCTCTCCTTCCCTCCTACCCCCCTTCCTCATTCTGTTCAGTGACTCAGTGTCTATGTAATACTAAATACTCCTCTGGGGAGTAAACTTTTCTGCAAGGTAAATGCTAGAAAGCTCCTTCTCTAGAATTACAGAGCTCCCAGATTTGCCGTTTCTTTTTACTACAACAGTCTGAGTCTGAGGTTTTTTGTTTTTTTTTTTTTAAAAAGGAGAAAAACAAAAGGAAAAACCCTTCAGTCCAAGCATCAAAGAAGCCAAAAGCCCACAATAGGGGAAGGACAGGCGTTCTTCCTGACTTCAGAAATAACCAGGCTGCATTCTCTTTTTAAAGAAAATCATATTTCCCCCAGCTTAAAAAAAAAAAAAATCAGGATGACTGCTAGTTTTGTTTAAAGTATTTGTTCTGGAAATACTAAAGTTGGAGTCGNAAAAAAAAAAAAAAAAAAAAAAAAAAGAATGGACATGTTAATGGCCAAAACAAACAGCTGTTGGAAGAACTTTTAGCCCGGAAATAATTTCAGCAATGAAGCTGTTTGTCTGATTTCCAGCTATTTTTCACTACTGACAGCCATGAGCCACGGTGTTCATTCTGTTTCATCCCATGAAATCAGGTTAGACTCACACAAGAGTGCAACTCACTAAAACAGCTAAATTGTTCAGCAGGCAAACCCTGCCCAGTTAACAGGGCACTAAATATATAGTAATTTATACATCTAATAATGATGATACAAATTCCCTAGCTAATACTTCCATGTGATGTACTACACACATGGGTTGCACTAACAGCAGTTACTGGGCTGAGTAGCTTGTGTACTATCACATATGACTATCGGAATACTCAAAATACAGGCACATTTATTTTATTCACTTTACAAAAAGAATAATTTTGATTCATATACATTGAGTACCATGACCAAAGTCATAAAGCTAGAAAGTGGATAAGACTGCACTATTTTAACTTTGAAAGTAGTTTCAAGTATCACTGTATTCAAGATGACTTTGTCCAAAACAAAATTCTAAACTTCCAAAAAGGGTACAAACTCAGTGGCAATGAATGACACTAATCTTGTCCATAAAAATATTTTATTATGATCATATTGTGTTCCATTTCTGCAAAAACTCATCAGGAGTAAATTTTTAAAAAGAAAACAGATAATAAACATGCACTATTGTGTTGAAAACTGTTGCATGGAATACAAAATCAGAACAGAGAAAAAAAATTTCCCTATAATTTTAATAAAAATCATATTTGGATGACAGTATTGAGATTTTAATAGAAATTTCTTATCCAATAAAAGAAATTTGTTTTCAGACTCCTATATTTCTGTTGAAAAAAATCTGTAAGATAGACACACTCATTTTAAAAAATTGATATTATATTACTATTGCAATAAATAATAATAACGCAAGCAAAGTTTCTAGAAAAATAAGGGTATACTTAACAGAAATATATATTCACATAAATGTTGTCAATTATAAGAATCATGACCATTACTGTACAAAATGTCTCTCTATGGTAAGTAAATGATTTTCTTGGGTCTACTATTTCTATCTTGCCTGTAGACATTACAATACAGAATAAAGAGATTCAGCATCGGTGGTGGCAGGGAAATGAAATGATATCTTTGAAAAAGTAAGTTACTTTGTAATTCACAAAGCATTCAACACATAATAACTTACAGTGACTGAGATAGTTCAGAACTAGAAATCATCATGTTCCTAAAATGGGGTTTAAGTTATACAATGAGCTATGTATCCTGTAATCCTCACATTGCAAACAAAACGGCATAGTTGAAATAAGACGGCTTGTGGGAGAGAGATCCTAGGAAAACCATTCAAAACACCTGCAACTTTGGGAGCAGACCATCAGAAAAAATAACATTGGTACCTTGCAAGATAATTTGGACCACCCAAGGATGCAGCTCAGCCTAGAATTATTTTTTAAAAAACAATGGGGTGCAAATTCTGGCAACACTTTAGTTAGAAATGGTGGGGGAAATGCAGTTGGAAGGCAAATTGAGCCAATAGATTTGCCATTGAATTAGGGACAGTCAGTGCAACCTGCAAATATACAAAAACCTTGCAAAGCTAAAGATTTGCCCCATGACCAGCAAGCTCCAGATATAAGCCCTTTTGTTTTGTTTTGATTAATTTCCTAAAACTGAGCCCAAAGTGTCCCTATTGACTATATGACACTCAAGCTCAGGTATCTTTTCCCACACAAGACTGTATTACACTTGACTATGTTGCCTCCCTTTGCATAGAATAAATCACCCCAAGTATAGGCATGATTTCACATGGCTTCACATGAAGCCACACAACCTGTACTTTATACATACATAACTGACCTATGTACCAAGTTTGAATAAGCTAAGTGGTATTTTACAAACCTATGCTGTAGCAGAAAACACTGTAATTTCTGGGGGCTCACAATCAATATTTGTCATTTCATTTTCAGATGCCTTTTGCATATCATCTAATTGCATTTCACTATGACTGAAATATACAACCTGAAATAGTAGCCACTGTCAACTAATTCTATCCAATAACATGACCTATCAAGAACAACAAAAATAAGTCAACTTATTATAAAACTTTGTGTATAAGGAGCTTTCATTTCATTTCATACTAAAAGAACGTCACTATTTTGATGACTCAGATTAAAATTCACTGAGAAGTTAAATAATTAGCTTTAGGTCACAATTACCATGTACTGTGAATTTAAAAATGAGTTTTCTCAAGTTGAGATCAACATACCACCACCTGGAGCACTTGCTAAAAATATAGATTACTGGGTTCATCACAAACCTATACAGGAAGAATTGCAAAGGAGAGGGAGAGCTCTGAGAATCATGTTTAAACAGATTGGTTCTCATATATACTAGAATTTAAGAGCTACAATTTATAGGATTTGTACTTTGATAATTCAGGGAATAGGTTCTAAATTTGGACTGCCTGTAATCAAATACCTGCTTCCTTACTGAATAGTGACATGAATTTAGAAGTTTGCTGTGCTTCAGTTTCATTATCCATGAAATGAGAAAAAAAAAAAATAGTTGTACTTTCTATACAGGAATGCTGTGAGAATTAAAGGAAATAAATGTATAAAGTCAGTAGAATCATCTGCATACCATAAGTGCTCAATAAATGTTTGCTATTAATGTCACAGGAAATAACTAAAGTCTTAAGAATTAAAGAGATAAGGTCAAGAGGTATAATATGACCAGGATCATAAGCATGAAAGGACTGAATTGGGGTGGAAAATCCAGAAAATTAAAATGAAATAAATTTATAGTCATGTTATATGTTAGTATCAGTGATTTTTAAAATAAACAACTCAATCTCATAAAATGACAATTTTCAAACCAGTTTTTAATGAAAAGGAATAAAGTAAAAGAATAAGAGAGAGTAAGAGAAAAAAATGAACAACTTTCAAACAAGCATGATTGCTAAAAGACAAAGTATGGTTAGTTAATCAATTCTGAAGTTTGCTAAAATCAGAGGAGAGTCAATTCCTACTTTTAATGGCTTGAAGTGAATTTTCCACAAGGTAAGATCCAGTAGTTCTAATGAAGTAATTCCATGTGACCAGCCACACCATCAAGACACAGACCATTTCCTTCATCATTGAAAGTCCTCTCATGGCTCACTGCAGTCAAGATTCACTCCCAACTCAGATAATGACCAAAGTGCTGCTTTCTCATGCTAGTTTTGCCTTTCCTGGAATTTCACAACCATTTGATCAAATTGTATCTGTTTATTTTTGAGATTTATCTATGCAGCTATGGATAGCAGCACTATTTCCTGTGGATGAGACACACTCCATCCTACTGATATGGTGCAATTGGTTTGTATTCATCAGATGCAAGATAATGATCTGCTTCCAGTTTGAGAATATTATGATTACCTCCCTATAAAATATTTGCATATGCCTTGTGCTGCTATTTTTTTTTCTGTTTTCATTAATAGCTAACTAGAAGAGAATTTATGGGATACTTGATAAGTATAAATTTAATTATATAAGAAACTGCCAAATTTTTTCCTAAAACACATCACTCTGAACTCTCACTAGCAACATAAGATGGTCCCAGTCCACAAACTCACCAGTGCTTCATATTTTCAGTTTCAATTTTAGCCAACATAGTGGTATATCATGGTGTATCACTTACAGTTTTAATTTGCATTTTCCAAATAACTTATTGGTGCTGAATAGCTTTTAACAAGTTTATTTGCCATGCACATTGTTGGTGAAATATCTGTTCAAAAATTTTGCTCACTTTTTGTCTGTCTTATTACTGAAGGTTAACAATTCTTCATCTTAGATACAGGTCCTATCTTATACATGTTTGTAAAGTATTTTTTCCTAATCAGCATCCTGTCTTTTGTTAGAAGAAGATCCTCCACATCTCTCTCATATTTCTCAATCTTATTAGCAGAAACCATAACTGTCCCTTTATGCTAAACTACTTCTATAAGGATTTGTGAGTAGCAAGGGTTAGATTTGTTTACTGTCCATTTCAATAAAGGTGATGCTGGTCTCCAGAAAAAGTGATGAGCCAGATCTGCTTGCAATTAATAATAAGCTTAAAGTCCCTTTATTGCATCTGTACCTGTCGTATTTCAGGCATCACCTGGTCCTTGTCACACTGTCCTGTACAAATTAGGGCTTGGAGAACTAGCACAGGAAAATTTTGGCTTTCTAGCTACTGCTATTGCTATGAATAAGAGACTGCATTATTTCTAAAATATTAAGTATTTTCTACTCTCCCTTTCTTACCCGTATGTTTACCACTTGCTTTTATACCAGATATTGCCAATCCTATTAATTTTTTAAGTCTTTTAAGTCTTTTTTCCTCCTCTCTATGCTTCACTTTGGGACTTTTTTTTTGGTAGTTGTAGTTGAACACAATAACTTTACTTTTAATTGATTTATCTTTATGTGGTGCTGATAATCGAACCCAGGGTGTCACATGTGCTGGACAAGCATTCTACCACTGAGCTACAGCCCCAGCCCCTCAATTAACTTTTGCTATGTTTTCATGTTCACTAATCTTTATTTCTATGATATTTAATCTGTTGTAATCTATCCAGTTTCACTTCAGATATGGTATTTTTCATCTCCAGAAGTTCCATTTGAGTGTCTTTCATATCTATAATTTCTCTCATCATCATATTTATATTTTATTCTACCTTCATGGATGTATGGAACATGTTGATAATAACTGTTTTCATGTCTTTATTAATTTAATCACCAAGGTCATTTTAAGTATGTTTCTATTAATGGAACTTTTTCTCCTGAGTTGTATTATACTATATTTTTATATACATACCTGCTAACATTTTAGTGGATGTAAGCATTTTGGGTTTATATACTGTTTATATTGGATTCCAAGAATTCTTTGATTTTGTAATGAAATGCAGTTAAGCTTCTGTTGAATTTATTTACAAACTATATTAAAGAAGGTATAGACTTTGTCCAAGGCTAATTTAACAACTCTGGTAAAGAAATAAACTATCGTGCTTTAACAAACATCTAACATATTAAAAAATCTCCCCACTCTTGCTGCAAGGAATTTGAAGGATTCCCATCCTTTTGTGAGCTCTAGTAATTATCATCCTCCTTTCCAATGGCTCCCTCCTCAGCCTTTGCTTGTCTTCTCTTAGCTTGTATAGGAAAAATCCTTTGTCAAAGATGGAAGTGAACACTTCTGCACTCTCCAGCTTTCACACTCTTTCCCTCTATTCTGTTTCTTTCTTTCTCTTTCTCTCTCCCCCACCCAACCCTAACCTTCATTCCCTTCTCTTCCAATACTCTGAAAACATTTAGGCCTCTAGGCTTTCCTGATTTTTGGTTTCTATTTCTACACCTCAGTACCAGATGTGGTGATGCATACCTGTAAGCCCAGTGATTCAGAAGGCTAAGGCCGGATCACAAATTCTGGACAAGTCTCAACAACTTAGTGAGACCTTCTGCACTTGAGTGAGGCTTTGTTTCACAATAAAAAGGAGGTGGGGGCTGGTGTTGTAGCTCAGTGATAAAGTAGCCCTGGTTTCAATTTCCAGTGCCAAAATCTTTTCTAAAACTATTAAAAATAAAATAAAATGTAGTACAACTTCTTGACTATTTGACATCCCCATTCCTACTCTGCAATCTGGATATTGCCTTCAGGAAGCAAGATGGCAAAATAGTAGGCCTTCTCTGTGACTACTTTTCTTTCAGGGGACATAGACTTGTGATTTCTGTTGCCCAAAGTCTGAAAATGTTGTTTAATACTTGTATCTAGCTTAAAGTTGTTTAAGGTGGAAGCTATAAGCATAATTCCTATGAGTTTATAATGGCTACGTGCATATAAGAGTCAGATGTGTAACTGCTCTTTTTCAATCCATTTTGTAAACACACCAGGTGTTGAAAGTTTCATATTAAGTCTCAAGACACTTCAACTCTTTATCATCCTTCATCTAGCTAAAAACTTTCCTAAAACCCTAGAGAATAAATAATTTGTGTCAAAAGATTGCAAAATGTTTGGTAGATTGGATTAGATTGTCTTCAGATTCGATGAGAAAATTTAAGCAACAAAAATAACATAAAATGAAGTGAACATGGAATTAAGACTATTCTCCAGACCAGACTTCAAACAATTAAAACTCTAAGGTCTGTTTTAGAGTTTTTCTCACCAAAATCCCCACTGGCATCATTTTTTTCCAAATATTTGGGAAAAATTAGATGTATCAAGAACTATTAGACTTATATTTAAAGGAACAATAAACCAAGATACACCTTTTTGTGGCACTGAAGCAGGAGTAGGAAGTTATAATAACTGGCTAAAATATAGTAAATGATGAGTACAAAAGATACAATAATAAACCAGTTCAGGGATTTTTGGAAACGTATACAATGTCCACTAAAATGAGGGCCCTTTGAGGAGAGGTGAAAATGCATATATGTTTTCTATGGCCTACGTTTGTGATCTTATAGGCTTCCTTAGGATATGCTACTGATTTAGTTAATTGAGCAAAATAAACTCATTAAATTCAGAGAGCCTCTTACTCAAAAAGTTTAATGAAAAGCAAATGTAGTATGTTTTGATGTGGAGATGCACGCTATGACTCTGCCATTTAAGACATCAGCCCCCACTGTAGGCGTTAAAATATACACATTTGGACATGGAAAACTATTTTATTAAAGCAAATCACTTGGATAGGCTTGAAGATAAGTTTCTGTGCTTCAATGAAACAGTAGACTCATAGTCCAAATAAACACCCAAAAGGAACAATGCAACTTTACAATAGTTATATTTCAAGGAACTATTCATGTTAGCATATATGTCCACAAATGTACTATGTTATTAAATACTGAAAGTCATCTTCAACCAAGCTATGCCAGTTTGGATTTGAGAAATGTGATCAAATAATCTTAGATGTAACAACATATAAACCCTATTTTGTAAAGGTATCTTATTTTTTCTGTTTGTCAATTTTATTATTCTGAGCTGTATTTGAAAAAAAGTAGGCTAAAATAAAAGGGGTAGCATACAAAAGCATCACCATTTAAAAGGTTTCAAAAAAAATTATTATAAAGGGATAAACTTGTACTTGTGAAAGATTTGTGGGACTATCACTTAGGATGTTAACAAATTTGTTCATCTTTAGTATTGTAGGACCTAATGTAGAATCATCACTCTTATGCTTTCATCATCCAAATGATGACTCTTATTTGTTTTATGCCACATATCTTGACAGTGCATCAGGTTTCTTTCAGGAATTGAGAAGAAATCTTTTCAAAAGTTCTCTTTTTAGACTGTTTATTTTAATATTTTAACACAGAATAGTAACATAATCAACCTATGATTTTAACCCAAATTTGAGTTAAATTAAACACAGTGATCATGAAATATTTCTCTTAGTTCCAGAAAATGTACTAACTCTCAGGAGTTAACAGCACTTAGATAATCAATAGCTTCCAAAATTTGCCTTTGTCAGATCCTGTAACATTTTGCTAGGAATTCTGGTTTATTTCAAAACATCTATGTGTGTTTTTATGTGTATGAGAGAGAAAAGGAGACAAAGAGGGAGAGAGACAAAGAAAGGGATAATGAATGACAGGTTAAATAAGAAACCCTATTATTCAGCTTACTAAAAACATAATAAGAATGGGTAGTTGGCAAGTATAATAAGGAAAACATGGAATCTGATGGTTACTCTCTTATTTTGAGTATTTTATTCAGTACTTGGTCTGCATTAAGTATAAATAAAATATAATTAAGGCACTCAAAATAAACATTATTGCAGCATTTAATGAGAAAGCAACATAAAATTACATCCACATTATGAGTTGAACAAAAAAATATTCACTGAACGAAAAATATGACTCAGGAACAACACTTGCAGTCCTAGTGCCCTTCCTCTCTGCAGTGAGCCAGTGTCCTCCTCTCTGTGGTGCTGGAGTACACAATCTTCCTGGCCATATGCAATGCCCCTGATCTCAACAGCCCAGAAAGAAAATGAGACCAGTAACTAGAAAACCATGTTTCTCTACCAGATATCATCATGGTTTGAAAGTATTTGCTCCCTCCCAATTACACAGTGAAATTTAATTCCCAGTGTAACATTACTGTGGGGGGCGGTGGACTTTGGCAGGTGGTATTGGAGTCATGAGGGCTCTGGCCTTGTGAATCCTATTAGGTTCCCTTACTAACAGGCTTGAATTGTGCTCATCCATTCCTCACCCTTCAGATTTCCAGGATGTGAGGATGTAGCAAGAAGGTCATCACCAGGTACCAGGACCTTAACCCTGGACTTCCCAGCCTCCAATAAGTTTCTGCTCTTATAAAATGCAAAGTCTGTGATATTATGTTTTAATGAGAAGCACAATGACAGGTATCACGTATCGGAATCTATTTAATTTAGAAAGACATACAAAACCTACCATTAAAGATGCAACCTTTAAATATGCACTTGAAATTAGTTAATGAACACTTTAAAATTTATTTTTCCTTTTTATCTGCTTCTACCAGCAGAGTTTTCTTCATATATTTCCTTTTACTGATGTTTTATTCCTCTACTGACCTCACCATCCATTTTCTTTGGCTAGGCAAAGAAAATCAACATTTCCTACTGAAATGTTGATTTCCAGGTATACAATCCCTCTGCTTCTGTATTATCTAAGTCTCAAGGGTTCCTTTTCTTGAAATTTCACAATGGAAGGATGATTTCCGACAACAACAGAAACTGCTGCCTTTCTTTCTTATATATCCCTTGCTTTCTGGTTTTATAAACCACACATATGTTGTCCTAAAATATCTTCCTTTTTCCTGTTTTCAATGTTTGGACCATGAGAACAGCAGACTGACAAAACATAATGTTGAAAAATCATGATAGATACCCGCCAATATGACTTCTTTTCATTCTGGACTTTTATCATTACCAACATAAAACTTATATAAGGAGTTTCTAACTTGACAAAGTTGAAAATGTAGGCTAAGACTAAGATGTTTTGCTTTTTTCACCTTGCACGCCCCCGCCCCCCAACACACACTTGCTAAATATTTTTACAAACATTCTGGTTCTTATTCTTCTCACAATGCTTCCATAAAATATTCGTAATATTTAGAGGACAGGGCAAGAGTAGAAAAAAATGGATAATTAATTTTGGCATCTGAAATTTTACTTTACTTTTCTCTATCCACGAATCACATTTTTAATGAATTACAAAGAAAAAAGACTTGAGGATTTTTTAAAAATTTCTGCAGTTAAGCAGCTGGTGATACATGAGATTTTCTTCTAAAGAAGAAGTTTCATTCTTAGGACCCTCAGCTTAAAATTCTCATTATCATTTAACTCTTATATTTTCAGGAGGAGTAGCATATTTATTTCATAGCTATTTTAATATTCATTTCAGACATAAAGGAAAAAAGAGGTTTAGCAAGGGAGAAACACCAAAAATCTTATAAAGTTCCTACTAGTTTTATAAATGAATTCCCAGAAAGATCTATTGCAGCCATGAGTTCTTCTCACCAATTTCTTCAGTAGCCAACAAGTGGAATCCATCAATTCCACCATCACTGACAAATATCCTCAGCCACTAGGAATGCCTGTGAAGCATTTTCAAAATATAGAGAAAATTGGAAGCCAAAATAAAATAGAATAAAGTACATTAAATTTGCTGAAAATGTATGGGCTGAAAACTATCAACAACATGCATAACGGATATTGCATGTGAACTTATAACAAAGTACCTATTACCACAGAATCAGAGAAATTAGCTAATTTTAAATGTTGTTTTCCATTAATTGAACTTGGCTTACTAATAAATATGCTTCTTTCATATTCTTTATCATAAGAAAAATAAAGTCCCTGGAATTAAAAAAAAATCTTCTTTTAAATGCTGATAGCATGGAAGACAAGGGGGTAAAAGATGGAAGGGTGTGCTGTCTCCTCCCCTCTTAATATCTTCTGATGGAGGCCATCAGATCCTCAGCTGGATTCTTGTAAATGCACTGATCTACTCCAGACCTCCCCAACAGAAGTGTGAACTTTTACATGAGGTCCCTGAAAACAAAGGATGTGAGCAATCACATCTCAGTCCCTGGGAAGTCACTGCCAACTTTCCACACTTTCTGACAAAAAACAGGCAAACAAAACAAAATAAAACAAAACAACTTTTGAATAAACGCAAACGGAAAGTTTTGTAATTCTAATGGGATGGGATATACTCCTCTCCCATAAAGTCAGTTTCCCTGTTTCCCATTAAACACTGAACTGCTCATTAGAGACTATATCATTTTCATAGGACCATTTCAAAAATGATGCCTGAAAGCATGTACATTCTAGAAGTTTTATTTCTGCAATTCTTTCTGTAATAATAGTGTGTTTGAATTTTCTGCTGTCCATATCCCAGATTCTCATGAAACTAGGTAGATGGGATTTCCCTGAACCCACACTTAGGCACCATGTGAGTGATACTGGTAACAGTACATATCAAAGGCTACCCAGTGGCTTGACTTTCTGTATGTACTGTATGATAAATTCAACTAAAGATTTAAATTATTGAAATTATTAAACTTCCAGTTTCCTTAAATTCTTTCTGTTTATATTCATCAAGAAAAAAAAATCCTTTCCTTCTTCTTTTCCCCTATCCTCTCTCTCTCTCACACACACACACACAAAATTAGTTTTTACACATATTTATTTCATCATGCCTCAGTTTCTATTGTCTCTAACTTCCAAAATACCATCTCCAGAGCCCAAGGCTACTAGTGGAAAGATCAACTCTGACAGATGTAGGCTTCTTTCTTTGTGCAGTTGGAAGAACTACACAAAAAGATTTCTGGACAGCTGTGAGGCACTGCAGAACACATTTATTCATCTGACTTTACCTCTGACAGTTAAAATGATATAAATGGGAGACAGCATTATGTATTTTTTTCCCTCTACCAGCTTGCATCTACCAAGTGGGTTTTAAGAGCTTCCATAGATCACAAACATATGGTGACCACAACTGCTAGAGTATATGTAAACAAAAAAACAATCAAAATAACATACCACATAAACTATAATAAAGGTGAAATGACCATTTAATTGCACATCTGGCAATACTAGGAGCTTTTCCAAGGAGAAATGGCTTTGCTAGGGAAACCTCAGGTGAGGTTAACATTATCCTCTGCAGTAACAAAAGTACACACAGTGCATTCTTGACAGAATCACTAGAAAAAACGTTGTAAAGCATTTTAATCAACAAGAAATGTGATCAAGGAAACTTTAAAGAAGAAACGAAACTTTTTATATTAAGAAAGCTCAGCAGCTTTTCCTCTTGGATTTTTCTCCAGGGGATTTGATTTAAACAAAGCATCTCTTGCAAAGAACAAGGCTTATTATTCTGTCACAGAATATTCAATAAAAGTGTAAAATTACTAGTGATTCTTAAAGAGGGTACAGCAATTCCAGGCAAACTTAAAATAGGCTGCTCTATTTAGATAAGCTTTAAAGCTTTCTTGTGGCTTTCTCCCCTCATTTACATTTTATTGGTGCCATTTCTTTCTCAGTATCTGAGCTACTACAAGAATCCTTCCATAAATTGATGACCAAAGTATATGTAGTTAATGAGGATTACAGGTCAATAAATATCTACCTAGAGGATACGAAGAGCATAACAGATTAGATAGGAGAATAAAGAAATTAAAACAAAAAGAAATATCCATGGTTTGATAGTAGTAGGTAAAATGCTGGCTGTGCAGGTACATCATTCAGTTTGTCAATAAGCAAATTTAGAGTTCACATATATATATGGCAGTTTTCTACTCTCTGAAATTTTAGTAGTTCCAAATGCTCCCTGTAAAACTTCTCATCCATAGTTTAGGGATTATAAAGATGTTTAGAATTCAGCTGCAACATAAAATCCTAAACCTGTGTTGTTATTTATTTCAAATAACTTTTTGCATATATACCTATTGATATATAATTCATTTTTTCTCCTCTTCTGGCTTAGGAAACGGAAAATTAGAGGGATGGAAGGATATAAAAAGAAATAAAAATGGAGTTAAATGGAATGAGTGGTTTCCAAAGCCTACTAGGAGCAGAGGGATGTAGGGGGCACAGGATGGCTAAACTCCTGTGGAGCCCATAGTTAGGCACCATATGAGTGATGTCCATAACAGTGCTTATCAGACACAACCTGGTTGCTTAATTTTCCATATGTACTTGTATTAGATCAAGAACTTCTGAATAGTCCTGAGTAATTAGCTCAAAAAATCAAACGCCAACATGCCGAAGACAATCTGGAAATACAGACCCAATATAAACCTCATGCAAAAGGCAGAAATGATGATATTCCATTGAATATGCTTTGAAACAGGAGGTCATCAATTTCTTCTAAAAATGTACCTGCTTCTCTTGCAGAGCTAAAATGCTTATTTATATATGGATCATATGTACAGGATGACCAACAAGTGTGAAAATATAATTACATGAGATGATATATAAACAGTATAAATCATGGTCTGTGTTTCTAGATATCTTGTTTCTAGTATTTTTTAAGTCTTCATTCTTAACTTCTTTCAATGAATACGAAGTTCATTTCCCCATTAGCATTCCTTGCACTTAATTATCTGTGAATTTCCACCAACTCATTCTTATTTATTCTCCCATTAGGCTTCTTCCTGCCTTTGAAATTCTATTGTATATTCCCCAACACTCCTGCTCTTAATTCTCTGTTCTCTAAAGTCATTTGATATATGAGACCAGCTTAACACATAGCATAATCCATTTCAATTTCTCACCTTCCCTCATGCATAAGTTCCAAAATATCATAAAATGTTAAAAGAAAATTATCCAGTTTTCTTTATGACTTATATTGATATATGCAAAAATTGCTAAGTACCACACCCAAGTTCTCATTTTGATAGTTCATACTTGGCAATCTAAAAATTACAGTGTACAGTTTGGAAAGGATGTGGAGATGAGATGTAGGGGAAAAAAGATTTGATGAATTATGACATCTCTGTAAGCCATGACCACACTTTATATTAGAACTAAGATGTTTTAATATAAAGTGATAATTATATGAGACTATGATGTAATTTTAAAAGCTACAACTTGCTGGAGATGATAATTTGGAAAGCCATGCATCAGGAGTCATATCAGGACTTTTCAATGCATTATATTTAACCTATTTAATCATAGTTGAGACCCTTAGCCTGCCCAAATATTTAAAAGAAAAGGTCAATATTTACTACTACTCCTAAAAATCCATATGCTATAATTCTAGTAATAGCAGAGCAGTATCTTCTCAGGGCAAAGCATTCAAGTTTCACCACTTGGATTTAAAGTAATGACCTCATCACCCTCTCAAGTAGCCTCCTGATCAGGGGACATCCTTTTTGCTTCAATAAAAACAATGTGAGTAAATGCAATCCCATCATTAAGAGACTGTAGTAATTGCAGGTTCAAAGCCAGACTCAGCAACTACGCGAGGCTCTAAGCAACTTACTGAGACCCTGACTCAAAATAAGAAATTTAAAAGGGCTGGGGATGTGTCTCAGTGGTCAAGCACCCCTGGGTTCAATCCCTGATACAAAGAGAGAGGCGGGCGTGCGGAGGGAGGGGAGAGAGAGAGACTGTACTAAGCTAAATAATCAGTTTTGACTAAAATTATAATCTGTAAATTGTTTGCTTTTTGAAATTTCTTATTCAGTCTACAATTTTTACTTAAAACTAACAAAGAATGACTAAAATTCAAGAAATGTTTAGTCCTTACACCCCCAGGCCTTTCCACCAAATCCACTATACTACTGCACTATGATTGTCAAGACAATTCCCTTCCTGACAGCATTAAAGGACAGCTCCGTTGATAATGTCAATTTAAACTACAGAAAAGTCAGCATATCTTGGGAAAAAAAAAAATCTTTCCTCTTCTCCCGAAATTGAGGACTCACCCTCAAGATTCTGAATTCCCAGCCTCACTGATTTGCTGCAGTATCCAGCAACATTTTAAAAGCATGGAGGAAAAAAAAAAAAAGCCTAGAACAATCTTAATGTGTTCTAAAGTTACATAGCCAATGTGGCACTTTTTGGTGTTGTTGGTTTTTAATCACAGGTGAAATCCACTAATGGGCAATTTCAGACTAATTAAGGAGGAAAGTAGGCATGTGCTATTGAGGATTCAGTGTCTCGGTTTACAAACTGCTTCTCCCCAGTCTTTCCAAAGGATTTTTTCCCCTCTTCCTCTAACTGCTTCTGCTTACCACATCAGTTATTTTCATTGGCTCTAACCCAGTCATTCCCTTTGAATTCAACCCCTCAACTTGTTGTTGTTTTCTTGGTGTAAAATATCAAATAAAGATCTCCATTGCTTTGGTGTTGATTTATTTATTTCTCTTTTAATTTGCATGGTGTAGATTTTTGGTGGAAATAGAGTTCAATGTCAGACCACAGCAGAAAAAGTAGACGGTCTGTTTGGAGACCACATCTTCCCAAAAGTCTAAGAAATCTTTCATAGGGCAGGACATGTGAGGAGACGTTAGGAATGTTCTTCTTGCCTCAGTTTCTCTTCATATAGGAAGGGCCATGGGTCTTCTGAACACTGACACATTACCTCTTCAACAGGATTACGGTTGTCTGACAACCTCTGACAGGATATTAGATTGGTGGTTCTTTAATGTTCTTGCACCCCAGAATTGTCTAAAGGGCTTGCCAAAAAAGAGAGCTGGGCCCCAATTCCAGAGTCTCTGAAATAACTGGGGTAAGAGAGTTTGAGAATTCTGAGCATTTGCCTTTCTAACCAAATCCTAAAGCTACTGATCTGTGTATCTCTGTTTTGTAACATGTTATAAAGGGAAGAGAAAGAGGCTTTACTTCTGAGAATCACTCAGATGTGTGTGTGTGTGTGTGTGTGTGTGTATATATGTGTGTATATATATATATATATATATATATATATATTAGATACAAGAAAAATATTATTGAAATAAATGAAAACATTAACTTTAAGAGTTTGCCAGTCCTCAATGAAATATTCTGGATTAGCAGCAGATTCTAATTTTTGAGTGCTTACTATTAGTCATATGAACCAGTCTAATATACTGTGATTATTAACAGGTCTGATTCTCATGTCTTCTGATGAAATGTCTTTTAAATAAAGATTTATTCTGTTTCATCTAAATCATTTTATTTTGACAGATTCTACTTTAACCCAGGCTATTTTTTGGTGAAATAGCTTTAATATTTGAAATAGTTTCTCTAAATATTAAGTATAACCAGCAGAAGAAGAGCTCAGAGGTGAACACAGAACTGCAGGAATGCCTAAATCAATGAAATCTGGTGATCAAGGTGCTAGGAACTAATAGGCAATTTCTCCAGGATCTTCCAAGAGCAATTCCAGATTTATTTGTTATTCTGCTTAAGGATTACATTCCTGGAAAAGCAATTCAATTTAGGGAACTTAGTTGACATCGCTACCTGTCAGCCAGGAAAGTTAAAATGCCTTATCCCCACCCCTATCAAATGCCAGAAATTGAACCCAAGACTTTGTGCATGTTAAGTACAGGCTTTATTTCTGAGTAAGCTACACACTCAGCCCAACAGCATCTTCATATATATTGCTCACAAGTTAGTATCCAACTGATTATATGGATGGTTCTCCAAAGTAAGATGAGTATGCTCTCAGGAAAAAAAAAAGGAGCAATCAATGTTTGAAGATAGAACAAATGTCTGTGGCACACCATCTCCTTGATTATATGTAAACTCTGCCTAGTAACAGATGAACTAAAATTAACCCCAGAACCTGGAAGAGTTTGTGGCTCTTTATTTAGTGACTATCTATCTGTGTTAATATTTTGCTTAATGATCCAATGTGAAAACTCTTATCCCTATAGAAATAAAATCCTTAATCTTTCATTGGGTCTAAATCTCTGATCTCTGAAATGATCATGAAAGCTGAAAGGAAAAAAATTAAAGTTTCTAAATAAATAACATTGCATCCCTTAATTAAGAGATAAATAAATCCCTTAAGTTATTTATCTACATGTTTCATTAATTGGTTGGCTCGATTACCATCAGGATGGAATTCCTAGATACTTTCCATCCAAGGAAAATATAAGGTAAGTTGAATTAATAGAACATAAAGGTAAAATTCATTCCAATAAAAGAATCTGAATTACATGGATTTTAGCAAGAAGATAAATGCCTGCTATTTCAAAGTACAGGCAATGAGAGAACATAATAAAAACTTAGAGAACATCTTATGGAATGAATTAATCAAACAAGAACAGAATAAAATTTTCTATGTTTATGCTTACCAACTATATTTTGCTAAATATGATGAAGAAATGTCACGGTTGAAGATAAATAAAAATGTGATGACAGAATAGGGCTGGCGATACAATCTATCAGTATCTTTAAAGTCAAAAATCATCTTAATAAGGGATTAATTTGGTTTATTAAGATAATAAAATTAATAAGCAATAAATCCAAATAAGTAGACTTCTTATACACAGAAGAAAGTAATTATAATGGGACATGTTTATAAATTAATCATAAACTGAAAAATAAGTTTTCCATTAATGCCAATATTTAACTGAATATGGATTTAATATTCACAAAATGATCTCTTGTACTAGCAAATAAATATTAGCTCATAATTTTTCTCTAAAACCACGATGTAATAAAAATATGATCCAGCAATTCCACCTCGAACCTATACACAAAAGAACCAGAAAATAGGTACTCAAACAAATACATTTTCCAGGCTTGGTGGCATACTCCTATAATCGCAGCATCTTGGGAGGCTGAGGCAGGAGGATTTAGAGTTCAAAGCCAGCCTCAGCAATTTACGGGGGCTCTAAGCAACTCAGGGAGACCCTGTCTCTAAATAAAATACAAAATAGGGGTGGGGATGTGGCTCAGTGGTTGAGTGCCCCTGAGTTTAATCTCTGGTACCCAACCTCCACCCCCTGGAAAAAAAAATACATTTTTTTTGCATGTTCATGGCAGCACTGTCTATGCTCAATAGCCAAAATGTGGAAACAGACTGTGTTGATCTGTTTTGTGCTACTATAACACATGAGATGATCAACTTAGAGAAGAAAGTGCTTTATTTGGGCTCATGGTTTCAGAGGTTTCAACAAAATCCATCAGCCCTATTGCTTTTGGGCTAGTGGAAAAATAAGATAATATAGTGGAGAGAGCATGGCAAAGCCAAAATGTTTACTTCATGACCAGGAAGTGAAAAAAAAGAGAAGAGAATGAGGTCGTGCCCTCAATGACCAAAAACAAACAAAAAACTCCCATTAGGCCCACCTCTTTAATGTTTCACCACCTCTAGTTATGGCCAAACTAGAGACCAAGCCATTAACACACACATATCTGAGAGGGACATTTCAGATTCAAACTGTAGCACAGACCAAAGTTCCATCAATGGACCAAGGGATAAAATGTGCCATATATGTACTATGTGAATTGTCAACAGTTCTTAAAAATTATAATACTAAATAGCATTTTTATTTTTGAAGTTTTAGAAATATTTCTATTGTGTATAATTAATCACTTTTAGAGAAATATTTTTAATTAAAAGGTGAAATTTACACCTCCAAAATCTGTCTCATATATCACATCAGGGGACTCTGATTTTATGGTTGTTTGTTTTATTCATCAGTCTTTACACATTTTACAAAAACATGTGTTTTTAATTACAAAAACTATAAAGTTAATTTGATAAAAAGAAAACATAAGTAGCTTAAAAAACTTAGTTTAAATCTTTGCTTACTTTTGTTTACAGTGGCTAGGAAGAAATATTTGTTTTAAAAAAGTAAAAAAAATAAAAGAAAGAAAGCATTATTGAATGAAACATCTTAATAAGGAACACATTTGCTGGCATTTTAACTGAAACATCTTAGTTCTATTGTAATTAGAATTTCTAAAATGTATTGAATCCTAAAAAGGAAAATGTATTCAATCCTTGTTTTTCCCCAAGATTGCCCTAAATTTTAAAATAGTTTCAAATTCTAAAACAGTTGCCAGTTTACCAATGAAATCTTGCAATGTCAATTTAAACCAATCTATTATTCACTAATGAAAGATTAGATTATTAACATAAAACATACAGTAGGTCTTATAAAAATGTGTCAAATGCCTAAGAAGTCCAGAAAATTGACCTATAGAATTTGAAATTAAACTGAAAAATAAGGCAAAACCAAGAACAATCCTGAGCAAAATACTATGAATAGTCACACATTTGAGAATCTGGTTTTAATACATCTTTGATTGTATACTTTTACAACAGCAAAAGTGACAAGCCAGTAAAAATATCTGGCAAATCAAGTTTTGCTGCACTGGAGCAACCAGGAACCCAACCAAAGACAGATCTGATACACCAATCAACTAATCTGCCAAACACTAAAGCCAAACTGATTTGTAATTCACCATGGAAAAAGCCACACCACAGTGATTTTGCTACAAAATGGAAATAAGCAATTTAACCCAATTTAAAGGGTAAAGTTCAAATATAAAGAATAAACAACATACAATAACAAAGATTTTTTTCTGAGTTTTTTTACATACTAAAAAACAAGAAATATAGTAACTTATTCATCATATTCTTTGACTAAAAACAACAAACAGCAGCAACAACAAAAATAACAGAAAGAAAACAAAGCAATGCTATTTTAGTTATTGAGAAGTCATAGAATATTGGGTGTCAGATAATTGACATACCCTTCTAAATTATCTTGAGTTTGAAAAGTATTAGGTGCAAGAAGAGTGTGGTTTTAATAGCTGTTTTGATTTCATTAATGTAGTCCATTTAAAATAAAATTACATTACTCTAGAATCACTTTCTAGAAAATAATTACTTGAATCTCTCTGGGGTGAGTTCTGTTTTCCTTCTGACTGCCTATGAGTAATAGCAAACATATTTCTTCATTTTTTTCTTTCCTTCATGAAAATCACAGATAACCTTGGCTGAGCTCTAAATGTAAACCATACAATTAATTTAATATCATATTCCTGATACATCCAACTTCTCAAATCCCTTTATGCTTGGCTTTCCTAATCAATTATAGAACAAAGATTAATTGCATTTGATTTAGAAAGTTATTAATCTCTTTTTAACTGATTATTGCCTAGTAACCCTTGAACATCTAGGCTATTTTGTGAAAAGGAAGAATGGCAGAAAAAGGGCTAGCATTTGGTGGTTATCATCAAAATATATAATGAGCCCACTGGGCTAGAATCATTCCTTATATACTTATATTTATGCAAATACTTTCATGCCAAAGGCTCCTTTTAAAATATGATTTCTTTAAACTAATGGTTTAACCAATTATTATATATATCTGAATAACTCAACAATGTTCAAAGTGGGGCTTCAGAAAAACCAAAGGATTCATTCCTTCATTCATCCATCAACTAAGTCAACAGCAACTGTAAGCAAATAGGCTGCAAAGAATAGAGAAACATAAGATGTGGAATCTCTCATTCTCTAGCTTATTAACTGAAAAGGAAGCTAAAATCCATTTTATTTAGAATCATTGAAGAGTGAAGAGAATGTCTCCTATGTGCTAAGGGAGTTAGAGAGGAAGCATTGGGAACCAGGTAGCTAGGACACTAAGGGCAGATGTCCTAGTTTTTCCAGGCAATAAACTGAACTATTGAGGATGAATTACAGCAAGAAATCCAGGTTACCATGTAAGAACAAAATTCAGGAAGGAAAAATTTAAATTTTATATACCAAGATTTCCAATTTAAATAGAAAATACTAGTTTTTCAGAGTCTTCATGTGATAAAAATATTCCAAGTTTATTTTTATTCACTAAAGAGAGAATGAAAATGAAATAGTATTGCTTAGTACACCTCCGAAAATCACTATTTGGAAGTATACACTATCAAAACAGGTAATTCCAGAAATTCTGAAATCAAGGGAAAAACTAAACACCCAGCTCTCACTCTTGATATATGTGTGAGAAAGAAGAAAATGAATTTGTGGATTTAAAACAATAGGAACTGGCACCGAAACAGACTGGTAGACCAGTGGAACAGAATAGAGGACACAGAGACTAACTCACAAAATTGCAATTATCTTATATTAGACAAAGGTGCCAAAAACATGCATTGCAGAAAAGTTAGCCTCTTTGACAAATGCTGCTGGAAAAACTGGAAATCCATATGCAACAAAATGAAATTAAACCCCTCTCTCTCACCATGCACAAAACTCAAGTCAAAGTGGATCAAGGACTTAGGAATAAAACTAGAGACCTTGCATCTAATAGTAGAAAAAGTAGGCCCCAATCTCCATAATGTGGGATTAGGCCCCAACTTCCTTAATAAGACTCCTGTGGTGCAAGAATTAAAATCAAGAATCAATAAATGGGATGGAATCAAACTAAAAAGTTTCTTCTCAGCAAAAGAAACAATCTGTGAGGTGAATAGAGAGCCTACATCTTGGGAGCAAATCTTTACCCTTCACACATCAGATAGACCACTAATCTCTAGGGTATATAAAGAACTCAAAAAGCTAAGCATCAAAAAAACAAATAACCCAATCAATAAATGGGCCAAGGACCTTAATGGATACTTCTCAGAAGACAATATACAATCAATCAACAAATATACGAAAAAATGTTCATCATCACTAGAAATTAGAGAAAGGCAAATAAAAACCACTCTAAGATTTCATCTCACTCCAGTCAGAATGGTAGCTATTATGAAGACAAACAACAATAAGTATTGGCGAGGAAATGGGGGAAAAGGTATACTTATACACTGCTGGTGGGACTGCAAATTGATGCAGCCAATATGGAAAGCAGTATGGAGATTTCTTGGAAAATTTGGAATGGACCCACCATTTGACCCAACTATCCCTCTCCTCTGTCTATATCCAAAGGTCTTAAAAACAGCACACTACAGGGACATGGCCACATCAATGTTTATAGTGGCACAAATCACAATTGCTAAACTGTGGAACCAAACTAGATGCTCTTCAGTAGATGAATTGATTAAAAAAAAAAAAAACATGTGGCATATATACACAATGGAATATTACTCAGCAATAAAAGAGAATAAAATCATGGCATTTGCAGGTAAATGGATGGAATTAGAGAAGCTAATGCTAAGTGAAGTTAGGCAATCCCACAAAACCAAATGCCAAATATTTTCTCTGATATAAGGAAGCTGATTCATATGAGGTCCAGAGAGGGAACATGGGAGGAATAGACAAACTCTAGATAGGGCAGAGGGGTTGGAGGGGAAGGAAGGGGGTGTGGGGTTATTAATGATGGTGGAATGTGAGGTTCATTATTATCCAAAGTAAAAGTATGAAGACATGAATTGGTGTGAATCTGCTTTGTTTACAGCCAGAGATATGAAAAATTGTGCTCTATATGTGTACTAAGAATTGTAATGCATTCCACTGTCAAATATAAATTTAAAAAACAGTAGGAGAAGAAATACAAATTTATTTAATAATTATTTAGGGGAAATACTGGGGAACTCAGAGGCACTTGAACACTGAGCCACATCCCCAACCCTGTTCTGTATTTTATTTAGAGATAAGGTCTCACTGAGTTGCTTAGTACCTTGCTTTCGCTGAAGCTGGCTTTGAACTCAAGATCCTCCTGCCTTGGGTGCTGGGATCATAGGCATGTACCACCACACCTGGCTTATAATAATTATTTTTAAAGACCCATTACATATTAAAAAGTATACTCAGTTGAGGTTTGAGGTTTGTCAAGAAAACAATATGTTTAAATATAGTATGGGATAAAAGAAAATGGGAATAAAAACTGACTGAACAATTTCTATGTGACAGCCACTCTGGCAGGCTCTGATCATACATACACATCAGAAATAGGTCACTGAAACCTCACCACCACACTTTGGGTAGGTTACCAAGATCAAAGCAGCTTTTTGTGGCAACTAAGATTGTGAGATTAAGTATTGTATACAAAGTCAATCTGGATTTTTTAAAAGTGTTTTTAAACTAATTATCAGGTAGGTAAAGCAAACATGCAAACACACACAACAGGTGAGTTCTAGTGAGAAAAGATGGTTGTCATGCTTTTCCATGATTGCCTCTTTAACAAAATCTTAGAATCCTCTCTGAATAAATGTCATGTTCTCAATAGGGATACAGGATGTGGGAAATCCTAGAGGAATAAAAAGAATTGGAGAGTAAAGAAAAATGTAATCACTACTAGCATCTATTTTTCATAAAGAGAACCGAAAGAAGCGAGTCATTTTCCATTGACCTGTTTTTCTCCCAAATCTGTATCCACTAAAAGGTGCATCTTACAAATATTTCCCCAACTAATTCTCCACTCATTCTGGTAGAAATTTATAACTATGGATCAATTCTACAGATCCCAATGTGTGTTGTAAAGGTACTGTCACATAATTACTTCTAAGTGAAATAATAAATTGTAGACCACTGTAGTACTTATTGTACTTAAAAACACACAAGAGAAACATCTATTCTCTTTTGTTAGCATTTCTTAGAAAATTAAGGCCCAAATCAAGGCAATGAATTTTAAGAACAAGGAGTCATTGTACAATCATTAGAATCCATTTACTTCACACTTAAAGAGAAAATACTTTTCTATGGCGGTCAGACCAAAGGTAGAGTGATTTGTAGAGGTGAATACCTTAGATTATTAGCTTTGGGAGCTGAGTCCCATGTTCCATTTCTGCATTAAGAAGAGTTTCCTTTTTAAAGCTCACCCATAAATATGCTGTCTCTTTCTGCTTTTTTGGCCTTTACCTATGCTTAGCAAGCTGAATTGGATCTTCACAGGGGCTGCAAAGCTCAAGGCCTCTGTAGGTATTTTACAACTCCACTGTTGGTGTTCCACTAGCATACAAGTCTATTATCATTAAACTGCTGTTTACCTATATTTTGACATGTTTTAACTGTTATGCCTCTATAAAAGCAAGTGGATATGTTAAAAATTGTGCCTTTATTCTAGAACATAAACTGTATCAGTAATTCTTTGGTCATAGACTCCCAGCATTCACTCAGGTCATTGTTGAGATTGAGAGAAACATGAAATTAATACATTATAACTAATAATATAAAAGATCATGATTGTATACATTCCTTTAATATTTAAGATATGTACATATAGAAAAATATACACATATAACATTTGATATCAGATCAACATACGTCAATTATAAAATCTACCATATGCTAATTTATGGCCCTGAGAAAGTTCTCTAGCCTCTTAGAACATCTTGTTTTCCTTTTTGACTTAAAAAAAAAAAAGACAGAGTATGGTAAGAATAAAATAAGATAGTACACCAAGAACTTAAAAGCTCATTTAAAGTTCACAGTAGCCATCATCAATTCGCATTAGCAACAGCAGGGAAATAAACCTTCTTAGTATTTTATTGCCAGTCATACCTACTAAAGTTTAGTTCAGTATATTATGACATAAAAGTTAGAATTAGACAATAATTCTAAATAAGGGATTCTGTAAATTAAAATCTTTAAAATCAGGTTTCATGCTATGCCCACCTTACTTCATGAGCAGGAAAATGTATTAACACACTTCACATAAGATTCAATAAAGCAAAGGAGGCTCAAAAATGATATTAGTAGTAGACTGTTACAATGAAGTACCCCAGTAAGTCATGTCTCCTATTATCTGCACTTCCTCTCACGTAACTATTCCCATTGTATTGACAAGGTTCATATTATTACAACAAATATTTCACAGAGGCAGCTTATAATGTGAAGAAAGGTTTATTTTGGCTTACAGCATTGGAGGCGCAAGTCCAAGACTGGGTGGGCCCACTGATCTACATTTAGTGAGGGAGGGCAGCATATCATGAAGGATCCATGTGTCAGACTGAGATGTCATACCTTAAGCCAGCAAACAGAGAGAATGGGCCAGGGTTTCACAATCCCTTTTGGGGGATATGATCCTCAAAGATCTAAGGGCCTCCCACAAAACCCTACCTTCCAAAGAGTCTATCATATCCCAAAGCACAACCTTGGGTAGTAAGCCTTTAGCTCATAAGCCTTTGTGGGGTGTTAAACATCCAAACGATAGCACCTATACTTTGCTTTCACAATGGAAAATTAGCAAATGCTATAAAAGCACATGCCTTAATGGCACTTGAACATTGGTATATGTCCTCTCTCTTGCTGCTCAGACTTAAGCCAGTCTGCCATAGACAAGTAGCCCATGTGAGAGTCAGTACAAACTACCAGACATGTGAGCAAGGTCATTAGAAGCTAGTCAGCTGACTGGAAATCCATGAATGGAGCCAAAACACATTGAGCAGAAAGAGCCATGTCAGCTGAGCCACTGCACAATTTGCTAATTAATGGTAATTTGGGGTGTTTTGCTATGCAGCAAAAGCTAACTGACACAATATTTCTCTTCCAAAGAACTAATTTCTAAATTATTCATTTTGATGAAAGAATAGTTCTATTTCCTTAATTCAGTAATTCCCTCATTCATACATATTTAGGTACTTCCACACTGATAACTGTGATAGTAGGAGCAAATGTGACTCCATTTTGTTTTATGACTTCATCCTGTAAAACAACCATGCCAAGTAGAAGAGTCATGACTGGGGCAAGATGTTCTTTTCCTTTTGCTATAGAAACATTTAAGAACACGGAACTACCTAATGGGGTATTGTTTCTGTAACTAGGGTAACGGGGCTCTGTTTCTGTAACTGGGGTGACTGGGCTAACTGTGATTGGTTAGGCTTCCCTCCGCTTGACTGCACTGTCCCACTTCTGTAACCTGGCTTGCCTGCATTGGCTAGACCCCCTGAACATCCTTTTGTGGTTTTCAGGCTTATAAGGAGTGCCCTTGCAATTCTTTGGGGCTGATCAGGGGAAAAGCTTTATGTTTTGGTCAGCCGCCACCGGTGTGCTTCAATAAAGGCTTGATTCGATTATACGTGAGTGGTCTGGAAGTCAGTTTATGAAACCCTTGGACGAAGCTTTAACTATAACAAATAAACACATCAAAAGAAACAAAGCTAACCTCAAGTGCCATGCCGTCAGGGGACAGAAAGTCCACTCTAATAATAATCATGACAATTATTATATTTCAAATCAAAATAATTATTAAATATTTGAAAATACTCAGGCACCATACACTATCTCATTTAATCTTCACAAGTCTTAATATTATTCTCATTCCCCAGATGAGAAATGTGAGGCTCAGGAATTAAATAACTTTTCTAATAGTACCTAGCTAGTAAGAGGCACGTTCCCCATAAATTCTAAGTTTTTCACTTATGTATTTATATAATTATGTTTTCTACTATGTCTATAATTTAAACTATTATTGTTATACTTAATATTAAATTTATTTACATATAATAATGAGTTTCAAAAGGGTAATGCTTAATTGTATATGCCTATACTAAAGTAAATTTACTAAGATATCAAGTTTGTGTTAATGTCACTGAAACTAGTTTCTTCCTCATTCATCAAAGAATATATGTGAACAAATGACCTTTAAACCACTTTTTGCTTTTAAGCTTTAGTTACAAAAAAGCTATTAGTAATCTAATGTATTTACCAATTTACTTACCCAAAATACATGGCGATATCTATTTTAATAAATTTAACATGTACATACTTGTGTATATGGGAAACTCATAAGTGGTTTCTTATATAGATGACCACATGAAGAAAATAAATTATAGAAAAAACAGATCAGAGTCTGAGTTCTTGAGTAATACTCTTACCAACTCTGCTACTTGATAGCTGAGCAAATTGAGCTCTTTGTGCTTCAGTTTTCTAATTTGTGAAATTAGAAATAATTCATGAAGATTGTGAGGAGTAAATATATATCAAAATAATAAGAAACAGAATTATTTAGCATCTAGTTCATTTGTACTGAGTATTGAATATGTAGTCTCTCCATTCTCATAGACAGCAAGCAAAGGGCTGTTATTTTCATTTTGTAGCAAAAAGAAGTTGAAAATTTTACCAAGATCACACATCCTAGCGGAAAATGAGACACTACTCAAAGACCAGATCTGAGTTTATTGTATTGGGCTCTGAAAAATACAAAAGCTGGTGTGAAAAGAAAATGGTTTTACATAGACAGCTGGCTAGATCACTGTCTATAGCAAAAGCCAGTGGGAAGACTAGTCTTGACTCAGGCACTATTAGAAATAAAGAGATCTTGAAAACTCTAGTTAAATGCAAATGTGAGGGAAAGATCCTAGAATGTTTTTACCTAATTGCCCAAGATTTTATCAATAGCTAGAAAAGAATCCTTGCATTTGAACATACCCCAATCTCAAATTCAGTATTTTTCTTCACTAATACAATAATCTAGAATATATAATTTAACTACATCTTAGAAGATATTAAGAAATAATTATCCCTTCTTTTTCAAATCTTAAGCAAAATATGACTTCTCTTGCTTTTAAGGTAACATTACTGAATTATTTTTATTATATTTCTATTGTTTTCCTAAAGGAAACTTGTATAAATATATCAAAATGAATTCTACTGTCATATATAACTAAAAAGAACAGATGCATTTTTTAAAAAAGATACAATATTTTACTCATTCATTCATTATTGTCTACATCTTTCCTCTTGAGTAAGCTCAGTGAGGATAGGCTACTTTGGTATCTGGGTGGGGACAGTTTGATATCAGTAAAACCTAAAAAAATGTTTAGCTGCCTGAGGTCACCAGGCACCTGGGACCACAGGAAGCCTCTCAGGGAATTCTTGCAGTGGAATGAATGGAATGAGTCAGCCCAGACTTAGCAGATTTGAAAGACACCATGCCTCTTAGAAGTAATAGTAGGAGGAAATGACCTGCTAATAAATCCCCCATGGATTAGTGTGGGTTTTCTTAGAAACAGACAACAAGACAAGATTAAATGTGCAAAAACTTTAAGGAAATACCTATGAGAAAAAATAGGATGGAACTTTAAATGTTGTGACTATCTTCAGATTATAATATAAACCTAACCTCTGTGGAGGAGAGAGGGAAGAAAGGTCCTGACTGGAAGTGCCTCAGGTTGCTGCTACACAATTGAAGGAAGTTTCAGCAAAGATATCAAAGAGTCCTTATACCAAAGTTTTCCAAAAAGAAATGGCATGTCCTCCAAGAACAGGCTGCTTAGTATCCCTGCCTGCTTAATAATTATCTGGGATGTCAATCCCTGGAAAGCACGCATGACAGTGACGATGAATTTCAGAGCACAGCAGAAGAACTCTGGGGTCCTCAAGCTCTATTCTCATGGCCACCATGACTCACATCCAATGCCTGAGCCCACCATGGTATTTCTGTAACGTGACAGGTGGGTGTAAAATGGAGCCCTAAAAAAGCTACAGATTAATTTTCCGCCAGCCTTATGAAATGTTGGTTAAAATAGAAATTAAATTGAGTTATGAAACTAAGATTATTTTATTTCTTGCCCACCTGAGTTTGTGAGCTGAGACTTATACTTGCTGCATGTAGGAGGATAAAGCATTTCAAGCAGAATGAGAAGCAGATGGTCCAGAGATTTTTTTTAAAGAAAATTTAGAGGAATTGGAAGAATCTGGTTGCAGCATATAAGATGGGGATGGAATATTAATAGCTGCCAATGAAAGAATATAAGATGCTGTATATTTAGGAGTCTTTTAGAGTAGTACATACAGATGTTAGGAGGGACAAGCTCTGTCACATGCCTGAAGTGAACCATAGGACAATTATTACCTTTTATGAAATACTGGGTCCCCTTTTGTAAAATAGGAATAATAAATAAATAATGACACCACCTACGGCATAGGAAAGCTGTGGGGATTAAATAAGACAATATGTTTGAAACACTCAAGTTTCTCCAGAATTAAGAGCTAAGCCCATTGAATTTTATCATAGAACCTGTGCCAATAATGCAAGAAAAATATTCATGTTATCTTGGTAGAGAGCTAGGGCCTTCCAGGAAACTGAGGCAGAAGACCCGCCCTTCAAATCCCAATTCTTGCAATCAAGTCAGAAAGAGTTCAGACATGTCACTCAGAGTAACAGGCATGAGTTTATTGAAGGGATAGGAAAAGGGAAAGGGGACATTCTCAAGAGATAGAGTGGGTCCTCTCAGAAAGGAGAGACAGTGCTTTTCTTCTGCACTCCGGTTTCATTGGGGATCACAGAGAAGTTTCCAGAGAGTCCCAAGTATGTCTACTTCTGACTTTTGACTGATGGGTGACATCAGACTTTCTAGTGCCCACTACCATGGCAACTCATGGTCAACTAGATTCTAAATTATTAGAATCTAGTTCTAATTAGATTCTTAACCATACATTCTTACAGATTTTATTGTTAGGAAGAATTTTCCTTATCTCTCTGAGTTTCAGGATTTGATCACAGAAGTCTCCTGGGTTCCTCCCATAGACATTATCTTGGGCCTGCATTTCTCCTACAGATAACAGGCAGTTTGCTGAGGAATGTGACTTCCTATCCACCTAAGCCAGGCAGAGCTGCAGGTAAACTGTTTCTTGGAAAAGACAGCATGTGAGAGTCAGCAGAGTGGGCCCATTTTATAGAATTATTCTCTTAACCTCCTGTTGCCACCATCTTCATCTGTGTAACCCCTAACAGTCTCAGTTTCTTGGAAGACCCCATCCCTGTAACCATAAGATAAGCCCCACAGGGACGGAATCTGTTGAACACAGACTTGCTGAGCGCTGCATGGTTAGCAAGTACTTACCTAGCAGACAAAGGGCATCTGAGGTAAAGAAAGCTATTCTAATGGATCAAGGAGCTAGGAATCAGACCAGAGACTCTGCGTCTGATAGAATATAAAGTTGGTCCTAATCTTCATTACGTGGGGGCAGGCCCCAAATTTCTTAATAAGACACCTATAGCACAAGAGTTAAAACCAAGAATCAACAAATGGGACGAATTCAAACTAAAAAGTTTTTTTTCTCAGCAAGATAAATAATAAGAGAGGTAAATAGGGAGCCTACACCCTGGGAACAAATTTTTACCCCTCAAACATCAGATAGAGCTCTAATCTCTAGAGTATACAAAGAACTCAAAAAGTTAAACAACAAAAAAGCAAATAACCCAATCAACAAATGGGCCAAGGACTTGAACAGACACTTCTCAGAAGAGGATATACAATCAATCAACAAATACATGAAAAAATGCTCACCATCTCTAGCAATCAGAGAAATGCAAATTAAAACCACCCTAAGATACCATCTCACTCCAATAAGAATGGCAGCCATTATGAAGTCAAACAACAACAAGTGCTGGCGAGGATGTGGGGAAAAAGGTACACTTGTACATTGCTGGTGGGCTGCAAATTGGTGCAGCCAATTTGGAAAGCAGTATGGAGATTCCTTGGAAACCTGGGAATGGAACCACCATTTGACCCAGCTATTCCCCTTCTCGGACTATCCAAAAGACCTAAGAAGAGCATACTACAGGGACACAGCCACATCAATGTTTATAGCAGCACAATTCACTATAGCTAGAATGTGGAACCAACATAGATGCCCTTCAATAGATGAATGGATTAAAAAAAACGTGGCATTTATACACAATGGAATATTACTCAGCACTAAAAAATAATAAAATCATGGCATTTGCAGGCAAATGGATGGCATTAGAGCAGATTATGCTAAGTGAAGTTAGCCAATCCCTAAAAAACAAATGCTGTATGTCTTCTCTGATATAAGGGGGGGGGGGGGACTCAAAATGGGATAGGGAGGAAGAGCATGAGAAGAAGACTACCACTAAATAGGGAAGAGAGGTGGGAGGAAAAAAGAGGGAGAAGGGGAGTTGCACAGAAGATGGAAGGAGAACCTCATCATTATACAGAATACATATATGATGTTGTAATGAGAAAAAGAAAAAAAGTGTGTGACATTAGATTGGATAGAGAGAAAGGATGGGAGAGGAGGGGAGGAGTAGGGAGGATAGGAAGGGCAGCAGAATAGAACAGAAAATATGACTGATGTATGTACATTCCACGTATGTATTATATATCAAAATGCATTCTACTGTCATGTATGACTAAAAAAAATAAATAAATAAAAATTAAAAAAAGAAAGCTATTCTAGATAGTGGGAACAGGAGGAGAAAGCCAGACAGCAGGTGCCAGCAAGGAGGGTTAGGGGACAGGAAGAGGAGGGCTAAGCATCAATAAGTCAAGTAAAGCAGACAGAAGGCAATCAGTGGAGATTTGGTAAGAAAATGTACATAATTTCAGGATATCCTACTCTGGCAGAGAAGTGGAGAATTTATTGATGGGATCTGAGATCTGAATGAGAAAAAAGGTTAGTTGGAATAATATAAGCAAAAAAAAAAAATGATTAGAACCTGAACTAAGATCATGGAAATGGGACTGGAATGGAAAGAATGAGTTATTAGTTATGTTAATTAAGAAGAAGATTCATGACTGGGGATGAAATAGGAGAGAGGGCACTCTTCTGTGATGGCTTCTAGAATTCTGGCTGGGGAAGAAGTAGAAAGAGATACCATGCATGAAGCTAGTGAAAGCAGGAGAAGGAATGAATCTTAGAATCTAGGGAATGAAGGATAATGAGTTCAAACTGGAGGCCAACTTAAGCTTTTGCTTTTCACTTTGTTGTGTTTGGTCTTAACCTACTCAAAGAAGTTAATCTCTTGGAACCTCAATTACCATATTTTAGAAATGGAAATCCTATTATTTTTCCAACATGAAAGCAGTGGTTTCCTGGAATCTCTACAAATTCTACATAATAGAAGGAAGGAGGAGGAAAGGGGTGGGGTAGAAAGGAGGAGGAGGAAACACCTGAAAAAGTCTTTGTTGAAAAAAAAGAGAAAAAAAAAGCTAGATGCTTTCAAGAGTGGTCCATGTGCAAAACACATTAAGTCCAAGTATAGGGACAGATTCATAGACTTTTAGAGCTGAAAGACTCCTTAGCAATCATGTAATCCAAGTTAGTATTTTTATAGATGAAACAACAGGGGTGCAGAGAGCTTAAGAAACTTGGCCAAGATCACACAAGAGAGTTTGTCACAGAATTGTGGTCCCAGTGGCTTTATCTCCTGACCACGCTCAGCAATGACGTGAGCAAGGACTGAATGAGGCACGCGATCACATCTTGCACTGCATTTGGAATTTCTGATTACACTGAAGATATCTGCCATTCTGAATAACCTCTCATAACAGAAAAATTCAAATATACATTTAATATACTTCTATAAAATCTAAAGACACTATTTGGGTCTGTTATGTGCTATAATCTGATAAGGATTATCCACATTTTATAGAACATCCAGAATCAGAAATGCTAGCTATCTTATTCATGGTGATAGAGCTACTAATTTGTGGAGTCAGGAATGAGCACTGGTAATCCCGTTAAAGGATTATGTTCTTGACTATAATGTACTGTTGCTTCATCAGGTGTTTTTTTTTTTCTTTTTTTTCCCCTCCAAAATACAACAAACACACTGTAACAATACTGAAAATATTTTCAAATATGTCAACATTTAAATCCAGATTTAAGCATCATCAAGATAAGTCTGTGAATAACTTTGTATCTTTATAGTAAACTATATAATTCGTAGTGACTTTTAGTTGATCTACAAAGATAAAGCACATTTATATAAAATAAATAGCTCTCCAAAAAAATCTCTGTTAAATGACAAAGAAGGCTGCTTTTAAAAACTACCAAATATAGCTCAAGTCATTGTTCCTAGGTGGAAGTTTATGAATTCAGATCCATTTGAAAATGAATCCAACATAAAGTCAGTGATCAGTAAAATCAGTTGGTCGTATCACTGTTTTTGTGTTGGAAGCAAAAGCAGTTGGGTATGAAAGGACAGGTAAAATAGGGGAGTAAATAAGTGGGCAAATAATTTCTTTGCTTTCTCCCAGTTGTCACTGATATTTAACAACTCTCTTAACTCATGGAAGTCATTGCTCAAGCAAACAGGAAGTTAAAAGAAATATTGTCCAACCAACTTAAAGTGGCAACTTGTTCCTAACCAAGGCTCTTCTTGTGTATTATATCTAATGGGGAACAAAGGGTAGAAACGGAGCAGAGGAATAGGGTGGCATAACTGGGAATGATGTATGCTGAGGGACTAAGGCCAAGACCTCTTTCCAAAAAACAATAAGTTAAGGCTCCAAGGATTTAACTCCCCATGGTGGTAGTAGAAAGGAGAGACTCTGAGTACACACCCAAAAAAAAAAAAAAAAAAAAAAAGGCAACTAACTGGATGTGGAATAGGAAAGAGAGAAGTACTGAAATTCAGGGGTGTTTTGTTCTATTTAATCCCCCATCTGTGAACCTAACTCTTAATATCAATTTTAATAATGACGTTTTCAAGAGTCCACCTTGTATGCTGCCTCTGTCTGAACTTCTTCAGAATGTGAAGAGAATTCTGCTTACTGCTTGAGCTACATGGCTGTTGACATGCTGCCCAAATGAACAAAAATATTTTATTTGGCCTACTTTACCATGAAATAGAATGATGTTTCAAAAACATTCCCTTTAAATTATCCTAGTGTTACAAAGACAAAATAGTCACTTCAGTTTTAACATATGAACAACATTAAATGACATATGAAGAATATTAAAGTACATGTATAACAGTCACCATTTGGAAATGATAGCAGGCTTGCATGATGAAAACACTGAGTTTTAACTTATAAGAAAACCAAACAAAATAATATCAGTATTTTCTTATTTCACTATAATCTGAATTATTTATGAAAAGCATGGTGGAGAGTAAAATAAGTAAATACTAGCATATAGTTTGGAGCATAACCAAATGATACTTGCAATTATTTTTGAGAAATTACTTAAATAGGTTTTTATTTTATTTTATACAAACTATTTGGCAAAAGTCTTGACTGAAATAATTTTTATTGGAAAGATTTCATGGGTTCCCACAGCTTAGGTGAGAGAGTTCGATCCTAAATCCCAAGCCAAAATTCTTACACATCTACATTCCTCAAATAAGATCACTCACTTCCTGCTAAGCCTTAACTTGCTTAAGGTTTAATATGACAAACAATTCCTCATCTTGGTATACACAAGCTGTTTTCTAAGAGATCTGTAGCAGAAGTGAACTGTGAGGAGGAATGACCATAGGTTTCTTGAGGTGCCTAAGCATATGCTTTGCAAATAGTTCTTCATAAAAGTCATCTTAAAGTTATACAGCAGCACACCATTATTTCTTTCATCAGAAAGGCCATGAAGCAAGCAGCCCAACCCACCCAACCCTCCAGGAATAATACCATGCTTACAACCAAGGCAGGGATTCTCAGGAGAGTGTGTTTCTCCTCACACTTGTCCTGCTCTCTACCATGTTCTTTTCTTTCTCTCTTGACTTCCATGGACCAGTTCAATTTCTACCTTCTCCTTGAATTCACCCCCAAAACAGCAATTAGTCACCAGTATTGGAATTTGTTCTCCAGAAGCTTACCTTTTTTCTCTATTCCTTTGCCCTTTTTTGTTACCGCTCTTGTCTCTCTACTTCTTTGCTTCGGTGTCTCCTGGGAAGACATCTGTCTTACATCCAATACCTTTCCTAACTAATCAGTACCCGGTCTCTGTTTAGGAGACCTCCTCACATTGCACATTGTTTTAGGAAACAGTGACTACCTCCCACAAAGGAAGTTGAAGGGGTCATATCTTCATGACACTGCTCAGGACAGAAACCAATTATGGTCAGAGTCCAGATCAGTCTGAGGCTCTCTAAAGTTTTTAAATGTTGAATGTATGATATCATGATTAATGTGAGGAGAACAGAGTGGAGGCATGCAGACCACATGAACTTCAATATAGCTGCTGCTAAGTCTCTGGTATGGCTGTAGTTCCTGTTTTCCAAAAATGAACCACAAGTTTCCCTCTCTTTTACGGAACCTCCATCATTCTCAGCAATTTCCATTTTGCTTTTATAAGCAAAAGATGCAAAGATCCCTGGTACATCTTTCAATACCTACTATACCCTGATTGATTCTTCTAACTTAGTGCTCCTCTAGCTATATGAGAACCATACCACATCTAATGATGAACAAACAGTGGAAACTGAGAAGATGCTAATTTAAGGAACTATTTCAGTGGTCAAACCAACTGAACCCTGGTAAGGGCTGAGTTCTATTGTTGACTCTTGCCCATAGCTCTAAACTTGCCATTTCTTAGCTGGTAATTCCCTGACTTGGATGATAGGATATCTGTTATATGTTCTTTCTTTAAATGTATTATTTTGTTTTTGGGATGTCCAAAATGGTCCAACTTCTACTAGTTGTATCTACCCATCTATGGATACTTTCAGATTCTTACTTGACTTTGAATATCGTCTAAGCCACCAATCAGAATGTGCATCTTCATACATCTATTAATCTCCAGCTCCTGCTGTTACTCAGAATGGCAATCACAGATTAAAAGATGAGAGAAAGAACCATCATTGACCTCTGTACACACGAAGTGACATAACACATTCCTTCTTAAACAACCCAAAGCTATAGACTCCTAAAAAAATCTCTCTCAGGTTTGTTAACTTATAGACACAATTCCATTCTAGACACAATTTCAAAGACTTTATTCCCTTTGACTTTTTATTGCTTTCTTTCTAGTTTCTCTCTCCATTGACTATTCTGCTACACATTCCACATAATGCTGATGTAATTTCCTCTCCAATAAGATCATTGGATTCTCTGCTCTTTCTAGTGCAGGGAACAATCTATCTGGCAACAAGCTGGGGTCAGTTTCCACTTATCTAGAGAAAGGGGAAATTACAGCTGCATCTCAAGGCTGGTTGTGTTCAGATTAGCAGCATTGCTGCCTTCCTTAGCATGATAACTCCAACTGCTGAATGTGGTACTGAATGGCAGTTACTTCTCTAAGCCCTTCAAGATCATATCTGATCCTCAAAGTGTCCATATTAAGTTAGTATCACTGCCCCTCATTTAATGATTAAAAACTAACGGTCAGAGGCATTATGTGTTATTACACAAATTCACATTACTAACTTAAATTGAATGTATCTACAAATAAGCTATACCCTTAGATGGCTGCACTTTTGTTAGTGCAATTTCCTCCAACCTATAATATTTTTAATTTATAGCTATATAACTGTTCAGATAGTCCTTTCTCCATGAAAGCTGCCCTACTGTCCCATATAGAAATAACTGGCTTACTTTTGTTTCTATACCTCTTTCTCTGTCCATAAATCCACAACTCTCCTACCCCATCTAAACACTGTTTCTTCAGGGAATCATACTAGCGGTCTTCTCCAGATGCCTCTTTGCATGGCACCCTTCCATGATAGGTTCAACTGTTGGATTCACTTAAGTGTACTGCCTGGACATATTCCCAGCCCATCCTATGAGAAGAGAATATGGTTGCCAGACACTGGTGATCAGAGGCCACCAAATCTGCACTTGCCACATTTTCCACAGTTGCAGAACCCATGTACTCCATTTAGGGAGGTTCTTTCCTGGGTCTGGAAAGGTCATATGTTTGTACTTTTCAAGTACAAAAGAAAAGATTGGCGGTTACAATAAGTAAATCATTAAATAGCAACTGGAAACTATAGTCAAATCTGGTATTAACACAGCACTATTTAAAATGATGTTTTAATATTTCAAATTGAAAAAAAACATATATAAAATTGGTGGTACAAATGATTATAAAAAATATAAACTGCAAAGATGATTTGATGGGATGCCTAACCAAAAGAGAGAGAGAGAGAGAGAGAGAGAGAAACAAATGCTACACTCTTCCTATGCTCCCATCCACCTCCACCTCACCTCAAAAGGGCCTGCAAACATAGCCTGTTACATCTTATCATCATATATTCCAATTTTCACATTAAAATGATAGGAAAGGTAACTTTGTAATTGAAAGGGAGGAAAATTAATATAAGAATTTAAATATATTGAGGTTCTTGAACGGAACAGTTCATCAAATGGAAAGGAAATGGTTTTCTCAAAATCTTTGAGGACTTTGTATTAAAATGCACAACAATGTTTTCCCTCTCTTTAGAAAACTGGCTCTGATAAGTTCAGAAAGAGTGCCACAAGAAAATAATTATGCATAATCCAACATGTTTGCCCAACTCCAGAGAAGTATCATTCATACTCTATTCACAATGAACTTCATGGAATTGTGCAATATGGTGGCACAGCTGCCCATATTAACTCCTACCAATGAGCAATGTAGAATAATTTTAAGTTCTTTGGCAGTCATCAGTGATCCAACCAAGTATACACAAGCTTCAGAGAAGTTTGTTGTGGAATATGTCCATTTTACTGGAATCGTTGATTTTAAAGCTCTTGAGATGTTATTTTAGTATTGGTTTCACACAACTCATAGGTAGAAGCCAAAAATTTAATTCATACACTCTGGGTGAGAGTTTTCAGTATCTTAACAAAGTTTCAACCCCAAACCACAAATCTCAGTGGTTAGGCACATCCATCCCAAACTGATACTTGTAGCGGAAATAAGAAATGTGACCAACTGCCACAAAAGTGTCATTACCAAATGCAATTTAAGAATGGGTGCCAATAATATTCTTATAGAGAGAGTGGAACAAAGCTTGTACCTAACTTTTAAAAATTTCACATTTTCAAGGTTAACAAAATATGCTTTTATTAGTAATTTAAGAAAATTATAAATTCCAACACACATATTATATGCCACAACTTGATTTAGCCATTTGAAACATCCACTGTCAGTAATCACTAAACAAACTATTCAGTTTCTCAGTCCCAAAGAGAATATTTGGTGTTGCATGATCACATGAATGTTTATTAGTAAGGACTAAGCATCATTGCTTGAACATAATTTTCCAGTAGACTAATATATACAATTTCTTTTTACAGAAAGCTATTTTCTATATTTTACAAATAAAGTGCTTTTCTCATTGTTAATACAAAATAATAAATGTTAATTATAACAATCTGCAAAATAAAACTGTAACAAATAGAAAGAAAGGAAGAAAAGAAATCCTTTTCAAGGAAAGGATTTCCCTAAAGAGAATCACTAATTATTCCAATGCTGTACCTACTCATCTTTTCCCTCCATGTGTTATATTTTTAAGTTGCAATTACACAACTTGAACTTTTTTCTAGTCTGCTTTATTATCTAAGCAATAAAATCACACATTTTTCTAGGTAATTACTTTCAAACATCATTTTAAAAGAGCATACGATATTTCACTACCTAAAAGCATAATGGTTTAAATAATCCTCCTTTTTCTATTAAACATATGCTAAGACATCAAAATATGGTAAGAATCTGAGCTATTGAGCTGGATGTACAAGAAAAAGGCTCTTCACATTCGTGCCTATTAATCATTACGAAAATACTGTAAAATTCTCTGCTACTGCCTTAGATTTATTCAGAAGCCCTGTTTTCAAGCACAACAAAACATGCTTTAGTGAGCCTGGAGCTTGTGGGTTTGGAGGCAAAAGGTAGGAACAGTGACAGACCTTTATGAGGAGGTTATTACCTTTCTACTGAGCAAATATAGTTGAATAAATGAGGTCTCCTTAGTCAAGAGCTGGAGACTGTCACCTAAAATCTGGTAACTTTCAGAGACTCCAGGTATAGGTTGCATGGTTATATCTTTGTGTATTTTCCTACAGAGGGATCATAGTTTTCATTAATGTCTCAAAAAGTCTGGGATCTGCCAAAATGGAGAACTTTTAAAATAGTTTAGACACATGAAAAACTCCTCCTATTAAATACAGGAAGTTTAATATGCATCCAAAATATTAAAAAATGTGTTGTTATTATTATTATTTATTATTATTTTTTAATTATTTTTTAGATATTCATGACAGTAGAATTTATTTTGATATAATTATACAAAACATGGAATATATCTTATTCTACTTAAGTTCCCATTCTTGTGGATATCATCATGGTGGGTTTCACTGAATTGTTTTCATATATGTCAGCTGGGAAATTATGTCAGATTCATTATACTGTCTTTCCTTTTTCTATTCCTGCTCCCTTCCCTCCATTCCTGTTGTCTAATCTACTGAACTTCTATTCTTACCCTCACCCCCTGCCTTATTTTGGGGTAGCTTCCACATATCAAAAAGAAAACATTAACTTGGCTTTTTGGGACCAGCTTATTTCACTTAGCAAGATGTTTATAATTAAACACACATCGACATTATTTTGTTATCTTTCATGTCCATGCAGAGCTGCTTATTTCTGTTTTCATGTTTATAAAGTATCACCAACCTAGAATTTACCCTCTCAACTCTCAATCTTCTTTTCCTTGGTCGGGCACATATGGCAGATGAAATTTACATGTAACATATTAATAGGGTTCTGTAAATGGTCCCACTGGTTGTGCCTTCCCCAAAACTTAGTAACTCCTGGCCTGAGGGAACTGGGGCTACAATCCTTACCAAGTTCTGACCTTAGTCTGTGCTCTCTGGAAGACAGAACCCTTTGTCTTAAATCATACAAAGGTGCCATGTACTCATGGCAATGATGCATACTCACAAAGGATAAACCTCTGTTTATAATCTGCTCCTAGCACTAAATTTAGAAAGTGAACAACCATTTTATCATAAAGTACCACATATTAATCCGCAACACATGTAAAAATATCTTCAATCTACATAAAAATGTACAGATTTTGCTATCATCATTCAGTTATGTCTATTAACAAACAGATTGGCATTTGCCATGTACCTCATGAGCAATGCCATCATAAAAAGAAAAGTTTTGATGATTAGTTTTTGAAAGTTGCTTATTCCTGTATCTTTAATCCTGCCTACTCCCCAAAGTTCTAAGATTGTCTACATACTTATATATAATAAAACAAGTTAAATTACAAGGTAATAAAAATGTTAAAGGAAATGGATCCCCTGGGATTATCCCTTACTCTTCATGCATTTTATTTTCCTTTTTTCTCTATAGCTTCCACATACAAGAGAAAATATACAACCTCTGACTTTCTGAGTTTGGCTTACTTAGCTTTACATAATGCTCTCAAGGTCCATCCATTTTCCTGCAAATGACATAATTTCATTCTTCTTTAAGGTGAATAAAACTCAATAGTTTTATGTATGTATGTGTGTGTATATATATTATAAATAAAATTTTGGACCAGGGAGGGACAAGAAGAGAGAAAGGGAAGATACTGGGGAATCGACTGACCAAAGTGTATTGTAATATTGTGTATAGGTATGAAATGTAACAAGGAGTCCTTCTACTATGTATAACTATAAAGTACCAAAAAAAAAATAAAGCAGATGGATGAAGAAATGACTCAAGAGGAAATAAAAATAAAGAATAAGTTGAAGACAAAATATATATTGGAAGATGAAGACAATTTGCTAGAGCTTGGTCATGAATTTAGATTAAATTTTGAACGCAAGATATAGCTCAAAGACACATATAGAGGCATATGGTTATCTGAAATATACATGTAAAAAGTTACCAGCTCCTGGTATAGAATGATGGCTTCCAAATCTACATATTTTACTTTTAATATACAGTGACCCATTTGTTCACAGTATAAATACAACAATTTTGTTCCAAAGGACAGACAGAAATTTCTCCCAAGGGGTCTTCATAGGCAGGTGTACATTACGTGATATGCAAATATACTAAATAGAATCACATGCTTCATAAATATTTAGTTTTTTAATTTCCTCCATGTAGACTACTAGATTCACAATATATCACAATTCAAAATTATATTTTAAGTGGTATTAAAATAATGTGCTTTGGGTATATAATCTCTTGCCAGCCCATGCTAATCAGTGAGATGATGGTGTCTTTAAATATGGGATTGAACACTGGTCATCTGCTTACAGGAATCTACTGTACAAGTGTTTTGTGCAGCTAAGGAATGATTGTTCCTTAGACTGGCACTTGCTCTTCAGCATGCCACAGGTTACATAGTTATTTTCATTCTATTTTGCTACTCTCTTGGCCTCTCTAGTCCTTTAGGTTCATAATTCCCAATCTATAGAGATGAAATTTGTATCTCCATTAAGGAATTCTCTGCAAATCTCCTTTATGTTACTTTAACTTTTCATAAGCATTTTGGAGCAGTGACTTCAAAATAATTTCCTATGAGAAGGCTTGAATGCAGATGTTACATGTTAATGATTGAAAAGTGATTATACAGAAAAGTAAGCAGTGTATGACAGCATCAACTTATCATGGAAGTGGATCAAAGAAAGCAGTGACTGCCTAACAACAACACTTGGTACTAGGCTTTTCCGAACTTATAAGAGTATCACTGTCTGAGTATCTGAGTAGAAGATGTGTTTATTTTTTTAGTTTTTATTGCTAGACAACCAAGTGTGTTTTCCATCTTGAGCATAAAAATCACAACTGAAAATTGCAATTTAATCCCAAGAAAACCATTTCATACACATTGATTCAGTAATATTAACATAAAAATGTTGTATAAATTCAAGTGTTTTTAGCTCATGACCATTTTTAATCATGAGTTTGACAAGCATAGTAAATATAAAAGAAAACAATTTTAGCAATCCAATAACTAGCAATAGTAGTGATTACTAATGGAATAACCATATGTAAGGTCTGAAGACTCTCTCTCTCTCTCTCTCTCTCTCTCTCTCTCTATATATATATATATATATATATATATATCTCAGTGGACTATGCATCTATCAAATCCTACTTACTGCTTTTGTGATCATTAACATGACAACAGGAGTTGGTTGACATAATTTTTAAAAAGTAGGATATAGTATAAGAGCATAATTAAGTGGGTAAATATATCAAAGCTATATCTTGTGTACAATGGGGAAAATGCATATAAATTTGTCAAAAACACTTATTTAAGGTGAAATCTAAGAGAAGTATTTTTATTAAAATTATGAAACAGCATTCTTTTTGCCTTTTCTATTTTGTCTTTCTACATAGCTCTTATGATTATCTAACATTATGTATTTTAGTTATTGTTCTATTGTCTGACTCCCCCCAAGAGAGTTTAAACTCCATTAGGACAAGAATTATTTTTCCACTTCATTAAGCCATGGATTGTGTATCTCTAGTAAAAATGGGCCTAGTATTAAGTACCTGACGAGTATCTACGAATGAATGAACAGAATAATTTGCAGTCAGTTTTCCTTAAAATGTATAAAAGACCTTGCAAAAAAAAAGTCCAATAATACAGACACAATAAATAAAGTTTTTTCAGTGGAAGATGTTAACTGTCAATATTGCTTTTCTTTTCAGATCTTGGTGGTAATGAAGCCTTTTTATTTTTGTCTATAATAATATCAATAAGCTTTTATCTTCGAGAATTTCACTAGACAAAACAATAGAATGCCAGTGCCTTTGGCAAAGGAAATTCTGGTAAGATCAGTGACACTCTGAGGAAAGAAGAAATCTCTGATTATTTATCAATGAAGGACATACCAAGGTAAATATGATAAAAGGATGTCGTATCTATGTTATTGGATGACTTTCTAGTACCTAAACAGACAAGGAACACGTGTTTCCATCATTTAGGATGACAAAAAAAATGGGAATATAGAGTTCAGAAACCAAACAGTATTTTCACTATGATAATTTCTTCGTATCATGCATATGCTATTGAAATATCCAGATGTGTCTGTTGTTCATGAAGTGTAATAACACAAACAAAATAGGGAAACAGGAATAGCTGGTAGAAAAGACAAGCAATCTGTTTAGATAATTAAGTCAGGCCTGGATGCTATCATATAACATCCCAATAGCACATTTTGGTCATCAGCAGTCACCTTAAACCTCAGAAAGAAGTCAAAACAGATTCCAACTGCTTGAACTATCAAAGAGTTTCCTTTTAAAACAGCTTCTCATGTGACTGTGAGTTTGTCCATTGAAATGGAGCCTCTCAAACAAAAAATAGAAATTTAAAATAAAAGGATAATCAAACCAAAAACTCAGTTCAATTTTCAAGTAATATGAAAACCTTTACCTACTAGCATCTCCTAATTCATTTTATTCAGAAAAGTCAGTGTCAGCATTCACATTATTTATCATTAGCCATAGCAGGAATTTGCTTCTAAAGTTTCCATGGAGAAAAGACAAAGATTCATAAAAAGAGTGATGAGGTGAGATGAAATGTTCATGAATAAAAATATTTAATCTGATGACAAACCTTTACTTCTTCCTAATTAATCAACAGATTTCAAAACAAATTTTCCCTTACATGTCAGTCACCTGAAATCATCTTTTTGTTTTATTATATATTACTCAGAACTTACAAGCAAATATGTTCTTGATGTGCCTTGACACAGTATGTGTAACTTAGAGGTCACACAGATCAACCTTCTAATACTGGCTTTCTCCACCCTAGCACTATAACCTGGAACAAGTTATAGAACCTCTCTGAGCCCCTGGGAGAGGCTACATCCTTGTCTGCATGTGGAGCTAAGGATGTTACACAATTAAGGACTCATGAAAACTCTGTGATCATGATGTAAAGCCCTTTTCACAGTGACTAGTACATCAAAAATAAAGGATGATAAACATCAACTTTTATTGAATTTCATTGTTGAATACCCAATGTTAATTTTTCATACTTGGTCATATTTCAGGCTAAGCTAAATCCAAATGGTGAAGTCCTTGACTTTGGATAAAACAGTAAATTGTGGACAGATCTAAGAAGCTGTGATGTAGATGCCATTGCTAATTTGTCATTAACTACTCAGGCCTGAAGCTCTTGGCAACTAGTGAGGCAACTTAGGGCAACTATTACCTCTAAGCTACCTTTGGCTTTCTGTGTCTATTTCTTAAGAGCTCTAAATCAGTCCAGGCACAAGTCTCTACTAAATAACACTCCTCTGGCTGTTCAGAGGCCAGTTTACTGATGCATCTGGTTCCATGACAGTCTCAGTCCCAGTGATATTCATCACCAAGGCTACTTACTTCCCAGCAAACCTCTGGGAGATCCCCAACTCAGACTTCTCTCCATTCAGAAACACTCCACCACTAGGACTGCAAACTCTCCTTCCACTGTCCTCCCCAGGCACCCTGACATTCTCATTTCTGATTTTTTCTCTCCTATAAATATACGCCTCAGTGCCACTCCTCCTCCTACACTCCCTATATGTTTAGTACCTCTGTGGGTTGAAGGAGGGAGAGATACAAGAAAGAGAGGGAGCAGGAGAGAAAGAGAAAGGAACAAAGAAAGAAATTTGCATCTCTAGGTACAACCATAACTCTTGAGCTCTACACTTATGTTTCCAAATGCCTATTGGCATCCTGAAAACAGAATCTTTAAAATCAGTCATCATTTTCCCAGGAAAAAAAAAACTCCTTTTTATTTATGTAATTGTATAAATAAAAGTCTGACCCATAAATTTAATATTCCTTTTGTATATCTGAAAAAATACCCTAATATCCTAGTTAGGTGGTCAAACATTCACTTCATTAGACACACTGATAATAACTAATGATCTCATAATAGAAACTGATAGTTTTTTTTAAAAAAAAATTAATGTTTGCTGCTCATTGCATTAAAAACAGTGAATCCAAAGTATGGTCAAGTAATGGCTAATAATGATGATGATAACTATTCACTTTCTTGGTGAGAAATCTATGTTTCCATGATGGCAGCATATTTCAAATACTGGCATCAAAGATAAAGATTTAATTACATAAGTACACCATGGTAGTTGAGACTTTTACCAACATATTAATTTCAATGATTCAAGTTTTAGTTTACTAAATTATAAGAGTATAATAACCCATGTTCATTAACCCATGATCAGAATTATCTTTTCAAATATATTTGTGACTTTTGATGGATCTATTCTTTTCTCTTTTGGGATAAGGAAATGCATCAAGAAAGTTTCAAACATCAAAGTATTTATTTGACCAAGTGTACAAAACCAATCAACATTCTTCTTTTCAAATACAGTAACTACTGCACTATCATCAAATGTTTCTGACAGACTGCAGGACCACTCTGGGAGCTGTGCCCTTCTGTTAGTGATTACTGACAAATGGGGCATTTTACAAAAGTCTAAAGTTATATGAGAAATTATTTCTGAAAGCCATATCTAGCTAAGCTTTATATCACATATAATTTGTATCAAGCACAGGTTTGATTAAGAATTATTTCATAAATATACAGCAACTAGTTAAAAGCACAGGCTGTGGAACTAACCAGTCCAGATTTCAACTTCAGTTTAGTTATTTACTCTTATGAGATACCTTGAACAAATAAATGAACCACTCCATGACTCAGTTTCCCCAATTAGAACATAGGAATAAAAATAATACCTATCTCATGGGTTTTTATGGGGTTAGATATATTAATCCATGTCTTAATGTCTGGTTCATGGGAAAGATTCATTAAATGTGTGCTAGCTTTTTTTTTAAGTCAATATAAATGAACAAAAGTAATCTAAAGAATAAAATCATAATCCTCGTTAGGCAACCATTCTGTGCCATATTTGTGCTGGTTATTTCACCTCATGTGGTTTTTACAACAATCCTATGAGAATTATAAAGCTATCCATGAAGGAGCAGTCAAAATTAAGACTTAATCATTTCAAACAACTTGGGTACCAATACAATATTGCCATATAAGAAGCCAAGACAGGGACCCACCTCTCTGGCTCTGTGACTTCCCACAACACTTCCTAATGGTCACTGTTTACCTTTTTATAAAATTCTCAATTGCCCAATTTTAGAATCATAGCATTTTTAAGTTGGAATATACTGTCAATATACCATGGTAAAAGTCATCATTTTTCAAAATAGGACACAGGAGATTAGAGTTTAAGTGACTTTTCTGAGGCCCTGTAACTACCCTATTTTTTTCTTTAACTATCAAGACATGTACCAAACTTTTTGAATGTTAGAAACATTCTCTTTAATCCCAACAGGCTCAGGAGGCTGAAGCAGAAGGATCGCAAGTTCAAAGCCAGCCTCAGCAACTTAGTAAGGTCCTCAGTGAGAGCCTGTCTCTAAAATACAGAAAAGAGCTGGGGATGTGGCTCAGTAGTTAAACACCCCTGGGTTCAATCACTGGTACAAAAAAAAAAATTCTCTTGCCATTACCCCCATTAGACTGCAATTTTATGACTACATATACAGGCCATGATAACAGGAATGACATGGGTCAGCCACAAGGGCAAGTGTGAGCCAAGTTGTAAGACTGAGATAAAAGGAATAGCTTACTGGTGAGTTAGGGTTCTACCAAAGGAAGGGGTTAAGTTTCACTTGGAAAGAAAACAAAGAGAAACAGGTGGGATGGATGTGCAAAAGGAACTGACAGGTTTTCCACACTTTCTTTTAAAGTAATTATAAACCCTTCTATTTCCTATATCTTCACTGTCTTCCTGCCCTCCAGCCCCTTCCTTTTCCTTCTGTGATCACGTGATCTGTTTTTCTAGCTGAGAGAAAAAATAAATAGTTGTCTGGATAAGTCTTTGGTTGGCACTTCTATTCTCTTTCCTCCTTCAAGAAACGGGATCATTTGGTAACTCTTTTTTTTTCCTCATATCCTTTTAATTTCTCAACCTATAGCAATTTCTCTCTCCTCTCTAAATCATAGGAAGAAAATGTTGCTCTGAAATTAAAAATCGTGTCACATTTCTCATTTGGTTTCATGTTCCCATCGACTCCTTCCTCCTTTATTACATCATTTTTCTTCCTTTTTTCTGTGTTAAAATTCTCGTTTGATCGTTTCTTTTTTATCTCAGTATCCTTTTTCTATCTAGTCACTTTTCTCAAGGTTCCTTTTTCTTCCTTCTCCTCTGTGTGCCCAATTAGAGGGATCTCTTTCCATTCTTTTCTTCTCAACCTTTCCAGCCTCAGGTCTTATTATCCCCATGTGTGAATCTAGGGTCTGGCCATCCCAGCCCTCCAATACCCCATGTCTCTGAAGAAATCCATGTTCCGCTATTCCTCTCATTTCTTCTTCTTTGACTTCCTGGTAACTTAGCTTAACAATCATCTTAACTGAATGTTTGAAACAGTCACCTGCTGCTGCTTCTGTGCTCTTAGGTCTCTGCAGCACCTACCAAATTCTTCTGTAAATGTACTTCTCATTTGAAGGCACCTCCTCGAAGGTTCTTCATCTTCATAGCTTACATAACTTGTATGGTACCTGGAGTTCAGCGTATCCTTCCACAATGAATGATCAGTGAACAAATTTGGAGTTTCCTGGCAACCACTGACACTGGAACTTAGAGAGTCAATGGAGCACAAAGCAGAGACAGAAGTGGCTGGAAAAGGGATTTGTGGCTGAAGGACTCAAAGAGGTCAGAGAACCTTGGGAAAGAAGAAATTCAGGTCTGGCAGCAAAACCAGAGTCAGAAGTCTCCGTTTAGTCCAGAGTATGAAAACACCAGGCTCTTCCAACAAAGATTTTTAATAGAGAAGGAAGTTGAAAAGATTGGGATTTCAGGGAACTTCTACTTTCCAAATGCATTTATAAAATTTAATAACGTTCATCATGTTTTATGTTCATGAAATCTTTTAAGCAGGTTTCTTTACATGACACAACTGATAACACGCCATTAAGAGATTTTATGACAGGGCATGGCTAGGGCTGCCTTGCTGCTACATGCACAGATACTTCCTGGATGGGGTATATGTTACATGAACCGGGAAGATTTCCAAAACAATGATTCAGATTTGCAGTCACAAATGTCTCCAATACACTAACATGAATATACAGAAATGTATGCAGTTACTTACATTATTTATGAATGAGAGCTTCTTCAGCTAATTTAGGGGCACAGACCTCCACCAAGGGAGTCAAGGGTTAAAGACCAATTGTGAAACCAATTTAATAAGTGTCTCTATTTTAAAGCCCATATGGTAATAAGGAAAATTAATATCCTGTTCAAATCAATGAAAAATCAACTTAAATGAAGTTGAATTCTAGACTGGAACCTTATTAAAATAATCTCAAAATGTTTAAAAATTATTATTTTTCCTGGCCAGAAAAATACATACCTATAATCCCAGCAGCTCAGGAGGCAGAGGCAGGAGGATCTCCAGTTCAAAGCCAGTCTCAGTAATGTAGCAAGGTGCTAAGCAACTCAGTAAGACCCTGTCTCTAATAAAATACAAAATAGGACTAGGGATGTGGCTCACTGGTGGAGTACCTCTGAGTTTAATCCCCAGTACTGCCTACCCCCCTAAAAATTAATTTTTTTCTATAATCCCTAAGTTAAAATTGCTCAAATTTAACTCATTTTTATCTTCCTTTCAAAGTCACCAGTGACTGGTCCCAATTAAAAAATGGCCAGAGTCCCATGCATGGGCTTTAAAACACGCACCAAAATGACCATGATGGCCTGCCTATGTGTTAACATATGCATTTGACAAGAGACAAGTGGGGTGATTTTATTGATTTTGGACAGATTCTGTTACTGGATATGCAAATGCCATTTCAAACAAACACAGAAACAATGCAGATGATACAATGTACAGCATAATTAGAAAAGACACTGACTGTGCACAGATGGTCATGCACATAAACGAACAGCATCTAAAGTGTTGTTCCACTTCAGAAGGCATTCATCCACTTGTGGGACTAGTTCAAGAAATCGAGACAACACATTTAGAAAAGATGACTTGGGGCAGAGAAGAAAATATTTTCACATAATTGAACATCTGTCACGAGAAGTGCCACCTTTACAACTAGGCAAGTGAGGTCCATGTTCTGGGTCCTTTGCCCCAAAATGTCACATGATAGCAGTACCTTCCTTGAAATCATCAACATTCCTTTCTGGTGCTCAGACCTGCCAGAATCTACAGAGCTATCTCATAAGGTATAACAAATCCAGATCAGAACCTCTTCAGGACCATTCCTGTTACTTCTGTTGAGGGCCCTCTTTAACACTTAATTCCAAGTATGTGGTCAGCCAGATGCTCTGATGAGCTTAATGACTCACATCTATCTCAGGTCTTGATGATCTTGTCTGATTTCAAGGAAAGCATTCTGGCAAAGGATACCTACCACTAATCAGTGCAGTATTTCTTTCAGAGGACTGCACAGGATTGGGCTATAAAACTGAAGCATGCACAACTTATTTTTGAGAGATGCTCATTCAAGTTAAGCAGAGGGTGAGTTCAGGGGTCTGTTCAACCCACGGCCTACCACTGGTCTTAGGATTTTAGCCTTGTTGGCCCATACATGGGCTCTTGCCTGAGTATTTTCCAACTATGACAGCGCTGCTGGTCTACAGGGCCGGAAGGTAGCAGGGCAGGCGTCAGGCATTATTATGCAATAGGCTCCTTATCCACAGACTCCAGGATTGCCATCACTCCTTTATGCTGGTTGCTTTCTAACAGAGAGGGATGTCTGTGGCAGTGTTCATGTCTGTCTCCTCCTTGAAGGCCTTTCAAGATTATTTTCCTGTTATTCTAACAGGCACCAAGCCAATGTCTTCTCTTGCCTCCTATTCACTTGATAACTGGTCCTAAGATGCATGCTCAAGGGACTGATATTCCTTCCATGAATGGGACCACTCTTCTTTCTCCACCCAGGTATCCCTCATCTCTCCTATACTGGTGAAAGTATGTAGAGAACAAGGGTCTAGTCTGCATTTAAAGAGATCACATTTTAGAAACATAGTGATTGGACCTATAGGGTTCAAGAGAAAAAAATGTTTGTAAGAAGTATTATTCTATTTCATGCTGTAAAATTCTGAATGGGAACTTTAACGTGACTAGAAAGAAAATTATGGTTCACATTTCTTTCCATGTTCTGAATAATAAATGTCCATTTGTGGTTATAATTGTACATTAAGATCAATCTCTAGAGAATCACCAGAAGCCGGTACTCATGGAAGGCAGCATTGAATGCAGTGCCATGAGTAATGAGCATTAAATAAATGTTATTAGGGAAGTGCAGAGGCAATATTTCAGTATAAATAGGTTCTGGAGAGATGTAGCATTTAGAGTCATAACAGCATTACTACCTTTCTCTTGCAGTGGAAAACAATCAATTAGCCACAAATTATGCATTTCACATAGAGAACATGAAGAGATGGGTGGAATTTTAAGGGAGGAGAATTCAATTCATTAAAAACAAATTTGGAACAATCATCCATGTTCAGAAGTGAAATAATCACATTTTGAAAATTTTGCATAAAAGGGTGCAGGCTAAGCAGACGAAATGTCAAGAACACTGGGGGATGACAGCTACATCATGTAGCTAGCAGCTTGAATCAGTTTATCTTATGGGGGATGCTGAGTTCTAGCAATCTTGGATCTCACTTTCTTTCACGGAAGACGGAAATTCCCAAAGTAGTTTTCCACTACTGTTCTATGAAACTCTAGGTTTTTTATAAGGCAACAGTTAAGATTTCTTAATGTAAGAGTATAAAAACAATAGAGATTAATAAGTTTAAAATGTTAACATCAGCTGGTGATTTTGAAAAGGAATTCTCTTTAAATAGACCTTTTCAAGTCTTATGATTGGTTGTTCTCCTGTTGTCTTGTTACGCTGATCACACAGCATGGTTTTGTGCAATGACCGAATGTACCTACTGCAGTTATCGTGGGAACACATGCCGTGTAGTTTTTATGGTTGGTTGATTCTACTTCTTTCACTCTTTTCTCCCATGGACCTTTCCATTTTCATACCACCTTCGTGTAACTCTACCACTTTATAGGTAAAAGCATAAGCATTCTTGACAAAACAAATAACAGACCTAAGATATTCTCAATCTGTTTCTTATTTTTATGTTTTATTTTTAAGTGAATTTAAAGTCTAAAGGAATTAATTATTAAAGGTGCCCCTATATATTCATTCTCTTAAAATGCAACAACCTTGCAGAGATCAGCGCAGTAAGAAGGCAGATAGAGTGTATGTGGCAGGCACTATATTAAAATAATCACTGATCAGTTTTAAAGGATAATTTCTTTTTGTTCTTCAAATTATCTTATATGCTACCTTATATAATGATCCATAGACATGCTATCTCCTTCCTGAGTCTAGCATAGAACCAACATATCCTTTGTATCAAAAGTAACCAATCACAGCAGGGTTCAATGTTTTGTGCCTAAGTTCAATGCTGCCTGAGATTTGTCGCAGGCAAATACCCAGGAGTATTATTCTATGGACCCAGAGTCCACTTCCAGGTTATTTCCAGAATGGCCAGTTGTTTTCTTCTATCACTTCTGCACATTGGGAGTTGTTCTCCCAGGCCTCCCTCTACATATATGTAGCAGGACTACTGTCCCATCTCCTTCCGCATTTCCCTGATTATTACCATGCCTAAGACTTTGGACCCTTCTAAGATAGGGTTCCTGCTATGAAGTATATCCAATGATGGGGACCAAGAAACCCCCATACTTTATGTGAGGTTCCTTTCTGTAGAATAGCATTTCGCTTCACATATGCTGTCCTACACTGGCAAATACCTGCCACCTCTTGAATAATTGTACTTCCTACTGATGCTCTATCAGAAAAACTGGGTCTCTTGCTGAGATATAATTGGCAATTTGGTTTCCTGGTGAAGCCCACAGAAATACTGGGGAAGATACTCACTCTCTTTGGCTAGAAGTCTCTAGTTTTTTCCATTTCTGTCAATGCCAAGAAGGCTGACCTGAAACTTCAGGCAAACTCAAGACTTCATTTGGAATGAAAGCAGTAGTATGGTGGATTGTCTTTTGAAAGTAGTCAGAATTTAAGCTTATTTAGCTTCATTTCTTAAAAATACAATCAGCTGGGCAAAATGCTGTAACTCAAAACTTATCATGCTTCTGTCCCCTAGTACTCATAACTACCTGAATCTCAGTTAACCTTGGTAATAATAGCCCAGGACTATGATCTTTTATCTTCCTCCACTCTTCCACCTCTTGAATGGTATGTGTTGTCCTGGACACAATGACGCCTCCCCTACAAGTCAACTCTGAAAAGTCACATAATAAACCTTATATGATTAATAATACATCTTTTGCTTCATACCAAGAATCTCATATAAAATTGAGCTATTTTTCAATACAACTTCTTCATAATAATGACTTAGAAGTACAACTTACTGACAGCTAGAGTAATATTAAAAATATAGCTACAGACGCCTTTTCAAACTCTCCAGCTGCTGCTATTACAAGTGACATTAAACAATAGCCAAAATCAATAGTGGAGGCTTAGAGATACTAATGCAGGTTAATGTTTTACTTTGAAATTCACATGTATGGTAAGAAACCCTGTCTCCAAAGCAAACTTACATGCTACTTTGTGGTTCTACAGAACTTGTTTTCTATTCCTATTCCATTTAGGGAAATGGGACCAAGGCCAAAATATTTCCTCAGCATATAAGCAATCTCTACCTGAATGTGTAATTAAAATCCTGACAAAAGAAAATTACTTTGTAATATGATCCAAAGGGTTTTTTTATTTTATTTTTTAACATGGTCACTTGGTCACTTAAAAGACACTACTAGGCTTATAAATTTCCTGCCATATCTCAATTTAATATTGATTCCAAATAAGATGTAAAATACTAAATATATTGTATAGCAGATAAATTCTGATATTGACAATGTTCAAAAGCCTAGAGTATTCAAATCACAAGTAAAAAGTTTCTGGCTCCCTCAGATTTATAACTTATCTAAAAAGGGAAAGCACATGTACATTCATATATACAAAAATATAACATATATTCAAATAATTCTTGAAGCATCTTCTGTAAGCAGAAACCCTGTGTGTCCTGAAGCATAACTTCAACCACAGGTAATGTCACAGATCTTCAGACTGCAGGAGTAATGGGAAAACCAAGCATTTCTAGGAAAAAGTAAGTGGTTCCATTGGAAACAAACTGGGTCTAACCCAGAAATAACTTAAAAGATCAGATTGTATTCATCAACAAACAATTTTAAGTCTTGCGCATTTTTTTGGTAGAGTGCTGAATATCCCCAGCATAGCTAATCAACATGTGTTAATTCAAAGAAAGATAGCAGAAAAGTCAAACCATGACATGTAAGCCATTTAGAGCATGTTTCTCAGGTTAACATCAGCTACTCTGAGTGGGGAACAGTTTTACTTGACAAATTATCTAAAAGACAAAGGACTGTATTCAGAAGTTCTTATTTACTGTGGCAACTATTAGACACAAGTAGCAACTGATCACTCCGGATGTGGCCAGTCTAACCTGAAATATGGTATAAGTGTACAGACAAATCAGGGGCTGGGGCTGGGGCTCAGCGGTCACACACTTGCCTGGCACGTGTGAGGCACTGGGTTTGATTCTCAGCACCACATATAAATAAGTAAGTCTGTCAACAACTAAAAAAAAATTTAAAGAAGAAAAAATGTAAACCATCTCATTAATAATTCTCATTCTGAGGATATATTGAAATACTTGGCTTAAATTAAAAGCTTAGCCTCCTAAATAAAAAACACATTATAAACTTTTTGAACATTGATTTTCTAACTTCATTTCTACTAAATTCATTGCTATCCTTTCAAGCTAGTTTAATTTTTTGTCTTTTTTATTTCAAAGAAAGGAGGAAATTTTGAATTCTATCCTTAGCCCACCTATCTAAGTGTAGTTTATATTTCAAATACACCAATTTCTGTCCATAAGAATATTAAAAGGAAATTACTTTTTAAAGAATTATAATTATGTATATCTTGCAATTCTTCAGCAGTTTCCAACTATTTAGACTACAAACAAATAGTTAGTAACTTTGAAAAAAAACGTAAACTTGTAATAATTATTCTGATATGAATATAGCAACAGAAGATAAAGACACCCTGTCCTCTTTTCTCTGACCAACTGCATTATTTTCTTGAGTAATTAATTATTAATTACATTTATTTAGTCATAATTCATTAAGAACCCACCATGAGTGAGGTATTATTAGAAGTACTAGAATACACAGTCATGAAAATAGTCTCTATTCTTATGGAGTTTATATTCTAGGGGAAGGATAAATCATAAACCAGTAAACAAACAAATATATATGTTTACGTATGTATATCAGAGGATAAGAAATAAAAATTATAGAAAATTATAGTGAGCTGTGAGGAGAGAGAATGATATAAATGTTGATATCATAAATAGAATGATCTCAGGCCTCTCTGGGTGAGATGACATTTAGGCAGAAATAAATGATAAGACAAGTCTCACAGACATGTTAAGAAAGAACATTCCACTGGAAAAGGAAAGACTAAGTGGAGTGTATACTGGTTTGGTCCAAGTAAGCAAGGGTGAGAGCCAGGGGATCAGATGATTTTGGAGTTTGCAGGATACAAAAGGAACCTGTTTGAATTCTGAGTGGAATAAGAAAGGGTTTAATGGATGTGGCACAAAACTAGAATTTCATGATCATCCACAATGCGTTGAGCATTGTACAAGATGACTCATGAATTTTGTGCAATTTAGTCCTAAAGTTTCTACTACCTTTAGTGTGGAGGAAACTAAAGATCAAAGACAATAAATAACTTGACCAAGAATCACATAGTTCATACATTACAGAGGTCAAATTCCAATCCTTTACCACTTAAAAAGCCCAAGTCATCTGCAATTTGGCATCATGCAAGGTGCAAGAAGAGAATTTCAAGGAGGCCAGTGTGAAAGCTATTCAATTTGTATAGAAATGCCAGAGGGGTAAGAGTTAAGAATGTCGGGCTGGGGATGTGGCTCAACCAGTAGCAAGCTCCTCTGGCATGCGTGCGGCCCGGGTTCGATCCTCAGCACCACATACAAACAAAGATTTTGTGTCCGCCGAAAACTAAAAAATAAATATTAAAGTTCGTTCTCTCTCTCTCTCTCAAAAAAAAAAGAATGTCAACAACGTTTTGTCCATTATGCAATCCTTGATATTGAAGTTGGAACACATATAAGAGGAGATGCTCTTAATACATGTTTAAGGAATGAACAAATAATATTACAAAATTCAAGAGAGGAAAGCGCATTTCATATGTAAAAGCAGTAATAAGAATGTGTGGCAGTGTGGCCACTCCCACCAGGCCCTTTGTTGCAGAAGGCTTACACTTTCCTATCACATGACCTTTAGGCTTGGCCATGTAAATTATTTTGGCTAAGGAAACCTGAGTGGAAGGGACAGAGACATGTCTCCTCTGAGAGGAAGCTCTACAACTAACATACACTCCTATAACTGCTCTGTTTACATCTGCTATGACCTTGGCATGCCCTATAGATACATAATTATTCCTCAGCTTGAGAACAGGACAGAGATGACATTAAAGGGATCCTTAGGCAATATTTAACTTGAGCAAGAAATAAAGCTTTGACTTGAGGAATTGCTTCTATGATACAGCTGAGCAAAATCTACCTAATAGAGATAAAAGGTGAAAGTTGAGTAAGTTGAAAACTGAGAAGTATTCATCTTACAGAAGTAGTGATTCAAATCTGATGATAAATGTAAATTTAGGAGTTTTTCACAGGATGGATGACTAAAAAAAACTCTTTCAGTGATGTGATAAATCTACTATTTGTAACTTTTTAAATGTCTAGTAACAGTTTAATAGCCCAGTTAAAAGGTACCAATTAAATATAGATGGCAAGCATCTGTAGATATTGTGTGTGTGTGTGTGTGTGTGTGTATCTCAAAGACTTCCATAGTACAATCATATTTGGGGTGTACTTTGAGACAAGAAAATAAGAATAATGTAGAACATCGTTTTAAAACCATTACTGAACTATCCTCAAAGGAAAGTCAGCCAAAAATCTTTATATAAACTGTGGAAATGAAGTACAGTTATAGATATTTATATTTTATGACATTCCAGATTCATAAACTACACAGGTCCTGAAGGAGTTTGGCTTACTGACATCACTGAATATAACAAGAGAATGGCCAAGATAATCTAGATATTTCCAAGCACTCTTTGATTTCCATGTTCAGAATAATGAGTAGGACCACATACCAGGTAGAAAAATAAAAATACATATTCCTGGATGCTAGGAGAAGGAATTAAAAAAAAAAAAAAACCTTTTGACCGTTAAATCAGCACACTATATAGAAACTGCAGAATACATTTGGGCCAGAATTCTGAAAGTGTATTTATTCTTATTATTCTTATTTTTATGACTCTATTTCATTTCCACTAGTTCTTGTTCTTAATATTATTAATTGGGCTTGGGGGTAGAAATGATGGTGGAATGTGATGGAAATCATTATCTAAATTACATGTATGAAGAGATGAATTGGTGTGAATATACTTTGTATACAACCAGAGATATTAAAAAATGTGCTCTAATGTGTAATATGAATTGTAATACATTCCACTGTCATATATTAAAAAGTAGTAAAAATTTTTTAAAAAATAAAACAAAAATGTTACAGCCCCCAAAAAATATTTTAAAAACTCAAAAATTATTAATAAGAAAATGCACAATGCATTAAAAATACTTGGTAGCCGTCTTTGTGCATATTTACAAAGTCCTTGCTCACTTCTAGGGGGGAGATATTTTTATTACCTTTGCTTTTTAGAGAAAAAAAATGATAGTACTAAATGTAATTTGTGTCTGTTAAATTACAGTGCAAGGATTCAAAAGTTGACATTTCTTTTATAGATCAAGTTAGTATGTTAATGTTTTCCAGGGATTTCCTACAGATAAAGCCTTTAAAGATCAAACATTTATCTTTATATTTTCTTAAAATGGCTTATAACATGAAATAATTTTAACTCTTAATGTTTTATCCAATAGTTTTTCCAAAAGGGGAACTTAAATAATCAGAAAGCTTTGTGCCCCTTGCTTCTCCAGGTCTTAATTCGTATAGGATAGGTAAAGAAGCAAAGAGGTCAAAGTACCTGTGGTTTCTGTTAAAGTCATGCATTTCATTTTCATCTTAGAAATCAAACAGAAGCTGAAAATAATCATTTGTGATATGAGAGACCTACATCAATTTCAGAAATAGTCTATTGGGGGTAAAGACTATAATAGGTTTCAGGAACAAAGGAAGGGATGACAGGATGGTGAAAGTCTATGAAAGGACCCACCTGTGAGCAGCTTCACAACTACCTGAGAAGGGAGGGGAAACTGAATTATTGCCTTCCCCCCCCCCCTTAATTAAGGAAAGAAACTTTCCCTGACATTGATAAAAATTATTCAGAATACCATATTTAAACCATTTTATGAAAGATTTTTCTGTCATGCCAATAATTATAAGTTCATTTTCTTCTTTCACCAGTCACGATCTTACTATCTCTTTGGGTTTAGTGTAAAATCAGGAGCAAAATAATAGTATTATAAGGAACATGTCTCTGGCAACACTTCTGTCCCAAGACAGGGGAAAACAAAACCTCTAAAATCACTGGTTTCATGAGAAATTCAGGCAAAGTTTCACATAAACAGCCAAGCCATTGGAAGCACAGCCAAAGGAACATTAACATTTTCCTAGGATTTTCACAAAGTCTTGCTAATACTAGTCAATGGGGTTACCATCCTGCCTAAAGGTTTAGTAAAAACAAGAGACATGAAATTGTGACTAAGAAATTTGCTTTGTGCAGCTGTCCGAGTTTCAGTGGGTAAGAATGAGATATTCAATTAAACTCAAAGTCTGGGAGGTACAGAAATAGCTACGATTCTGCATTGTGAATTGAGAATATGGAAGTGGAAGACTATAAGAAGTCGTCTTTCAGGAACAACAGTGGTCACTGTAGTAATCCAATGAGGGGAAATGGTAACTTCAATAGTTTGTTTTAGAGTATAGTTTTAAAAGATCGTTCACATATAGTGTTATCCCTTCCCCACAGAGTTTAAGACAATGGTGATTCAATTAATCTCTTTGAAACTGGTTCCAAGTGACCAAGGGCATTCCTATTCCCCAGTATGTTGATTATCAGCTTGGACAGAGTGCAGGATCTGAGAAAAAATAAAATAGGAACTCTAAATGGATGAAGCTGAAAGAAAGGCATGGTGATATGAAATTAAGAGAGGCCTACAATTTCTTTGGAGAAGCTCATTCAAAAATGAACTAATTTTAGTAACAAATCTAATTATTAATCATAAGTTATTACTAATGAATAATCTATTACTAATTACAACTTATTCATTGTTGTTGAGGCAAACTCAGGTGCCCCTAGACTACATTTCTCCCCATATATCAAGATTCAAAATAACAGAGTCAATTGTGTGATACTTTAGTGTCATTAAAAGAAGTAGCCTGAATAATGTGAAGAAATTTGAATCATTTTTAGTGAATCACCAGTGGAATGCCAAAACATCTTTCATTCAATTCTTCGAATATATTTCAATGCAGTATTACTTCAGTAGGCACTAATGATCTTCATATGAAAACAATTTCATGTTAGACAATAACCTTTTAATATAATGTGCACCACTTGTGTGCCACTTCTTAAAAACCGATGAGTTCAGTGTTTGTTGTATAACAATAGTGATGGACCCCCCTCCTTCACCCTCCCTATTCTACTCAACTATGGCAAAGCATAAAAGAGAATACAACACTTCATTTTTAATGCTATCATCGTTCTCAATATGACCTAACCAGTAAAAACTGCAAAATCAGCAGTAGATCCAGACCTAGGGATTGTCTCTAAAAAGAGAGAAAGAGAAGAAAAACACATTTGTTCCATCCAAGAAACTGTCGTTAGATTTAGGGATAAAGTTTGCTCTTGGCTACGGCTAAGTTCAGCAACTGCTACTGCTTCACTTCTGAATGGTTATCTGCTTTAAAAGAAGTGATCTAGAGAATATTTTAAAAGGGATATTTACTGTGAAAAGCTTTAACATAGTTTCAGTGGGAAAAAAAAAATATGAGGTGCCTATAATGTCTAAGGCAGGGTCCTCTTAAGAATGATAAATAGTTTTCTCCACTTCATAGGTTCTAGTCACTCAATAAACATAAATAAATGGATTGATTTGATAGGTAGAGAGGTTGGTAGGAATTCATTTTTACTTTCTATGTGTTTTCAGTTTCATGTTTCACCATACTCTTACAGAAGACAGTCTGGAAATTTTCCAAAATATAGACCAACTTTGCTTATAAGACCTTGATTGTTCACTAAATACACTTGAAAGGTTCACAGCTTAGAGGCATATTATCACCTTTGGGTCACAAGTTTTCCATTCAGTTTGCCTAATGCAAAGTATAGGACTATGTCAACAGCTTAATGAGTTAGAGCAGTTTGAAGAAGGCCTAAACTCAACTCATTCAAAGACCCTATAACCTTCTCACCAAGGAGGAATGTAAGGTATGCATTCAATTTTGAGAGATGAGGAGGAGGAGGAGGAGAGGATAGTTCCTGGGTAGGTCACTATACTAAGTCACTTATTTAATTTTCACAAGAACTTTATGAAGTAAAAACTTTTAATATCTCTATTCACAGCAGAGAAAACAAAGGCTGAGTGAAGCTAAATATTTCACTTGGGAATAAATAAATATGGTACAGCCAAGATCCAAACCCAGGTAGAATGCATCTAAATCCTATACATTACTGAGTCAGTACTGTAGGATTGCAACAGTGAAAATCCCTTGAGCCTGAGGCGAGTATCTGCCCTAGCTTGCTCTGTATTTCATTAAACTGAGACATTTTAATGCGTCTTTATCTGTTTTTACCTATAAGTGAATAAAAATGAACTCTTGGCAAGACTTTTTGTAAAAGAAGCGCCAACTCTGAATTTGTGGGTATTGGCACATTCAGGTGGTAGTTTTGTCCCTAGAAGAGAAACACAAACATCCTGTCTATATATTGCTTTAGAAAATGTTAAGCAAACAGTTTCCTCCTCAGCTTCCATGTCAAAATGGAGTATGTTTCATGTTTTACACCAAAGAGAAGATCTTTGCCAAGTTTAAATCAAGAACAAAAGTCAAAGTAATGGTGCATCAGTTGTGGGTTTGGCAGCGGCCAGAAAAGATAGCCTCAAAGAAAACTCATACCTTTTATGGAAACCAAATATCGACCACAATTGGCACACAAAAAACTGCACAGACAAACAAAACTGCTGGATAAACAAATCAAAATTACACAGGAAGCTGACACCCATTCTTTACAGTGGAAAACCAAAGATAAAAATGAGTCACAAATTTCGTATTCTTGGAAAGGATAAATGTTCACCCATCTGGTAATATGTTTTAAAAAATATTTCCCTGAAGATGTCTAATATTTCCAATATTTTCTTAAATAACACACTAAGAATAACTTCAATGTGTTAATGTCACAGAACAACTGACTATAAACTCCGTTATGAAAGAAAAGATCTTCAGTTGAACAATGTGTGATTTGTACTGTGTAATTTAAGAATACAAAATTCTCATATTCAGATAATATTTCCAGATTATAAAAGAACATAAGTGAGTATTCAAATGAGTGTCAAGGCAGAGTGGATATGGAATTGGAGAAGAAAATGAGTCCTTTCAAACAAATATGGCTCTATGCAAAATTTTTTCCAGTACTGGGTATTGAACCCAGGACCTTGCACATGTCAGGTAAGGGCTTTTCCATTTCTGAGGCTTTTAAAGTTTTAATTATATACTTATTTTTTATTTTATTTTTTTTTGAGACAGGTGTTCTTAAGTCGTCCAGGTAGGCATTGAACTTGCAATCCTCCTTCCTCAGACTCTTGAGAAACTGGAATTACAGGAGTGTGCCACTGTACCCATGTTATGCAAGGTTGTTGGTTTGTTTGTTTGTTGTTGTTGTTGTTGTTGTTGTTATTGTTGTTGTTTTGTTTGTTTGTTTTTTCTGGAAGTACTGGGGATTGAGCCCAAGACTTTGTACATGCAAGGCAAATGCACTACCATTCGGATATAAGAAGAGACATTCCTAAGAGTACAACAATTTTGTCTCTTTTATTACAGAGTGCCTTCATGCATACCTGTCCTGAATAGCATCCAACTAAATTTTCAAGTACTTAACAGATAAATAATAGAAACTCTTTATTCAGTTTAGCATCTATTCTATCTTTGTGAAATTATACATAACAGATCCCTTTAACCCATCCAACCTGAAACAAAGGAAAAGGAGAAAATGGAAATTCTCAAATTAGTTGTAGGAGTGCAGGAATCCATAGCAAATAAGAAATCATGTAGCCAAAGGCACTCTGTGTTAGATTCTAAGTGAACTAGAGTTTAAAAACTATAATTCTGTTATTTCATGGAAACTTCCAAAGGACTTTCATGAGTACTTTTTTTTTTGTGTTGTGTTCTGTATTTTTGCCTGAACTGAATAAAATCAATGTAAACTATTTCTGACCCTCCTTTTTTACTGCTAACAGAATGCCGTGTACTACATTGTATCACTTGTCACCACACATTACAATTTTCAAGTCCAGTTTAGTGTTTAAATGCAACATGCTTTAGAAGGCCCAGAAAGCTCATCAAGCATGAGAGCCCCAGTCACATTTTATGTTGGTAACCTCAGTGTTTATGCAGGCTACATTTCTTTATGCCTTCTCATAATTTTCATTTTATTAAAATAATCATGGCATTTTTGACTTTTAAAAAGAAATGGGAAGCTATTCCATTTAATCCTTACTGAATGCAAGAATCTCCTTTATTATATCTCTTTGGCAGCAGCTGCCCATGACTTCCCAGGAGAATCAAGGCTATCTGTTGAAGCTCTTACTTGAAAAAAAAAAAAAAAAAAAAAAAAAGAATTCTAGGATCAATACCATTGGCAATTCAAATATTTGAAGAAAACAGGACACCCTCCTTTGGGCCCATCTGATATATCAAGCATTCTCTTAAAAAATGGTCCTTAGGCACCAGAACATCCCTCTAGACGTAGCCTAAACATCACAGAGTACAATGTGTCTATGACTTCTTTTGATCTTTTCTACATTTCTGCCATGCCTAAGGTTTTTATTTTTTATTTTTAGCAACCACTTCATACTACTGGCTCATATTAAATTTATAGTCATATAAAAAGCCTCAGACCAACCTTTTAAAAAAATATCATTTGCTATCAAGCTGTGTTTCCATGATTTTATAATTGGCCACATTGATTTTTTTCAAAATAAGCATTTACATTTAAATACAATCCCATAATTTTGATGCAATCCATCAACTCGGCCTATTTATATTGTACCCTGGTTCTTTCATCCATCATATTAGGACTCTCATCTTTTTTATAATCTGCAATATCTTTTACAGCTTCATCTAAGTTTGATAGTTGTAAAATTTTCTCAATATTTAGCCTAGCCACAGGGCTATGGTCCTCTGGGTTTGATCCTTAAATGTCTCTTGGGATAATAGACTTGTCAGAAATGGGTATTCCCCTCCAATTTATAATTATATTCCATTCTCTGTTTATTTGCTGTCTACTCACCTGAGAAATGTAGTTCATTTGAAATTTGTTTCTTCCTTGTGCCTATCAATAAAAAACAATACCTCTTTATAGCAGTTTTGCATGAAATCGAGGTGAGAGAATTGCTATAGTTTGGACTCTTTAATGTTCCCCAAAGGCCCATGTGTTAAAAGCCAAGTCCCCAATCTGTGGCACTATTGGGAGGTGGTGGAATCTTTAGGAGGTAGAGCCCAGTGAAAGAAGCTGGGCCTCTGGGGGTGTGGCCCTGAAGGGGACATTAGGACCCCAACCCATTCCTTTCGATGTCTCTTCACTTCCTGGTTACTAAGAGGCAAACAGGCCTCCTGTACCATGTGCTCCTTCCATGATGTATTGCGCCACCACAGACCTAAAGAGACAGGACCAAGCAACCATGGACTGAAACCCCTGAAATCATGAGCCAAAGTAAACCTTTTCTCTTATTCAGTGGATTTATCTCAGGTATTGTAACAGCAACAGAAAGCTGATACTATAAGAATCTTTTCCATCTCACTCAGGGGCATGGAGAGTTTAGTTTAAACAATGTGGAAAGTTTCTAGCACAGATTTGGGTATCACATTTATTTTTTATTTTTACCAGAATTAATTAAGTATAACTGAAAAATAAAATTATGTACACTTAAAGTATATAATGTGTGATACACACATATATATATGTATCACACATTATATATATATATAATCAGTCATGTCACCTATTCATTATTTTTGTTGGTTTTTTTGTTGTTTTGTTTTGATTTATGGGGCTAATATTTAGGATAATTTTAGTCAATTTTTCATTACCATAGCCAAAATTCCTGACAAGAACAACTTAGAGGAGCAAAAGTTTGTTTTGGGCTCATGGTTTCAGAGGTTCAATCCATCTTCAGCCAACTCCATGGCTCTGGGCTCTAGGATAAGGTAGAAGGGCTTGGTTCAGGAAAGCTTCTCAGTTCACGGCAGTCAGGAGACAGACAGACACACACACACACACACACACACACACATAGATATACCAAGGAAAGGATTCAGTCCCAAAAGTCACACCTGCAGTGCCCCAGCCATGCCCACGTGCTTACAGTTCTCACCCGTAGTCCATCCAAATTATTAATCAAATGGATCAATCCAGTGATGAGATTACAGCCCCAATCACTGCCCAGAATGTCCCACATCTGAATTTGTTGCATTGGGGAACATGATTTCAAAATGTGAGCATTTGGGAGGACATTTCTAGATGTAAACTATAACAAGGACCTACTATCTTGGCAAATTCTAAGTATATAGAACAGTATCTTTAATGGCATTTACCATGCTGTACTTCATATCCTCAGAACATATTGTACAACTGAAAATTTATACCCCTGGACCAGCATCTCCCCAACACCCCCCTGGTTCCTGGCAACAACCATTCTACTGAATGTTTATGATTTCTATTATCTTTAGATCCTACATATAAATAAGATCATGCAGTATTTGCCTTTGTCTTAATTCACTAAACACAATGGCCACAAGGCTAATCCATGTTACTACAAATGGCAGGGTCTCCTCCTTTTTGTGGTTTCAAGGATCCAATTTGTATACAGTACATGAGATGTGTTTTCCATCCATAGATGGACAGTGAAGTCTGTTCCTTATCTTGATTACATTTATCTTAATTAAAAGGGTATTCTTAATATTCTCTTCAAACTTGAAAAGCTTGATGTACAATGCTTTTTTTTTTTGTACAGAAATACAATTAGATCTGACAATGAGTAAATAGAAATACAAATGAAACACGTAAAGTGAAGGTGGCGACCAAGCAGTTCAGGCAAGTTTACAGAGTCATCACCACAGCCCTGGATAAAAGGTGTAATTTGCCATCCTGAATCATGGATTGTCTTAGGTACAATCACAAATATGAGTAGCACCAGGAACTTTCAACATATTATTCTATGATTCTGAAATAAAGTAAATTTATATTGCTCTTGTCATTTACATATTCTACTTCCTGACTACTTTAAAAATGTGGATTTAACAATCGAAAAATAGTCTTTATCTGCCAAGCTGCAAATAGAATTTATCCGTCACCTTCATTTTTCCTAGGCAAAACCTCAGAAAAATAGAGTCAGTGAGCAATAATCTATTGTTATATAAATGTATAATTCAAAAATGTTTACTTTAAAAGAAGGAAAAAGAGTCTATAACAAAAATAGTAAGACACCACTTTCGAGGCATCAAGTGATTTAAGAGACTATTATCATCTTGTTAAAGTGTAACCGAATCTGAAAAGTACCCACTTAATTTTTAGATATTTTTCACTTTTAATAACTCTTCAGACTATATGACATTTAGCAGAAGTAAGAAGCAGATATAATAATCCTGGAAAAATGAGTCATTTTTTCATCTTTCCAAAGCACGAAAGTAGCTGAAATGCAGTATGTAAGTAGAGCCTTCCCGGATGGCTACTGACTAGAATCATCTTGGGTCCAAATGCAGAGAAATCTTTCTTTCCACACTGAGGATTTTGTACTCAAACTCAATAGGTCATTTTTTATCAGTACTTCATTGTCCAACTGCATTTTATTTTATAATTATTTTTATTTCCCCCATCCTCATTTCCCCATTCCTTTCTCCAGACTGCATTTCTGGGAAGAGATTACTTCTTTAATTTCCACATATTTTTTCACAGTATTAGCTATCGATGAAAATATACACATAAATGTATATCTATATTTATATTTATATCTGAGCACGAATATATGAATATACTTGTAGATAGAATGAACACAGCTCTTTAACATCCCATTTCCACAAGGCCTTCATCATTGCTTACAATGAACTGACATAGTTTCGTTGTGCTGATTTCTGATGGGCATGTCACAGGAGTGTTTCTAAGCAACCACCTGTGGTTTTCACACAAATGCATTTGTCTACTATCGAAGGCTGTTTTCTTGCTATAACAGTAGAGTTGAATAGTTGTGATAGAGACAACATAGTCCACAGAGCCAAATGTATTTACTAGCCATTGCTGCAAGAAAATGTTTGCCAACCTCTGGAACAGGTAGAATACACAGCACAGAATCGCCCTCAACTTCTGGTAGTAATAGAAGCCACAGTAGCAAAATGCTTTTTCTTTTCAGTCTTTTACTAATGTTATTTTGGAATCTTCAAATAACTATTAGGTTTCAACCCTCTACTTATGGATCCTAAAATATGTTCCTGTATTTTGACTTTAAGTCTTCAGTAAATCATGTGGGTCTGCCTGGACTTCTAAGTTCTTTTTTTTTTAATTGTTCTTTTTAGTTATAAATAACAGTCAAATCTATTTATGATGTACTTATATAAGCATGGATATATCTTATTCTAATTAAGATCCCAGTCTTGTGGATGTACATGATCGTGAGATTTACTGTGGTGTTCATATATGTATATAGGAAAGTTATGTCAGATTCACTGTCTTTCCTATTTCTATCCCCTCTCCCTTCCCTTCATTACCCTTTATCTAATACACTGAATATCTATTCTCTGCAATTCACCCCTTCTTGTTGTGGGTTAGCATCCACATATCAGAGAAAACATTCGACCTTTGGTTTTTTGGGCTTTGCTTAGTTCACTTAGCATGATAGTCTCCTGGTCCATCCATTTACTGTAAATGTTATAAAATCATTCTTCTTTAAGGACAAGTAATATTAAATTGTGCACATGTACCACAATCTCTTTATCTACTCATCTGTTGATGGGCCTTGAGTTTGGTTCTGTAACTTAGCTATAATAAGCTGCACTTCTATGAACATTGATGTGACTGTGTTACTATAGTAGGCTGATTTTAATTCCTTTGTATATATACCAAAGAGTGGGATAGCTGAGTCAAATAGTGAGTGGTTCCATTCCTAGTTTTTTGAGAAATATCCATATTGCTTTCCAAACTGGTTACACCAATTTGTAGTGCCATCAGCAATGTAGGAGTGTGCCCTTTCGCCCACATCCTCATCAACACTTATTGTTACTTGTATTGTTGATCATTCTGGTTGAAGTGATGTGAAATCTCAGTAGTTCTAATTTGCATTTCTCCAAGTGCTAGACACATTGAACATTTTTTCATATATTTGTTGACCATTCATAACAAATGGTTTGGCTAAACTGAAAATGCATATATAGTAGAATGAAATTTAACCCCTATCTCTCACACAGCACAAAATTCAACTCAAAGTGGATCAAAAACCTTAGGCATTAGACCAGAGACCCTGAATCTACTGGAAGAAAATATAGGCCTAACACTCTAATGTGTTGTCTTAGGAACTGACTTCTTCAACAAGACTCTGAAAGTACAAGAATTAAAATAAAAAATCAATAAATGGGATGACATTAAACTGAAAAGCTTCTTCACAGCAAAGGAAGGAAATAAGGGCATGAAGAGAGAATGGGAAAAAATCTTTGCCAACCACAATTTAGATAAGGCATTAATTTCCAGGACATATGAAGAACTTAAAAAGCTTAACACCAAAACCAACCAAACAAATAAAAAAACAAATTACCCAAGCAATAAATGGGCATAGGAACTGAACACACCCTTCTCATTGTACAATCTTCTTGACCTCTATTCTTTTTTATCTGAAGGATATCTGGTCTCCTATCCACTTAAGTGTTCATTATTTTCCTGTTTCTTCTGTAAGTGTATTTTTGTTGGTTCTTCTCTGTCAAGGACTACTAGAAAGGTTACAAAGCCATCCTGACTGATGCAAAACACACAAGTAATCCCACTGAGACCTCACTATGGCTCAGCAAACCTTTGATTCAGTCCTAATTGACCCCTTATTGTATTCTCCCTACCAGTGATTACAGACTTTCTTACTATTACCAAATATCTTTGATCTTTCTTCCCTTCTCTCAGTACCTTCATTTCATTCCAGGAGTATTGACTGAACAGATGATCCTGCTTCTTAATATACAAAGAAGATTGCTGTCCCTGCATATGATGTCTGGCAAATTCCTTCCTCTCTACCTGAAAAATTAGCTGGTTTAATCTTCACATATCCTTTCATTCAGCTCCACTTTCTAACTAAATGTATTTTGGCTATGCTTTTGGGTTATTGCAGTCTTCTCCAGGAAAAAATCTCTTCCATCTACTGCTCTTGGCTCCTTTATTATTATCTCTCTTTCACAACCATCCAATGACTCCCAGTTTTCACAAGAACCACTGAATACCACCTGATAAAGTGGTCCAACTCCTACTGGGATAATAAGACTAAAGAAAGCCTCAGTTGCACACAGAATAGATGATGGATGATTTACCACTAACAATGTGGTTGTTTTACTCACTCATCTGACAAAGTCTAAAGATAATAAAATCAGCAGATATTACTACAACAGTAGGTTTTAACCAAAAGACAACACCTTAGTTCTATTCTAGACTGTCAATTTTTAAAACAAAATAAGGCTATATTAAAGAATTCCTCATGAAGTTTATTTAACAGGATCTCAATTCCCAAAATCAGGCACAGCAATATGATCATCCTTCATCCTTATTAAAGAAAATATCACACAGAAAGAAGGAGTTACCTAGCATGAAAAAACATTCTTATGAGCTATTTTAGAACCACTGGCACTATTTTAAGTTCATGTCTCAAAGAATGACATTAAAACTTATTTTAAATAAAATATTTAAGTATTTTAATTATTATTTTCTATCATACTTTCAATTTCAATTTTAAAACTTTGAACATAAAAAAAATACTTCAAACTACAATCAAAAACTAAGTATGGTAAAGCCTACCTAGAAACTTGGAGGAAACTAAGTCTAGAAAAACCAGCTCTACAAACCCAGTTACGTATTTGGTAGAGACACCATTTTCTTTGTAGCATTTCCCTCACTTCAATCTTTCATATTCTATTTGGAGTCTGAAGTCCAAGCAGGAAAAGGGACAGGAGACAAAAATATTTCCAATCTAGGAGAAGCAGTCTCTCTTCAGAAAAATAATAAAACTGTCCAATTGTTAGGGAACCATTGTTTAAAAGTCTCTCAATTGAATTGCCTGATATTCTGGCAAATCATTCAGTATATTTGTGGATCTATTCTTACATTCTCTACCATATCACACAATTTTAATAAATGTATCTTAATAAGTCTTAAAATGAGGGAGTGTAAAGAAATAGACTTAGTTTTTATTCTTCACCTTCTCCAGAAAAATAAAATGCTTTAGTTACCCCAAGTGCTTTGCCCTTCCCTATAATATGTGTCTATTTCGACACATCATAAATAAAATGTAGAATCTCTTGGGGGGTTATTTTATTGAAAGATCCTTTTGGGTAAAACTGACATCTTAATAATGTTAAGTCTGACAGTCTCTAAAAATAGGTAATGAAATAATGCTACCTTTTTATCTCAGCTGGTTCTCCTTAAACTTTCCACCTCCTCTTGTGACAGTACACTGATGATGCCAAGTAATATTTTTAAAATACACTTCTAGTGATGTACAAAGGAAGGTTATTAACTCATAGTGTGATGCTCCTTTTTCTGGCTTATGCAGTTTTCAGTGAAGTGCAAGTTTATATTTGCAGATATATCTTTTTGGTAAGATTTAATAGGTTTTTAATAATTTTTCAGCATATTTGAAATCAAATAGTATGCACTCTTCAGTGTTCAGCTTCTTCTTTAAACACTTCTCAAATCTATATGTGTTGTGTGCATTAACTTGCTTTTCTTGAGAGCTGAGGGCTATTTTATAGATGTGTCTTAATTTGTCCATTCATTTATGCTATTTCCAGTTTCTGGACATTCCATAAACTACAAGTTTTTGCATAGACATGGGTTTTTATTTCTTGAGTAAATACATCAGAGTGAATTGCTCTGTCATAAAAGAGGTAAATGTTTAACTTTATAAAGATATTGTGACTTTGTTACTACCATCAAAAGCAATATGCTGAGATAATTAGCTTGTAGAGGAAGGGCTACATGGAAACTAAAATGTAACAACTGAATAAGGAATATAACTAATACATACTATGGCTAAAACTCTAACATAAAATCAAACTTGAAAATTTCTTCCCAAAGTTCAAAGAAAAAAAGTGAAAAAATCATGCCAGAAGATGATTTGTATACAGTATAGAGAAGAGTCACTAATGAAAGATTTTGACACATACTAAGTGAGGAAACCATAAAAATAAGATTTTCTGAATTAAAGACTGAATAACAATAATGAAAGTAAAACTATATATAAAGGTCAAGAGAGACCACTGTCATCTTAACAAAAGAGTGTAAATTAATTAAATGGGGATCCTACAGCCAGACACATCTTAGATTTTTCTTTTGTTAAGCATCAACTGATAACTAAAAGCAGGAGAAAAAATACTTATCAATGGAAAAAGACTGATATTAATTTGTCCTCATACTCATCTGCAAAGCAAAATTCTTGAAAAAAATATTGAACGGCCTCAGAATTTTAGGAGAAAATTACTGACAGATACTTTTATATTTGGTCATATTTTTATTTGTATATAAAGGGGAAAAAACCCTACATTTTCAATAATGCTGTCAAAATATTAGAATATATAATGTAGCTGTCAGTGAAGAACAAATAAAAATGAAGAAGGAAATGGTGGTATAGAATATTGACAGTGAGGCTAGAAACCAGTTAAAATTGTATAATTGCTATAAATATGTCACTTTAAAACAAAATACAAAAGGGGATGGGTATGTGGGTAGGAAGGATAGTATAATGAATCAGACATTATTATCATATGTGCATATATGATTTACATGACCTCTATATCAGGTACAACCAGAAGAATGAGATATTATACTCTATTTATGTATGATGTGTCAAAATGAATTCTGCTGTCATGTAGAATTAATTAGAATTAAAAAAAAATACAAAAACAACACAAAAGAAAAGTGACACTGAAAGCAACATACAAAAAGTGAATATATACAGATGTGCCAAAATATATACAGGCACGTGGTTCACCTCCTAATATTATATACCCATTCGATCTGCTTCTACTTCTTCCCACTGGCAAGCCTGCTCTTTTCCAGGGTAATCACAGCAGTCTATATTCTTTGGAAACCATTAAAGGCTTCTTATTCTCTCATTTATCCTCTCAGAAAATGGTCCCAAGGAATGAATTCAGTGCTCCAGATGTGGTCTTAATGAAGAGAATGGAATTTACCAGTTTAAAAGCATGGGTAAAGTGATTTCTTTAACTGGAAACACATCTTTATTGATATATAGTGAGTTCTAACTCCAGCATTATCGTTTTATTATTATTTCACTCTGTTTTTTTATTAGAGATTTATGGTTACACATAATAGTTGGGTTCATCTCAACAAACTCATACATGCCTGGAAGTTGATTTTAGTTCATGATCCCCTACTTTTCCCACCTGTCCTCCCTCCCCTCTTCTTTGTCTTCCTCTACTAGACTTCCTTCTGTTCATCTATTAATTTATATCTGATTGATTCTCTGTTATCCTTTCTTCCTTCATGCTTTCCTTTATTTTACTCTAGTTTCTGCATATGGGAAAAAAAGGTCAACCTTTGAATTTCTGAGTTTGGTTAATTTCATTTAGTACAACATTCTGCATTTCCATCCATTTATGGCATATGCCATAATTTCATTCTTTTTATATGGCTAAGAACTCCTCCATTGTGTGTATATACATATGTACATATGTATGTGTGTACTATAATTTCTTAATATATATTGATGGGCATCTGGGTTGATTCCATAATTTAGCTATTATGAATTGGGCTGCTATAAACATTGATGTGGCTATGTTGCTGTAGTGCTCCAAATTTAGATCTTTTGGGAAAATACCAAGGAGTGGGATAGCTGGGTCATATAGTGGTTCCATTCTTGTGTTTTGAGGAGACTCCATACTGCTTTCTAGAGTGATTGTACTAATCTGCAGACCCACAACAATGTACAAGTGTTCCTTTCTCCCCACAACCTCACCAACTTTTATTGTTGTTCATCTTGATCATTGCCATTCTGACTAGACTGAGATGAAATCTGTAGTTTTGATTTGCATTTCCCTGATTGCTACAGATGTGGAATATTTTTTCATGTATCTGTTGGCCTTTTGTGTTTCTTTTGGGAGGTTTAACTTCAGTCCTTTTGACCATGTATTGATTGATTGTGTGTGTGTGTGTGTGTGTGTGTGCGCGCGCTAAGTTTTTTGAGTTCTTTGAATATTCTGGATATTAATTCCCTATTGGAAGAATAGCTGGCCAAAATTTTTCTCCCATTCTTTAAGCTTTTTCTTCACACTCTTAATAGTTTCCTTTGCTGTGCAGAAGATTTGTAGTTTGATAGCAACCAACTTATTGAGTCTTAGTTTTATTTCTTGTGCTTTAGGGGTCTTGTTAAGGAAGACAGTGCCAATCTCTATATGATAGATTGTTGATCCTATGTTTTCTTCTAGCAGTTGTGAAGTTTCTGCTCTAATTCCTAAGTCTTTAATCCATGTTCATTTTAGTGTTGTGCAGTGTGACAGAGGGGTCTAATTTTATTTTTCTTTATATTACTATCCAGTTTTCCCAGCACTATTTGTTAAAAAGGCTATCTTTTCTCCAAGATATATTTTTGGCATCTTTGTCAAATGTCAGATGGCTATAGGTGTGTGGATTTTTCTCTGTGTCTTCTATTCTATCCCATTGATTTCATGTCTGTTTTGATGCTAATGCCATGCTATTTTTGTTACTACAGATCTATAGTATAATTTCAGATCAGGAATTATGATGCCTTCTCCTTTACTTTTCTTGCTTAATATTGCTTTGGTTATCCTGATCTCTTTATTCTTCCAAGTGAATTTAAGAACTGTATTTTTCCTAATTCTATGAGGAATGTGATTGGTATTTTGATGAGGATTGCATTGAATCTGTATATTGTTTTTGGTAGTATGACTATTCTGAAAATATTAATTCTGCACACCAAGAACATGGGATATCTTTCCACCTGTATTCTTCAATTTCTTTCTTCAGTGTTCTATAATTTTAATTGTAGAACTCTTTTGCCTCCTTAGATTAATTCCCAAGTTTTGATTGATTTATTTATTTATTTATTTATTTATTTATTTATTTATTTATTTATTTTAGGTTATTGTGAATTTTCCTGATTTCTTCCTTGGCTGAATGCTTGCTAGAGTAGGAAAGCCATTGATTCATGGGTGTTGACCTTGTATCTTGTTACTTTGCTAAACTCATTTATAAACTCTATAAATAGTCTTCTGGTGGAGTGTTTTGGGTCTTCTAGATAGAAGATCATATTGATGGCAAACTGATATTTTGATTTCTTTTTATATATTTGTATCCCTTTGATTTCCTTTTCTTGCCTGATTGTTCTGGCTAATGTTTTGAGGACTATATTGAAAAGGAGTGATAAGAGTGGACAGCCTATTCTTGAATTTAGAGGAGATGCTTTTAGTTTTTCTCCATTTAGTATAATATTGGCTTTGGGTTTGTCATAAATGGCCTTTAGGATATTGAGTTTAGTTCCTTTGGTCCCTAGCTTCTAGAGTATTTTTAACATGAATGGGTGTTGGATTCAAAGGCCTTTTCCGCATCTATTGCTATGATCTTGTGATTTTTGTCCTTAATTCTGTTTAAGTGATGATGAATTTCACTTATTGATTTGTATATGTGAACCAACCTTGCATCCCTGGAATGAAACCCACTTGATCATAATGCATTATATTTTTAATGTATTTTTGAATGCAGTTTACTAATATTTTATTAAGGATTTTTGCATCTATGTTCATTAGGGATACTGCAGTTTTCTTTCCTTGATGCATCTTTGACTGGTTTTGGTATCAGGATTATACTGGCTTCATAAGTATTTGGGAATTTCAATTTCATGGAATATTTTCAATTTCATGGAATAATTTGAGAAAGACTGGTATTAGACCTTCTGTAAATGTCTGGTAGAATTCATTAGGTTCTGGGCTTCTCTTTTTCTGGAGGCTTTTATTTGCTGACTAATAGTGCTCTGACATAGTGTTTTAAAATTAATTTGTATTGAAATAATAAAATATACACACACCACTATACATAGTTTCATATGGATTTGTGTTTTCAAAATGAAGCGTTCTTCTTCCAATAAGGTAGGTGTTTTACATCTATAATGCTCTTATTTGTGCTGCATATCATCTTATAATTTTCTAGATGGCTATTTTTAAAGCTGTTAAAGCATTCAAATATGAGCATCAGTTTTCTAAATATTAAAAATTAACATTAAGTAAAATGTCCACATATTCAATGACAGACATATAAGCTTTAAATCGAGTATTACATTGATTTATTTTCTAATTTCTATATTGGGATCATAATTACAATGCAAAGTTTTAATAAGAAAAGACATATACAATCTACCAATAATAGCAACTGAAAAACATTGGGTATACAAAAAAATGGTAATTATAACTCATCAGCAAATCTGAGGAAAATTATATGAAAATAAGTTCTCACAAACTTATTTTCATATCAAGTTCAGCACTGAAATAAAGTAACATCTTTCTATCCACTGTACTACTAAGGAATCCAAAAAACCTGTTAATTGATAATATGGTTATGATCAACCTAAATTTAAAAAATCAATGCTGTAAATTTTCATTTAAGGCATTGCTGACATCCCTCTAATTCATATAAATGACTTCTAAATGCAATTTACACTTATTAAAATTTTATTTAAACAATTTAAGTTTGTAATGAAAAAGCTACTCTATGGATTATTATAAAACACTAGAATATTTGTCTTTTAGACTTGAATGTTTAATGCTCCAGAACCATAGCCACTCTCTACTTAGAAGAGACAATTATCCATTTGGATTTGAGTTTTCCATCATCTGACATTATTCCAATTTATTATTACTGTAATTTTCTGGGATCTGAAGAGTTGAGTAGAATAGTTGAGGTTAACATAAAATCTGTTTACTTCTCACAAACTTATTTTCATATCATTTTAAATTTTGCTGCTAAAGGAATAGTTATGCTTTGGATAGATGTGGCTTAAATCAGTAAGATACAATTTTCACTATGAGTTAGGAATATCCAATTTAATCAGTTTTTCCAGTAAAAAAAAATGTCTTCCTGCGATCTTGTATGATTTTCAATGTCTACAGTCAGTTGATGGATGTTAATTTTGCTCCTATTAAATGTGGTGCATCATAAATTCTCGAGACATACAGAGGCTACAAAAAAGTATAAACTATATTTTTATGAAGTAACATATTACCTAAGAAAGAATACATACAGAAAAGAATACATGTCTTAGAAATGTGTAATACATTCATTTTAAGAAAATACACTATATAGCAAAGATACTTTTGTCAAACTAAAGTTACAGTTCATCAAGAAACAACCATAAAAAATAAGTATCATTTAGATGCTATTTAAGGTGTATCAGGCTGTGTTTTAAATCACACCCTGTAATCTTCACAATGAGGCAGGTATTTTTCCTCAGATTTGCTTCATGAGGAGGCTAAGATACAAAAGGCTAATTACCTGCCTCATATCACACAGATAGTTAGTGTTAAAGCCAGAATTTGAACCTAAATCTATTGTAGAACCCACAATCTTAACCAGTCTGATATTCTAATACTTTTCTCCCAAGTAAAATGTGGAGATATGATTTTTAAAATGTACATAAATCTTAAGTATAGAGCTTAATAAAGTTTAGCAGGAAATGCTAAGGGCTGGTGTTGCAGCTCAGTGGTAGAGCACTTGCCTAGTATGCATGAGGCATGGGGTTCAATTATCAGGACCACATAAAAATAAATAATAAATAAAGGTATATAAAAAGGTATATGCCAAGATGCATCTGCCTGTGTGATTACCACTCCAATTAAGAAACTTGTGTGTTTATTTGTGTGTAATTGTGTGTTCTTCCATATCTTCCTGTCTGCTTTTTGTTAATTGTTTTTCGGCTAATTACTTAGAAAAGCTAATTAACCTTTCAAAGAAGGGAAGGTATCAAGAAAATAATGATAATAACTAATATTTATGAAGCACACATTAAGTGCCTGACTCTTCTAGGTGCTTAAATCTAATGCTTTCTCTAACCCTGTGGGGAACATGTCAATTGTCTGCATTTTACAGAAGAGGAAATAAAGCGCAGAGAAGTTAAAGTAAGGAGCAGCAAGACCTAGTGCTGTCACTCCACTAACTGGTCATAAAATTTGATTTGTTATAAAGAGCTAAAAAGAGAACTGAAGATATTTTAAAAGCTCCAGAAAGAATTCAGTAAGTATCAGTTTAAATTTGATTTGCCACCCAGGATCCAATAAGACCTGGATTAGATGTACAGTATAAGTGATTCACTGCTCAACAAATAGAAACATGCAGGAGTGAACACAGGTGTCCAGGAGCCTGTGGATGAAGTGAGTGTAAGACAGGAACTATTCTTGAAGAATACCCACGTTACAAAGGATGAAATGGGATGTCAAAGGAGAAGAGCTAGCAAAGGAACAGCAGCAGAAATGAGGTAAAGTAGTCAAATTGTCACCAAGAAGGAAACTAGAAAAACACAGGAAAGCATGTTTGAACCTTGCCAAAGTCAATTCACATTTGGTCACCAGATCAATGTGAAATTCTGGAAACACTTACATTGCTAGAAAAACAGTATTGAATTCTTACATAGTAGAGGATATATCAGTTGTTGAAGAGTCCAGTGGATGGCTATGAGGTCTTCCCAGAAATTATATACATAAAACTTATATTTTAATTGGTGACAATTGCTGTTTTTTTTTTAAGTAAGTGTAGCTGCCATCTGTAGATTACATTAGCAGATTTGACCTCGCTCTACTGAATTTTGCTTCTTGCCCTTCATCCCTTCTCATTTTCTTTGAGAGATTATTAATACTACGTGTATATCAGAATCTCCTGGAAATCTTTAAAGACAGAACCAGTGCCCATAGTCCCTGGGAGAGGACAGTATATTAAAAAAAAAAAAAAAAAAAAAAAAAAAAAAAACTCCTAAGAGTTTTTTCAAAGTACACATTTCTCTTTCCCACCTTTGAAATGCTATAGAGTAGAGCAGTATGTTAAAATGAAGAGTTTGAAATTTTCCTTATAGTACCCTGATATACCAGCCTCCTTTTTAAAAAACAGTATTCTATGCATTTCTTGGGGGGATTCAACCTCTCCAAAGGCTTCAAATACAAATGGCCTCTTAGTTTTCACCTCTGCCTCCTAGATACCGCTTCGTTCCAAACCCACATCTCCATCTGACCATCACATACATTGTTCTACCTGTATATCCAAGGAAGTAGCAACCACAATAGTTCTTAAAAAAACAAGCAAAAAACAACAACAACAAAAAAAAAACCACAATGTTACCTCTGCCCCCTCATCTGTATAAATGGTCTTACCACACACAGAATCATGCTAAATTTCTCTTTTACCTATAACTTTTTTCATTACCCTGTACCAGAATTAGAAGGAGAACAAAGAAAATTTTAGGGAAGAAAAAGTATCCTGTATTTAGACTTAAACAATTTCAATTATTGCAATAGTTGTTAATAAGTCTCACTGATAACATCTTGTTCTGAAATCCATTCTCTACATTGCTGCCCAAGACACCAACCAACCATTTCACTCACTCACTAGGATAAAATAAGTCTAATCACCCTTTTAGGTAAAACCAAAATTTCTATGGAGACACGCAATGCCCCTTAAGAGCAGTAAGACAACATATTCTCCTTGAATTTAGTTTCTTTAGAAAAGTATGGCATAAGTGACTTCCAGCAAACCATACCTTTCAGTCATACAAGGGCACAGATGCCCTTGTGTGGCTCTCTCCCTATGAATCTATATTTCACTTTAACTACAACTAGTTCTTTGTACACTTGAGAGATCTGAACTGGTTCATGACAGGTACATGTCTCCCCTCCAGAAAGAAGAGATACTAAAATTATGTAGAAAAAAGAGAGAAATCATGCTATCTCAGAGCCCATTTGATTGCAATCCCCAGTCAATCTGTAAGGTACATACAATGAAGAGTACTATCAGTAAGATTAAAAAGAACCACTCAACTGAGCTTAGTCAAAATCTGAGTAGATAAGCTTTTTATTTTAAAGAGATACTAAGTTTATTATAAAGCCATAGAAAACTAAAACAGCTTATTTCGGGTTTCAGGAAGGGTTTTTATACCTGTTTCATATATAACTGTGTGGATACATTAAACTCTACTAGGATAAAATTGAATTAATAGAGTTTGACCATTTGGTAAGTCTGAACAAATAAGGTATCCCTTTGTTAACTGATTGATTGATTGATTTGGTACTAGAAATGGAACCCAGAGGCCCTTAACTACTGAGTCACATTCCCAGCCTGGTTTTTTTTTTATTTTTTTATTTTAAGACAGGGTCTCACTAAGCTGCTTAGGGCCTCACCAAGTCGCTGAGGTTGGCTTTCAACTTGTGATCCTCCTGCTTCAGCTTCCAGGCTGCTGGGATTGCAGGACTATACCACTGCCCCACTGCCAAGGCCTTGTTTTTTTTTTTGTTTGTTTTGTTTTGTTTTGTTTTGTTTTAAAGAAATTACTTCTAGGGCTAGGGTTGTAGCTCAGTGGTAGTGCGCTTGCCTTTTAAGTGTGAGGCACTGGGTTCAATCCTTGACACCACATAAAAATAAATAAATAAAACAAAGGTATTGTGTCCATGTACAACTAAAAGCATTAAAAATAAAAAAGAAAAGAAAGACTTCTATCCATATAAGCTGAAAGATGTTTACTTGGATATATCAGAGCATCTAACAGTGATCAACACAGATTTTTCTGCAGGTCTTTATAAAGTATATTGAAGATACACTTGCAAGAAGATATGATAGCTGACTAAAAGCTAAAACAAAAGAATGGACTCCTGTCAGGATGTTTTGCTCACAGGAAAGTGAAGCACATTTTCTCTCTCGTCTTTATGTCATTAGAATTCTTCTAACCTTGTTGAATTCCTGCTGTGAACAGTAACCTACGCTCCTCTTTATTTCAACATGTTTATTAATGATATTCTTTGCACACCACTCATTCATATTATCATTTAAATCCTAACTAAGAATAATTAAACAAATTACTTACAAAGTTAAATATTTTCTAACTAAAACACTATTATTTAAAATACTATTATAAAAATCATCAGAGCATTCATTTTCAATATGTATTATTTAGGACTTTAAAAGACCCTGCTAAATTTGACATATTTTTTTCTTTAAAATATATTCTGTTGTGCCAAAATATTTGTTATTATGTGTAGAATATTATATTCTTGATATCTGTGCAGGGAAAGGATTATAATACTATTCAGGGGCACATACAAAGTACATTCACTGACATTTATGCATCAATTTGCATACTACCAGCTTTTTCAGAAAGAAAATTGATATAATTCATTTTACCAAGGACAAGATGAAGTTGTATCTGACTCTCCTTGTAAAACATCAATGCTATCAGGGGGAAAAAAAAACAATAGATTTTCAAAAGCAAATGAAGGAAATAACCTTGCTATTGCCCTCCAGTACTAAGTCTGTTGTTTTTGCTCCCTTATGTTAATTGCACTTAAAAGGAACTGGTCAAGGTTGACACATTAAGGGGTTCTGCCTAGATGAAGTTATTTTAATAAGAGTTTGCTGGAGGCAATGGCTTTGGGTTGTACAGTGTCCCTGGAACTGGCAGTTTAAAATCCCAGATAGGCTGACTCATCCCTTCCACTTTTGGAGGTTTTAAAAAAAATAAATAAATAAGGCACATCTTGCAATTTACTGCATGAAGATCTCTGAGGCCAGGTTGTAGATCATCTGCCCAGGCTATAAAATTATATCCAAATACGCAAATCTAAAACCTCAAACTCAGTTGTGACTGACTTCTATGAACATCATCAACCAACCCTTCAAACTTCAGAGTTTCATTCTAGATGAGATATTAATTATGTAAACATGAAGCCATCAGTAAAGTTTTCTTTAAGGATTATCATGTAGCTGACATACACACAGCATCTGGGAATTAGGAGGACAAACAGGCATAGCCTGGGATTTCAAGTTCACAGTCATCATTCACCAAGTTTCAAAAGTATCCAAATGAAAAAGAATATGAACAACAAGAATTCAGAGAAAGGAGAATTGATCAGTTCATGGAGGTAAGCAAAGTTTGTACCATTTGCAGGTTACTAGTTTCCTGCTCCAAGGTCTACTTCCATCCCTACAGCTGTCCAAGTTAAATAGCCCTTATGCATGCAGGATGTTGTCCCCCTCCCCCAAAACATGTTTCCCCTCTTATATTTTCCTTTAGGGTCTTCCTTTTATTTCCCTTTGATTTTTTTCCTTAAGTCTCTCCCATCTTAAAAATAAATAAATGGCACATGTCTGTATCCCAGCAGCTTGGTAGGAGGATGGAGAGTTCAAAGCCAGCCTCAGCAAAATCCAGGTGCTAAGCAACTCAGTGAAACCCTGTCTCTAAATGAAATACAAAATAGGGCTGGGGATGTGGTTCAGTGGTGGAGTGCTCTGAGTTCAATTCCCAGTACCAAATAATAAATAAACAAACAAACTGAAATCGCTTGACCTATTACTCCTGGCTTTCTCTCCTAGCTTCTGAAAAATCAAGTCTGTCAAATTGGGTTTAATCTGTCACCTCTTTTTTATATATAAAATGAAAATGAGATTCTCACCCAATCTCTTAAAACAAAAAACTAACCTAAACTAAGTCAATAATGCTTGTTAATTACCAGTTTAATAGCCTATTAGTGAAACTTGATCACCCTGTGCAAACTACTCACAGCCCTGTTGGCTTTTATGAAACCATTTTTTGTTGGTTTCCCTCAGAACTCTGGCCCCTTTTTAATCTCTTCTGTGGTCTTTGTTTTTAGTCACCATTTAAATGTAGCTTTCCCCTAAAAATTATAACCACATTCTTCTTCACCATTCAGCTTGCATTTCTCAAGGGATCACTGTGTTGGAACTCTGCTCTATCTTCCTGAGGTGGCTGCAACCATGTCCAGTTTATACAGGTGAAGCCCAAATAGATTACCCAGAGGTCATACATCTTCTCTTTTCTTCTTTCTGACTTTAAACCAACTACTCACTGCAAATTTCCATCTAGAAGCTCTCCAGATCACATAGCTCAATATATCCCAAACCAAATTCATATTTCCCTTATCTCTCAAATGTTCGTCTTGCTGATTTTTCTCAGATGGATGAGCCCACAAATGCAGGCATCAAAACTCTTATTTCTGTCTTCAAATCTTTCACTAAAACTGATTAACAATATCTCATCAGTGCCTCTCATATTTGTTCCCTCTTCTCTGTACTTTTGGCTTCAATCTATGACAGTCTCATAAATGTTCTCATTGCTACAACCCTTCTTTTGACATTTCCAATCAATCATCCGTAAAATTCCAGAGGACTCTTTATGAAATAATCCAATCACATAGTTTTCCTACAAAAGATCCTTCAGTGTCTTCTTCAGTCACCAGGTTGAAGCTCTAAGATCTATGACAAGGCTCTTTATGAACCAGTGTCTCTTGTGTCTTCAGGCTCTTCTTCTACCAGTTCCCTACTCACAGTCTTCTATATATATCACACATCCTGTATCCTTGCCATGCTTAATTACTCTCAATTCCCAAACACACTGTTCTCTTTTGACCTAGGTACGTGATGCATCTGCTAATTGTCCATCTCCAATGCAGTTACAGCAGACAAGGTAATGAGCAACCCGTACAGGCTCAGTAGTTATATATCAGCTCCTCTCCATCTTCCTGACCTTTGCCAATTAAACCCTCTGTGCCTCATTTCCCTCACTTGTAAAATAGGAATGAGAACAATTTTTACCTCACAGGGTTGTGGTAAGGCTTAGATAATTCATATGAAACAATTAAATTAGGGCAGCAACAACCTCTCTGTAAATATTAGCAACTATCATTAAACCTATATGCAACAAACATCTATAAAAGGTACCTAATTCTATAATGGGGAGTGTGTCACAAATTTCATCAAGCAACTTACAAGCAATGTTGAGGTCCTGAAGCTTAGTACCACTCACATGTGAAGGTACCTTCAGAAGCAGTGAGAAGAACCTATCTTAAAATCTCCCTCTGGAGGAATGTTCTATAGTCACATTCTGTCCAGTTCCCTTCTTAAATCCCTTCTCCTCAAGTCTTTATTCCATGTCAACAACCCAACACCATGGCCTCTCTCTGAAATTCTCACCAACTCATTCAACAGCATTTTCCTTCATGACCATGGGCTGCAGAGTGGAGACTGCATGTATGGAGGAAAAAGTACTGGGAATCCAAGATGGCGGAGAAGAATGAACATGAGCAGCAACCCTAATATTTTCCAATGACTGCAATTTGGGGAATTAATGTGTAGATTCCTTTCTTTTTTGTCATGTCTTCAAACACTTTCTTGTCTACTGAATTGTTCTCTTTACCTATAAACTAATTTCAACTTCTCCCTTAGAAAACTGTCTGTCCTTCTCTCAGAGATGGCTAAGTACAGAGATGGTTCCTCACTCTTCTTTCTTCTGTCATAAAAGCTTAATTCTTGTGGCAATCATGCTACATTTTTAGTCTCTATCCACTCTACTTCTACTCACTGATCTTAAATTAAAATAGAAGATTATGTAAAAAATATCAGATGAAAACACTTGAAAGTTAAATAATACTGGAAAGATATTATAAAAACATCTGCCTCACCATCAAGCTTAATTTGTGAAAGACAATTATTACAATTGCTTCAAATATTATTAAATTTTACTTCAATGGACAAATGATAGCCAGGCCATATTCCATTATCCCAAATTTTAACAATCTCCTTAATTCCTGCATAAAAGATGAGAATTATCCTCTCTTCTAATTTTAATTTTACTAACAAGATTTCTCCAATCACAATTTGCGTAGAAATTAACATTAAATTATGGTAACTAATTTGGAATACATAACCTGACACTAAACATTCGAAAATCAATTCTTATACATTTTTGTTTGTTTGTTTTTGAAGAATGAATCACCTTTTCAAATATGCATAGTTCTCTATGTTTATGTCACTAATTCTTCAATAAATCTAATATAGCACATAGGATAATCTATATTTTTTTTCTTCTGAAAGAACTTTCTCTGGAGTCCTCCCTCTCTTTCAGGGCAGGCTGTTCTACAGGCCTGGTACCCAGGCATCATTCTGGTCTCGACTTCAGTTTTTCTGGACATTACCTTTGTATCTCCTCTGTGTAAGACCTCTCAGGTTTGGGGTCTTGTGCCATCTCCTTTCTTCAATTATCCCTTTGGTTTTATGGACCATGGGTCATATAAATAGAAAAAAAAATTGAGGCTATGTATCTTCTAAAATAACTTTCTTTTATTTTTCCTTAGCTTTTAATCCTTCTAACATTCAGAGATTGGCTAAACATCTATTCTTGGTTGCCAATAATTTTTCCATTTTGAGTATTTCAGCAGGATTCAGTAATTCTGTTAGGAATACTCTTCTTTGTGAACTTACTTTCTGAACACTTAAGATTTTCCCTTTAAAACCCTAGTGTTCAAAAGTGTCGTGATGCTATGCCCTATTGTGTACTTATTTAATTAATTATGCCATCCCATTCAATGGACACCTTCAACCTAGAACCTGAAAAACTTGGCCCTGCTTTTTTTTAGGAGTGGGGAGTCTTAATACTATTTCTTTCCTCTTTCACTACTGTTTTCTTGATTCTTTTATTACAACTGTTAATCATCGAATTTTAGTTTATTCCACTGAGATATCCTCAGTAGCCAGAATAATGCCAGACACTTCTCAATAAAAATTTATCGAATACAATAATTAGGACACTAGACCTCTTGGTTTATTTTAGTTTTCCTTTTTTATTATGATTTCCCTTTGTCCTCCCCCCAACCCGTGTTTCTAAGTGTTTCTCTCATTGTTAAACTTCTAATCCTTATATTATCTATAAATTGTCAGATTAATAATTTCACTTCTAAATATATTTTCACTCTGTAGACTTTTAAAATTTTATCCTTGTCTTCTTTTGTGTTTTCTTTCTTTCTTCTTTTTTTTTGTCTCAGGTTGAAAGAATTACCAAATGCCTGGGACACAGCAATTTATGTGTTAAAGTGAGGCACAAAAAGTGGATTGTAAAGTCAGATAGTGGAAGAATTCATTGGCTCACAGCTCATCAGGCAGAGTGGCTGATAGAGCCTGTGTGTTTTCAACTAGCTTCAAAGGTAGTATCTAGAAAGCTCTTTTGCAGTTTTCTTGAGAAAAGAATCTATCACTCCCCTATGTAGAGAGCTAAAAACTCAACTAGGAAAAGAAGGTTTGGATGGTTTCTCCACATCTTCACTTACTTACCTTGTTTTTCTATTTCTTTTTGTTTTGGTACCAAAAATTGAATCCAGGAGTCCTTAACCACTGAACCACATCTCCAGCACTGTCTCCCCGACCTTTTTTTTTAACTTTTTATTTTTTGACAGAGTATCTCTAAGTTGGTTAGGACCATGCTAAATTGCTGAGGCTGGCCTTCAACATGTGAACCTCCTGCCTCAGGCTCTTGAGTCACTAGGATTATAGGTGTGCGCCACCTCATATGGCTACAATTACCTCTATTATATCTGATTTCCTGAAGTCTAGAATATTTCTTAGTTACTTTTATCAGTAAGTAAACCTCCTGCCTTCCATCAGAATTGAAGATAAACAGCCACATGGCCATGGAGGGAACCTGGAAGATTAATTACTCATTCACAAGTTCAGCCCTCTCTCTTCTCATCTTTGTTGATTTTTCTTGTCTCTAATTCCTGAAATATTCCCAAGGCCTGGTGAGAGTGTTTGTTTGTGGCTCTTCCTTCTTCAGGTAGTAATAAACTTCTAGTTCTGTCTTAGTCCTTATTTGTCTCTATCCCTGCCCCTTTTCCCCATAAGGTTTTAATATTTTTCTCACATTTTAGGGGTATTTAAAAGGAATTATTTAAATATAAACTGTAAACTCCAAGCCTCCATGTTTAAGAATATTTGCTTTCACTCTTCAATCATGACATCAGGTTTTGGTCCCTTTCTCTCTATTAAAACTGCTTTAAAAGGATCAATAAATGACATTCTGAACTCTAAGACCAACACACTGATGATGACTGCCCAGACATGCATCCATATCCAGCCTCGACTTCTCTTCACATCAAGGTACACATTGTGTTCTGGGCATCATTTACAAAGTTGGACTGATACTTTTTTGTACCTCCATTAAATATGATTGCCTTCAACGATAACAACATCCACTCCACTACTCAAGCTTGAAACTGGGCAATTCCTTTCCCTCATCCTTCCCATCTAATAACAAAATTCATTAACTATGGCAATGTGTGTTTTACATAATTGTCTCTCTGCTGTCCTAAGGCATTAGTCTACTTCTTCATTAATACTACCTGACCACAGAGATGGTATGATTATTCTTTCTGTCTATAGTCTTCTACATTCCATAATGTTACAGGTGTAAACTATCTTGCAAACAAATCTATTCATGTCATTGCCTAAAGTGGCCCTTTAATATTAAAAATAATTCTGATCACAATCAACTCAAACAAGCTAAAGTACTTGGTGGCTCACATTATCAAACCACTGAGAAGGGAGGCTTGCCCTTGCAGAAATGGAGTGAGTCAGGGATTTGAATAACTTAAAGATGCTCTGCTTTGCTTCCCTTGGTATATTAGATTTATGAGCTGAAACCAACTGTGTCCACAAGTCTGGAGACTTAGCCATTTGGAATCTAGTGGGCACATTTTACCAGCTTAGCTATGAGAGATGTAGAGCCTTTGAGTCCCTTATTTCCAGTTTCAAAAATCCTAAAGAAATATTCTGATAGGCCCAACTTGGGTTCTTTGTCTATTCCTATAGCCCCTAGGGACAGAGAAGGTTGACAGAACTTATTAGACTGAACGGGGAAGACATCCCCCCGCTGCCCCAATACACACAAAGGAGAGTTACTAGGGGACCTTGGCAATAGTAGTTGTCCATCACACAATACAGACTGCACCTGGACTTGAATCCAGCACAATCCCTAACTGTGTAATTGGAACAAATTGTTTGGCCTCTCAGCACCTTAGAGTTGACTCAGGTATAAATGAGGGCAATGACTTGATTTAATAGACTCATGGACTTGATTTAATCAGTGTAAGAAATTTAAACTGTGTCAATTCCATAGTTATAAGAGAATACCAGCCATGCATAAACAATTTAAATTCCTATTAGCATGACAAAGCCCATCACAACCTGGATCCTGCTTAATGTTTTAGCACTATTTCTCATACTAGTCCTCTAGCTGCAGTTCCAAAGTGGGCTGAATAATGCACATATCCATGCTTCCTGGGCCTTGAACATGTTGCTCTTTCTCTGAAATACCCTTCCCTAGTTTTGTATATCATTTAAGCTTCATTTCAATATTAAAATATTTACACCCCAATTTGGTAACTTTTATCCTAAATGATGCAAAAAGTAGTCAAATATTTGCGTAAAACAATTTTAATTGTTCCTCTTATGATTGAAATAGGAAGCAACCCTTTTACTCTCCCTCTTTAGTTCACTCTGGTTCCTTTGTAAAAACTCCCACAGATCCAGATCAGGGCAGACCTTGAATATACTCACAAGCTCCCCACTGGAACCACCATGTTCACAACTCATGACCTCTCAAACACAGTGCATCTGAAGCTCGACTCAAATTTAACTAAGATCATAGCATTTTTTTCTCTCCCCGTAACAGTCCTCCTAAATGAAATCACAGAATCATCAAACTTCCAGAGGCTCCTGCCACCTGCCCTATCTACTCTACAAACTTGAGGACCTTTCTCATTGCAGACTTTCCATTCCACCTCCACGTCTCCACCCTTCATGATGAGTGCTATAGCCAGTGAGATCATCATGACCACAATCTTCTTGTGGGTTTCCCTTGATTAAAACTCTTTAGTAGCTTTCCCTTGTCTCTAATGGAAAGTCCAATATCCCCAGCCTGACATGTGAAATCTTGCATGACCTGGATCCTGCCCACCTCTGCATTATCACCTTGAGCCGTTCTCCACCTTCACTAAACACTTAACAGTATGTCTGACTTCAGAGTCCTCAGATATAAAAAGTAGCTTTCTAGCTTTCTGTGATCATACTGCCTTTTTTTTTCTTCTGGTTTGTTTATATGCCTCAAGCACTCCTTCTCTACTTCCTAAAACAGATAAATCTACTCTTACTCCAGTCTCAGCTTAAATGTCACTCTATCAGGGAAACCATGGCTGACTCACCATGCCAGACAAGTTCTTTCCATTTTTATGGCATCTTATTCTTCACCTTCACATCCAAGACAGCATTTTAATTAATTCATTTTATGATTAGTTCCTTACTTATCCTTTTTCTAATATGTCACCCCAAGGGCAGAGGTTTTGTCTTCTATATAAACAAAACCCATTTCTTTGGAAACTACCTCTCATATGTAGTTGGTACATGTAAATACTTTTTAATAAGTTGAATGGTCAACATTTGGTGGAAAACAATGAATTCTTTCAATGTAGTTTTCTCTCCCTGCCATTAAAAAAGATTCATTGAAAACTGTTGGCATGAGAAAATTAGCATCAATACTGTGGATAGAAAATGCTAAGTATAAATTATATCCATGGTGTTTCAACTCTGTAAGAGTACACAGAAAATAGATGCAGTAGACAGAACAATACTCCCCTTCTGCAAAATGCCCATATTCTAATTCTTAGATTCTGTGAATACATGAGATGGAAAAGGGTAATTAAGTTTGATGATCAGTTATTAGGAGAGAGAGGTGAGAGGGTAAGAGGGCGAGGGGTTTATTATCTTGGATTTTCTGGCTGGGCCCAAGATTAAAAAGGGTTTGAAACCCCTAAGGCATAGCACAGGAAGGAGAATTGGAGTGATGCAGCTGAAGAACACTCATCCACCCATTTGATAACTTTTAAGACTAAAGGGAAACACAGCCCTAGAAATGTGGGCAACTTCTAGGGCTACAAAAGGTGGGAAGCATTTCTCTCCCAGAGACGCCAGAAAGAAGGTAGGCAATCTTGCAAGAACCTTAGTTATATTCTAGTGAGACACATTTTGTACTTCAGGTCACCGTGTTACAGCAAATTGTTTCCAAAACAATAGGCAATTCTGCAAGAGGATATATGAGCATAAGAGAGTTTACATTTTTTCTCCTTTTCAAGATTTGTATAGTTTTACAGGCAAGGATTCTACAACTACCATCTTCTCTGTTTTCAAGCCATATTTTTCTAGTATAGTCTACAGCATTATGCTTAAGACTGCTATATATCTATGTATCCCATGAAGTTAAAAAAAATAATCTGGAGAAACTATTTGGCTCACAAAGACATGTTAAAAAAAATGTAGGTGGCAAATGCCCAGAGATATAACCAGAGAAATTTCATATTTTTTTTCCTGTGAAAATGATGAATGAATGCATTTTCAGTTATATTGATATTATAAAAGGACTACAGAAAAGGTCTATACAGTTTGATGGCTTTCAGCAGTGAAAGAAAGAAATATTTCCCTGGATAATATTATTATCCTATTACTATTTCATCCTCTTATCCTTTTATAGCAGTAATAAAACTAAAAAAAAAAAAAAGCAGGATTTAGGGATCTGTGAAGAATATTGTAGTTCCTGAGTGGGGGAAAAAAAGGGAACTTTTCTCAATTGGAAAATTTGTACTGCTAGCATTCCCTAGGTATTTAATTCTTGAAATAAACTTCCCTGACTAAAATACACATGGACACCTGATAGCATTTTATGTTTAAGGAAGTTGTAGGACACAAATACTTTAAAGTAGGGAATTTATTGACAAGATTATAAAAATGTATTCACTCTGGAATTAGGAATTCAACAATATAAATCTCACTCCTACTAGAAGGGAGTAAAAATTCACCTTTGGAATATTTGAAATTTAAATTACCATACAGTATAAATTTTCTTTATAAAATTGACTTAAATAGTAACTTCACAATATAATCCATGTTACCTCAATTACATGGATATGATGTGCTCAAATAACCTATACAATTTTATTTTTAAAGACTTTTGTAGTTATTTCCTATTGAATAAAGATATTAAAAACTTGATTTCATTTTTTACACATGATCAACTCTCTGAAACTTCATAGAAAAAATACTGACACCATATGAGAGGAAAAAATCACATATCAAGAGAGAGGAAACCCAGTAGAAAATGGGGGAGGTAGGGGTGGAGAAAACACTGGTGCAAAGCATTTATAAAAATGAGTTTTATTTCCCTCTAGCACCTTCTGGTGGCCAACAGTATACTGCACTACTCTGTAAGATTTTAAGAATCTACTGCAAATATTATTTGCCATTTGAGGTTTTATTTAATACTTCAGAAATTTAATTACATTTAAATTTTTTCTGCTTCTCCAATTATATATTCACAATATGAGTATTTCATACAAGAGAACATATGATTTTCTTTCTAGAATTGAAGATCTTTGAGTTTATTTGCAAGCACTGCAAATTTTTTCAATCTTTAGTCTCAGAAGAAAATTTCAAAGGGTAAGATCAACTAACAGCACTGTACACACACACACACACACACACACAAGTGCCTACATTTGTGATCTGGCCCAGATTATATGAAAGAAGCAATTTTAAGAAAACTATGCAATACTTCCTAATTAGCTTGAAAATGTGGTATTGCATAATATCAGTAATATTTAACATTTTTTGCCACTTTCCTAAATGTATACCTGGAAAGACATTAAAATGCTACAAATATTATTTCATTTGATTATACAATGAGCTAATGAAAAGTGTTATCTCCATTTAATGGGTGGAGACAATATTTTCTTTACCAAACAAAAAATCTAAGGAAACAAAGACTCAAATGTACTTTCATATTCAAAGAATAAATAAATGAAAACAAATATGCATGACTTTAAATCATGTACGTATCAGTTGAGCTTAGGAGTAGTATACACCTATAATCCCAGCTACTCAGGAGGCAGATGCTGAAAATTCCCAAATTCAAGGCCAGCCCGGGCAACTTAGAGAGGCCGTGTCTTAAAATAAAATATAAACAGGGCTAGAAATGTAGCTCAGTACTAGAGTGCTTGCCTAGCATGCGAGAGGCCCCGGGTTCAATCTTCAGCACCACTACCAAAAAAGGAAGGAAGGAAGGAAGGAAGGAAGGAAGGGAGCGAGGGAGGGAGGGAGGAGAAGCAAAAGAAAATCATGTATGTATCAAGGACCAAACATTTGGAAATTAAACATGAAAAAAAGGTAGTTCACTCTACTGAATGTTCTTACTGTAAACGTAAAATGTGGAAATGAAATGGGAGTTCATAACCCACTTGAATCAAATGTATGAAATATGATATGTCAAGAGCTTTGTAATGTTTTGAACAACCAATAATAATAATAATAAAGAAACTATGAGACCATCAAGGAAACAGTTTTAATAATAGTGTTAGGTGGAAATGTTCAAAATGTCAGGACTGCCTCTAAATCAGTATAGAGGCTCACAAAAATTCCTTCATTTCCAAGATCATTAAGCAAGCAAAAATTAGAATTTGGCTTTTCACCTGGATTTCTTGCAGGGAAAAGATGTGTGAGTCATAAAACTTCAGCCTTCTGTGGTACCTGTCATAATTTAAAGTTTACTTGCATAAGCTGGGAGAGATCATGTCTATTTTGTTTATCATTGACAACAACCACCAGGGTGCTGGACACGGTACAATTGCTAAACATCTGCTCAGTGGCTCGACCTTGCCCAAACAGCCTTCCAACCTTATTAAGGAATTTTCATCATAATCCCCCTGGAAATCAAAACTTTTCTTTTATTATTTCAATAGCATTTTGTGTAACAGTTGGTATAGTTGAGCAAAACTGTAGGATTGTTAAGGTACGCGGTGGTCTACTCCATTTTACTTTGTTGATAGTGAGTTCAGTGAGGCAGGGCTAAGTACAGGAAAGGCAACTGAAAGGAGAAGGTCTTAGTATTCCATACCATCTCCCAAGAGGGCAGACAGATGCACGCCCTTGCATTCCCTACCCTAGCACCCTGCTGTGCTCTGCACACAGTGGACAGATAATCAAATATCTGTTGAAAACTGAGAAACTCACCTTGTATCACTAGAGCTCTCTCTCCTGCCTCCCACCCCACCCCGTTCTTCTTTCCCTCTCTCTTTGTCCCTTCTTGCTTAAGTGGAGAAACTACATGAGTAACTCTGTAAAAATCTATAATCATGTCCCTTTATACAGTGACATTCAGAAAAATGCATTCACCTGGCCCTAACCTTGCTGAGGCTTAAGCCAAGTGTGCCTGGCAAAGAAGGAGAAAAAGACTATTATTTTTAAAGTTAGAGAATTGAACCTCATGAGTAAGATTTTGGCTAGAAGACTTGCTATCCCCAGAAACACTGAACGGTTTCCAGGGAACGAGACAAAATTTCTATCAGTAATGCCATACAATAAGCCCTTGGCTTTATTCAAGAAACTGTTCAGATCAGTCCTATATTTAAATCATTTCCCTATATAAACAAAGCAAGGCAATGGCCTGGACAGTCTTCAAAAGACTAGAAAACTCAATGACCCATGTAATAACATTATTTAACAAAATTCTTCTCAGACTTTAGCAGAATAATTTTCATTTTTTTCCATTACTGCAATTTATGTGTAATCTGAACACTGCCTATTTTTTAAGAAGTCTCATAGCTAGCCCTATAATAATCAAAAGTTATTGCTAAGCAGCACTACTGGCACAATGCTTTGTGGAAGCAAAGGTTGAAATGTCAAACCTCTGAAAGCTATCACACACCATATCAACATTTCCTACTACCTGATGCTTTAGCATATAAATACTCAGCAAGTACTTTTCTTGAAAGCATACAAGAATATTAATCACAGCAGGTCCTGAATCCTGTTTTTCCTGAACAAAGGGCATTTATAATTCCTATCAAGTAAAGCATGTTAGTCACAGCCCAGTTCACAGTGTGGAAAAATACTACCAAACAAAATTGAATCATTTTTCATGTCTTTCCTTCTCTATAGAAATCCTACACTTACAATCACACAAGAATTTTTTTTTTAATGTGCATTATGTAAAAAGGCCTGTTGTGGGCTTCATTGTTGCTTTTTTCAATGAAAACATTTGTCCAGCAGAAAACTGAGTTGGGGTTTTTGGTTTCATTTAAATACACAGAGCCCATCATTCATGACAGTTGATTCAATATTAATTCACAGTTCTTCCAGGTGTGCTAATCTTAAATTTCCTGCCAAAAGAAAATGTAAGCAGTACAGCCATTTCCAGGTCTGGTTGGATTGGCTCTCTGGAATCAGAAAAGCTGTGAAGAAATTTCTCCTTCAATTCATAGACACCAGGATGTTAAATAAAGACAAACGTATTTTACCTCCCCCAAATCAGAAAATGGTCATGAACTGCTATGAATTCCTCCATAAAATATACTATGTACACTGCCACATTTTCCAGAATGGCTGTTCAGGAGCTGATAGGACTGCCATCATGTCAGATCTTGAATTAATAACTTAATTATTTCAACATACAGGATAAATAATAAGAACCACTGGTTTAGAAAAGATAAATAACTAAGAGCATTCTTTATGTCTTTGATTCTCTTCTTCATGTTTTTATATCCCTGTTCTTTATCTAGCACCAATGTAAATGTAAAATACCTAGCTCAGTAATTGAATTTTGGGGTTTCAGCATATCTGAAATGGAAAAAAGATGCATTTACATATTGGAGAGATTGAACTAACAGGGGAAATTCAAGAAAATTTTAATTACTCAGACTTTACAGTAGACTTGCATTTTATTCCTATGCTTGTTACAATTAAGAAAAAAGAGCAACAGTCAAAATGAGTCATGTATATGAATTGATTTAGAGAAAAACAGCATCTACATCTTTAGGATACAACCCGTAGTCCATACACACAGTCCATAAATAGCATTGGTTTGGTATTTTACAGCCTTAGAATACACTTACAAACATCCTGATGAATATGTGACTATGACCACTCTTTACAAATAAGAGGGTTCCAGAGACCTACATGACTGGGCCCAGCTCCCCTGCCTGCAGAGGAGCCACTGGGTTTGGATGAGTACTTGGGTACTCTCCTTCAATGGCACATGCATCTACTGTCACCAGAAACCAGAAACAAACAAAAGGCCAAATTATCTTAAATCAGACTTGGACCACAATTCTGACTTTCTTCTGTATTTAGCCTCAAAGAGTAAGAAGAGATATGAAAATCATCTCTATTAACACCTTAAGAAGCAGAGAGAAAAGGAGTTCTAATAGCAAGGTGGTGTCATAGGAAGCCCAGACCTTCCTTTCCCCTACAGAGCCACTGTCTCACAACAAGGTAAGAACCAATTCCCTTTGTGAGTAATTCAGAAAGCAGTTATGAGGCTCCAACCCCCCAGTGAGCTTGAAACCAACTATAATGAGAAAGGCAGGAAAATCTGTTACACTCACTGGCCATTGTCCCTTTCCTGGCTTAGCACACAGCAAGTGGGGGAAAAAAAAAAAAAAAAAAAAAAAAAAAACAACTTCCAGTTTCTTCCAAAGGAGAGAAAGAGCTGGGGCTTGCAACCAACACTGTGGCTTTTTTTTTGGGAAGCTGCCTAGGCACTGGTTACTGTCTCATCTATCTTGGAGCATTGATAGAGTTCACTCTTAGTCTAAGGGCTGCTGAGAATAAGAGGGGTTGGGCAGCTTTGCGGCAACTTCAGAGAACCTGCAGTACTTCAGACGGACACCAGAGGAAGCAAGAGATTACAATCTCCCAAAAAAGAAGGCAGAAATATTTCTGAGTTCACAAGCAAATGTCAAGAAAAGATATCCATAGAAAAGGTTTGAGAGGCCCCGAGACCCCTGGTGAAGGTGTTCCTCTGTACACTGTCAGTTCATAAAGACTGGGAGAAGTGGCTGTTTTTTTCCAATGTACAGGTCCCAAGACAAAGTTAAAAGGCACATGAAGAAATAGAGAAACATGGCCCAACCAACAACAGGAAAAAAAAATCAATCGAACTAAGTTATTTTCCTTGAAAACATCAAGAAAATTGACAAACCTATAGGTAGATTAAGATACAGAGAATACTCAAAATCAAAAATAAAACAGGAGATGTCATAATTGATGCCATAAATACACAAAGACTCCTTGATTTATAAAAGGGTTTTGTTCTGATAAACCCACTGTACTTTGAAAATACAGTAAATCAAAAAGCACATTTAATATGTTTAACCTACCAAATTCAGCTTAGCCACACAGTACACAGTAGAGTACTGGTGGTTTATTCTTGTGACCATGTGGCTGAATGAGAACTGCACTCATTGCCACTGCCCAATATCCTAAGAATTGTACTGAATATAATGATCCTGGGAAAAGATCAAAATTCAAAGTATGGTGTCCACTGAGTATATATTCATTTTTCATTATAAAGTCAAGAAGCCATAAATTGAGCCATTATAATTTAGGAATCACCAGAAAAGGATTATAAGAGACTATGAAAAATTATATGCCCCAATCTAGATAGCCTTGAAGAAATGGATAAATTCCTAGAAACATAAGACTTACTAAGACCAAATCATAAAAAGCAGAAAAATCTGTACAGGTCTATACCTAATAAAGGTTGATCAGTAATGAAAAAACTCACCAACAAAGAAAAGCCCAAAACAAGAATGCTTCACAACAGAATCTTACCAAGTGTTTAATGAAGAAGGCCAATCCTTCCGCAAACTCTCAAAAAGTTTAAGAGGAGGAAAAACCTGCAGACTCATTTGTAAGTCCAGGATTACCCTGACACCAAAGCAAGATAAACAGGTTACAAAAGAAGAAAACTATAGGTCAATCTCACTGATTAATAAAAATGCAAACATCTTCAACAAAATGTGAATAAATTCAACTCAGCATTGAAAAGATCATCTCCTCTGACCAAGAGAGATTTACCTTTGGGATGTTAGGATGATTCAAATATATGTAAGTCAATCAAAGTTATGCACTAATTTAATATTTTTAAAAGATTTTTTTTTAAAAAATCACGAGAATGTTAAAAATGCAGGGGAAAAAATCATTTGACAGAATTCAACCCCTTCTCATGATAAAAATACTCAACATACTAGGACTAGGAGGAAATTATTTCACAGTAATAAAGGCCTGTGAAAAGTTCAAAGCTAACATATGACTCAAATGTTAGAAACTAAAGATGTTTAGGATCAGGAACAGGACAAGGAGGCCCACTCTCACCATTTCCTATTCAACACAGAATTGGAAGTCTTATCAGAGTAATTAGGAAAAAAAAATACAGAGAATTTATCCAAGACAAAAAGGAAGAAGTAAAATCACATGATCTTATATATACAGAATTCTATAAAGATTCCACAAAAAAATGTTAGAAGTAATAAAATCAGTAAAGTTGTGTGACACAAAAATCAAAATTAAAAAATTAGCTGCATTTATATACACCAATATGAAACAATGCAAAAAAGAAGTTTAAAAGCAACCCGGCTTACAATATATCAAAAGGAATAAAATACATAGAAATAAACTTCACAAGGAGATAACTGACACTAGCAAACATTGCTGAATAACATCCCACATTACATGAATTAGAACACTAATGTTGTTAAATATCCATATTAAACAAAGCAACAAATTCAAAGCAATCTCTATCAAAACCCAAATGGAATTTTTTGCATCAACAGAAAAAAACAGTTTTTATGGAACCATAAAGAATCCCAATAGCCAAAACAATTTTGAGTAAGAACAAAGCTGGAGAACTCACAATGCCTGCCATTGAAATATATTACAAAGCTTCCTCATCAAAATGGAGTGGTATTGATACAACGCATATGTACAAAGGGAACAAAATAAAGAAGTCAGAATAAGCCCATAACAAGTAATCTGTGACAAAGGTACTAAGATTATATATACAATAGGAAAAGGACAGTCTCTTCAATAAGTAGTCATAGGAATTAGTAAATCCACGTGAAAGAGTGAAATTGGATGCTTTTTTACACCATACACAAAAATCACCTCAAAATGGACAAAAGACCTAAGACCTGACACTTTAAAACTATTTGAAGAAAACATAGGGGCAAAACTTTTATAACATTGGTCTTGGTAGGAATTTCTTAGATATGATACCAAAACAAAAAAATAAGTGTGACTTATCAAACAAAAAATCATGTACATTGTAAGAGAAATAATTAATAGAGTGAAAGAATGAACTACAAAATGGGAGAGAATATTTGCAAACTATATATCTGATAAGAGAGTCACAGCCAAAATACATAAGAAATTTCAATATATCAATGACAAAAAAAACCCCAATAATCTGTTTTTAAAAATGGCTAAGGAACTTGAATAAATGAATGACCAAGAGTTGTATGAAAAGATGTTCAACATGAACAATAATCAGGACAATGCAAACCAAACCACAATAAAATATTACTTCCCATCTATTAGTATGGCTATTATCAACAAGTCAAAAAATAACAAACATCAGCAAGGCTGAGAAGAAACTGGGATCCTTGTGACCTGTTGGATGAACCATAAAATGGTGCAACTGTTATGGAAAACATATGGAGGTTTCCCAGAAAGTTACAAACAGAGCCACTCCATGATCCAGAAATCTCACTTCTGGATATTTATGTAAAAAAATAAAAACAGAATCCACAGTGGTATTTGCACTATCATGCACATTCCAGCATTACTCACAATATGCAAGATGTGTAAGTCTATCAACAGAAAAATAAAATAATAAAATGTGGCATTCACTATAACAGAATATTATTAAGTCTTACATAAGAAGAAAACCCCTATAATATACTACAGAATGGCTGAAACTTGAGGACATTATATTAAGTGAAATAGCTAGTCATGGAAGTACAAATGCTGCATTATTCCACTCACATAAGATGGTTAAACTCAGAAGTCAAACTTAGAAACAGAAAGTAGAATGGTGGGCCTGGGTTGGGGGTGGAAACTGTTCAAAGGATTGATTTTCAGATGTGCAGAATGAAAAATTCTAGACCTGTGGTACAATAATGTACATATAGCTAATGGTACTCTATTGTACTCCTAAAATTTTGTTATAAGGGTAGATTGTGTGTGTGTGTGTGTGTATATATATAATTTTAAAATGATGCATAAGTGCTGGGGTTGTGGCTCAATGGTAGAGTACTCACTTAGGACATATGAGGTGCTAGATTTGATCCTCAGCACCACATAAATATATTTTTATTTTTTAAAAATGATGCATAAAGAGTCCAAATGATCAATTATTCCCTATACACATCAGCAGCACACACCCATGCACACACAGAGTTTAATTTTTAGCAAGCCACACAATTGCTTTGCTCCTTTTACCATGTTACTCTTATAATAAACATAACAGGTAGTTTCCTATAAGCTGTATACTATAGGATTTCTGCTGTCAATACTAGAGGTTTAATTTGCTTCCCAGATGGAGTATGCTTCATACATATATAATTTAATATTCATGACAACCTGGTATGGTGGGAATTATATCAACCTTTTTATAAATAAGAAAATCAAGGCATAGGAATGTTAAGAGAATATAAGTTGGTAGAGTTTAGACTGAAATTAAATGTGTCAAACTCCAAAGTCTAGGCACTTACCCAGGATTTTAAGCCAAGAGAAGAACTGAGAATTCAGGTTTTATGTATTTTGAGTTATTATTATGAGACCCTGGGCAAGAAAATGATTCCATTTTTACTTCTACACTTGTAATTCATAAGATATGAATAATAAATAAAGTTTAAGAGTTGTTTGAGGATATAATATAAATAAAATATTTATTAAAACCAATTTATCCTTTAGAAAAATTATTGAAACATGAGAAATCAGTGGTCTTTGCAAAATATTCTATACACAACTGTATATATCTTATTAATAATTTCTACCTTACAACATTATGAGATTCTTTGGAACAAAAATGTTCCTTGTTTGTTTGTTTTTTATCTCTAACACAAGTACAGTGTTACAAATAATTTTAATGGATTTTTGAATAGGCATTTTATACAACATACACATTTCTACAAAACACACTGTATTGACTAAATTAAAATGCCTTTGTCATATGACAGTTTCATTTTCCCAGTGAAACCCAGTATACATAAATCATCCATTCTTTTGGTCTCTGGTAAACATATATATAAAAAGTTATTTTTTGGTTACATAAGGTGCCTATTAATTTTATGTCAGTGAAAAATGTGTAGAAAATTAACTTTTGCTTTCCTTTTATATCAGTGAATTTAGTCTAGATTGGACAAATATAATTGCCAAAATGTAAAAGAAACATAATCTTCCTATTTCTTTTCTGGCATTGCAATTACATTTCTTGAAATCCAAAGATTTAAAACACTGAGGTGTTAAGATAGTTCAATCTCTTATTTAGAAAAAGTACTTATTACTTCAAGGTTTACATAAGTGGAAAAAAAATTTGAAAAATGAGACTGTTTGAATTTCTTCTAAAGATTCTGACAAATTCCAAGAGGTGAAAAGTTAGTTATAGGTTTTGCACATTGTAAATATAACTCAGAGACGGAGTGCTACAAGTGAAGTACAACAATTTACCTTTGCCTTTAAATCATGATAATGCCCTCGGTCTACACACAGGTTTAGAAATTTGGCTCCAAGAAGGAAGCAGCACATATAAAGTGCCTAAGATATAACTTCACAAAGACCCATGCCCTCCTGATAGAAATAAATGGCACTCTGCAACAATGATTGAAGGCCACACTAGCTTTCTCTTTACTCTTGGCAAAATGGCATACTGTGCAGAAAAAACATATGATATGACATTAAAAAAAGACTAAGTCAGCAAAGGTTTAAAACTCAGTCCATATGTGCCCATTTAGTAATTAAACCTCACATTAAAGTAACAAAAGGCATTAGAAAATGGACTTGACTTACAAATTCAAGCAGTTTAATATGTTTAAAGTTAGCATGCTCAGTAATGAAAGATTTCATTTCATGGATAACACCTACACCACAATAATTTAGTAATCCTACTTATTTTTTTAGTAAAATTTATTTTATCAAGTACAAATTTTAAAAAATGGCATTTTCATAATTTATTCTATGTATATAAAATGTGTATGTATACATGTATATGTTATTTTAAATATGTTTTAAAATACTGGGTGCTAATATTTTAAAACCAATACTGACAAGATTGAAAGAACACAAAAGAGACATGGAAAACAAAATTTCAACGTTAATTTTAATACCTAAAATGTGTGCATTTTTACTTAAGATTTGATTCCACTGTATACAAATTTTAAATTAATTGACTGAAAATATAATTTTCAATGTTACAATAAAGACAGGGAACATTTTATTCAAATGTCATTATCATATCCTAATCCTATTAATCACCATTGGCCCTGTGGATTTCACGTCACAATTTCTGGATTATCAAAACAAATATATTGACATATAGGAATATAACAAATTTCTTCATAACTCTTGCCTTTAGAGCTTCAATGAGTCAAATCAATATCAAATGTGACCTGCCATGTATTAGTACTTATGTAGTACCTAATGTCCTAACATTAACATAAGTACTCAAAGATTAAACAAATCACAAAAAGAAAACACATTTTAAATAATGATATTTTATGAATCTGAAAAATGTATGTTATATATAAAAATACATTTGTTTAACTTTATATGAAATGAAACATTTAATAATGTTTATTAAACTTTTCTGCAATCTATTTAAAATGGCAAAGATTTCCAAATTACTTCATTAAAAGATTTCATTAGAATTACAATTACTTCATAAAAGGATCACATTAAATATCATTGCAAACTGCCTTCCAAAGAGCAAATGATAAGATTTGAAAACAAATTCTTCTAAGCCCCAAATTAAACTTGAATTCAAGAGACTTCCATTATAAGCAAAACTGATGATAAATTCTACAGAGTCTAATACATTTTAACAATTTCTCAGTATTTAGTGAGAAGAGCCTGTTACAGAATCCCTAAAGGAACTGATGCTGTAAGGTGGCAGATGGCCTTATTCTAATCTGCACTGGCAGAGTACAGTAAGAACAGAGTCTAACCTACAGGCAGGGCTGTGCCTTCAGTGCTAAATGATCTGACTTGCTGTAGGACACAAAGTGGATGAAGTCAAGAAGATCAAGAGCAGAGCTATCAGTCTGTGATTCTGCACAGGGCTCAGTGCAGTTCAGCATGTAACTAGCAAGCTAACAACAACATGGAAACCGCTTGATCTGGTGAATTTCCTAGGGCAAAATTAAGTATGTGGTAGATCTGCATAGGACACTCTTCCCTACCCATCTATGCAGTATTATCTGGGATATATCTTCAGAGCTTCACATCTTCAGTTTTCAATTATAACAATTTAGCATTTCTTGTCTCAACTTTTGAAAAGATTTTGACAAGCAGAGTCTATAACATTATTTGAAGTTGGGGGATTTCTCTAAATTCCAGTCACTAGGCAGGTGCTGAGCCCCCATCTCTGCTCTGGGCCCCTGCCATTAATTAATGGATTAATGGGTTACCAGACAGGAGCAATGGGGAATAAAGAAAAGACAAATAGACACACAAATGGAAAAAATGTTGGGGCCCAGTAGGTAGCCAAGCCCTGGTGAGGCTTGACTGACTCCAGAGATATCTCAGCAAGTTGATTATGTAGGTTTTTCTTCATGGGAATGTTTCAGCAAATCAGGCAATCTGAAGGACGCAGAACTGGCGAGACATTGGGGTCATCTTGTTTTGCTCAGAATCCTCTATCCCTGGGAGGAAGGTGCTGAACTTAAGGTATCTACTGATAAAGCTGTGCACCTCTGCAGGTAGCCACCCCTGGCTGGCATTACCATAGCAACTGGGGCATCTCAACCTGCACCTTCACAGAGGCAGCTCCCAGCACAAACTTAGCCACCAGAGAGTCAGAGGCCATAATTTGATTTAAATCACTGCTTTCCACAGGCAGGTCTTAAACATATAATAAACTATACCCAGGAGAAACCAAGAAAAAAGAAAAAATATTCATATTCATTCATTCATATTCTTTCTCTCTCTCTCTCTCTCTCTCTCTCTCTCTCTCTCTCTCTCTCTCCCCCAGAATGTAGTAAAATATTTTCTACCCTGCAGAAAAAATATAAAGAACATTCAATATAATAATACTGTATATAAAAATAATAATATCAGTCACTAATGGTTATCAACACTTAATTTTGCTAGGAAAGATTATCCTCCCCATTTTAGAAATGATGAAAATGAATATGAATGATTAGTTACCTAGCCCATAATTGCCAATGAACTGGTAAGTATTAGTTAGAATTCAGGTCAAAGTATCTATAAATCCCATGACCTAAGCCACAACAGGACATTATACACATTTGGATTATCCATTTTTGCCTTGTACATTTTTATAATTTATCTTAAATTGAAGAGAGATTTTAAAAACCAAGAGTGCAATAGGACAAATAAAGAAACCCAAAAGTCACATAAAAAAATCTAAAAAGCAAGATCATGAAAGGAAATTTTAAAACATGGTAAAATATAAAATAGATATGATAGTAAAACAATCATGTTCCATATATTCTATCAATTTCACTAAATGCCATTTTTTCTTCTGGGTTCACTCAAATATGTGATTAAGAATGGATATATATATATATATTGGGCTGGGGATGAGGCTCAAGTGGTAGCGCATTCGCCTGGCATGCAGCCTGGGTTCAATCCTCAGCACCACATACAAATAAAGATGTTGTGTACGCCAAAAACTAAAAAAAAAATAAATATTAAAATTCTCTCTCTCTTTCTCAAAAAAAAAAAAGAATGGATATATTATCAAGTTTTGGAATAATGTTTTATAATGGATAAAATGGTTTGATATGTAAGACACAAAGAGTATGTCAAACAGAACATCCATTATAAACCTAAAATTTGAAACTTCATCCCTAAAGGAAGAAATACACATAATGGTAGCAAGGTTGAATAATTTCCAGACACCCCATATTTTTGTCAGAGAAGATACATTATTCCATAAATGGCCAGAAACAAACAATACTTTAAAAAATCAGAAAGTGGTGTGTATATGCACATACACACATCAACCCCTTTTAGTAGAATCAGTTCTATTTATACCTTGTTCTTTTAACACCTAAATGAAGGTGCAGACACACAGGGCAGCCATGCAGAGCATCCACTTTTTTGGTCCCATCCCTGTCGCAGGGGGTAGAAGCTACAACTGTGCTGGTTTAGGGCTGGACAACAGCATCCATGGTGATGCTGGTACTAGAATCAACATCTGAACCCAAAGCAGCAGGGGTCACCAGCACAGTGGCTGTGAGTGCTGTTACCTTTACCAGAACTCGTGAAGGACTCAGTCACATGTGCTCAGCTTGTTGAGAAAATCCAGCTATGAACCCTAGAGTGGGATTTGTGAAACTTAACCAGATTTAATTTTGTTGAGCAGTTTCCATCAACTTGCTTGTGTTCTTACCAATATGAGTAATTTGCATGTAAGAGTTGCTTTTATTTCTTTATAAGTTCTGGTTTATAGAACCCTGAGGCTATAGTTGATATCAGAGAGAGACAAATTGTTTGATATTATGTATGTGTCAAATTAAACTCCATTTAAAAGAAATATCAATCATTGGGGACTTACTACAAGTATTGAATAATAGGAATTCAACAGGCAAAGACTGAAAGCACCAAACATATTCTCATTAGGACATCACTGACAGTGATGTTATTGAGTCTCAGTTCTAGTGAGAAGTAGGCTTTCATTGAAAAATAAAACTTTTTGGATCCCACAATGTATTGGCCTATAGTACATTAAGCACTGCTCTCTTCAAATTTTCATAAACTTTGATTTAGTGATAGGGGTTTTGATATATTTCACGGTAAAGGGAGCCTGTGTGCATTGAACTGGTACTATATGGAAACAGTAGTCTTATAGGGAAAACACTCATGAAGAGAAAATGTCATGATAACTACAGAACAATACCCCCACTCCATTATCTTTCATTGATTTCTCCCTCTCTCCGTTTCCCCTTCTTCTCTGCTTCTAATGTTCAGAATAATATATCACTTTCCCCCTAGAAAAGAGATTGTGACTTAAGGAAAGTTAACCATGATAAAATGCAATGGTAGAAAATAATACAGGACAGTTAAAATTAGTATGTGCTTTTAACATGCTCAAGTTACAGGTGGTTAAACTGACCTGGGAGTTGAAGGACAGATGTAGACATACTTAATTCAAAAGAGCTAAAAGCTTTTTAATGGACTTGTGGGTTTATAGAAAGGAAGGATGAGTTCATTGCAAGTAGAGGGCTACAGAAATAGCCTACTAGATAAACAACAAACCAAACACAGGAAGCAATAAACAGGAAACACAAAGATCAAGCCAAAGGGGAAAGAACCTCAGTTCTCTGGGTTGTCATACAGACAGGATAGCAGAAGACAAATCACAGGATTTCCTAAAAGCAGCTGCTTACTGGCTAGTGGAAGAGCATCCTTTATCTCAGGCTTAAAGGGGAAACTGAAAGCTAAAAATAAAGACTCTTCTCCCCACACCTAGAGCTAGAAAAGACTTTAGGAGAAGTATTGGAAATGAAAAGATGAGTACCCAAGAAAAAGGGTCCAGAACTGATAAAAAGGAAAAGACAGAAGCAACCCTGAATAGATGGCTAAACATTTCATGTCTGTATCTAATTAAGTATAATCAAGCAACAAAATATGATTTACTACAAGCAAACACAGCTTTCACTCTGAAATTCCCTTCCTCTGTGAGAAGAATGATGGAGGCATTTAAATGATGGTATCAGACTCCAGGAAAGGAAAGACAGAGAAGCACTGGAGAGACATCAAGAGCTTGGAAGGACAGCAGCTCTGCTTTTGGCTCCCAGGAGAGGGTGATAAAATATATCAGCAGATTCAAGGCAATGAGGATTACTGCCATAAGTTTCCAGTCTGTGGATGTCCCCCTCCCTCAGAGACTCCTTGTACTTACTTCTGACTTCCTGTCTAACCTCCTCAGGCATCTGAAGAAACTAGACTGACAGACCACCAGTAGAGCCTGCCCTTCAGCTGCCCCTGACACCACACTTCACTGTCAGGAAAGGATCAGATCCTATTTATAGTTTCCTTCAGTTTCTAAGTGATAATTCTGAGATGAGTTGAAAGTTCTTGCCCCTTCTTCCAGATTTCAAAAGCTAAGAAATAAGAAAAGAAAATCAGCACAACTGTCTCCTCGCCTTGACCAATTTCTCTGAAATCAAGGAAAGAAAATCGTATCAAGAATAACTGAGAATTTCCCAAGGGACAAGTGATGTCCCATGGGAAAGAGAAAGGCAGGGCAGAGGCCATGAGCCAAAGGGGCCTCCATGTGAACCCAGAGGCATGCCTTTAGAACACATTAACAAGACTGAAGGCCACCAGAATCTTGGAGGTTCACCCCGGTTGTTGTAATGCAAAGAAAAGGGAAGAACTGCGATCTCTGAGAGATTTTAGGACTTTGGTGTTTGACAAAATGCAAAGTACCCAAATAACTTTGTTGTGTACTGAGTGGATTTAATCCACATTTATTTCCAAAGCGCATAATTTTCAGTTACTTCATTTCTTTACAAAGTGACACAGTATTTGAAGACTGTTTTAATTCTGTTTGTTTTATAAGGTCATTGGTTTGGGATGGAATCAAGGAATATCATAATACAAAAGTTCTGACCACCAAAAACTGAATAACTTAAAAATTCTTAGAAACAATTTTTAAAAACTATGCTTAAGGGCAGCTGCCAAAAAAAAAAAAAAAAAACTCAAAATTTGCCGAATATATTAGATTAGTTCATTTAATCTATTGCCAAGAGCCAGAACAAGGAAAAACTCAAAACTGTTTTCTACAACTACAAGTAATGTGAACTGCTGTTTTCTAATACATCAGTATTATATAAAAATCAAAGAGGACAAACAACTCAGGTCTTTGTTTGTACATGCCAGAATTACTCTTCCAGGATTTAATTTTCTAAAAGTTATATAATAACATTTGTATTAGTTTTCTCATTAAATAACAATTGTGCAATATATTTTTACGCATTTCTAAGCAATTTCTACTGGCAACTATGAGGGTATAAAGGGACATAAATTGCATTTACGTCCATTCTCCAGATGAAGAAACTGGTATAAAGAAAACAAGTGACTTTCTACCACATAGACCATTGCAGACTCAAACCTGAACTCTGCTTTTAATCCACTGACTCGGTAAGCTGCAGGGCATCCAAAATGTCAATTATTTGACAGGAGCTTCACACAGGTAACCATTGCCCAGAATCAAGTTCAAGAAATCTAAACAGTTTTAGGTCCACAAGCTAAGTCTAGGTTTTGGGATTTGTAACCTTGTTTCATAATTGAGAGAACATCTATACAAAAGTACTTTTTTCTGGAAAGATTTTAAGTGTTCTGGAGAGAGCTGAATCTTTTAGTGATTTGCAGTATGTCACATTTGGAATACATTAGTGTATTTAATATAGAACAATGCATACTATAACCCATAAGAGTAATTGTTGTCTGATCTTCAAATTTTTGTTAGGACCTATTAAATAACTACTGGTTTCAAAATATAGCTTTCTAAGTTACAGGCTACTAATTTAACTTTTTAAATGTAATGCAAGCTGACAATTGTCTCTACAGATGCTCATCTCATGGAAATGTTAGACTAGCTTATGATTCTTTTAATAGTTCATTTGTGTTCAAATCATATGCCTGGGTCTGAAGCATTTGGTTCATTCTTAAATATTGGCAGGCTAAACAGAGACAGTTTTAAAATAGCTTGAAAATACATATGGAAATAAAAATGAACCTTTAAATTAAATATCTATTGAGTGTCCACTACACCCTAGCACAATCTTAATTACTAGAAATACAAAATGAATACTGGGAAGGTTGCAATTTAGTAACAGAGTTGGACAAATACAGTGGAAAGAGTGCTTGTATTCAAAAACCTTTGCTAATCCCAATTCTTCAGGAGACTCAGGCAGATGGATCTTAAATTGGAGGCCAGCCTGGACAATTTAGCAAGACCCAGTCAAAATCAAAGGGGCTGAGGCATAGCACTAGAGCACTTTCCTAGCATGTGCAAAGCCTTGGGTTAAATTCCTAGGGCCACCACAAAACATATAAATAAAAACAACAACACCACCAAAAATCTTTACCAGACTATGATAATGGACATGTTATTTAAGATCTTAATATCTTGGGATTTTTGGTTTTGTTTTGTTTAGTTTTTGGTACTAGGGATTGAACACAAGGTGTTTAACCACTGAGCCACATCCCTGGCCCTTTTTAATATTTTATTTGGAGACAATGTCTCAATGACTTGCTAAGTGCCTTGCTAATTTGCTGAGGCTAGTTTTGAATTTGCAATACTCCTGCCTCAGCCTCCCAAGTTGCTGGGATCATAGGAATGCACCACTGTGAATACCTCAGTTTTTAAATTATCAAATGAAGATAGATCCAACAATTTTTAAGTAGGTGGAGATTTTATATTCAAAGGGACTCAATATTTTAAAATACTATGATCCTTTATTGTGCCTAGCAAATATCGTTAGGGTGCCTAAATACTTCTTTTGAAACTCTGTATGTAACATTCTTCATTTCACTCTATTGCACATCCCTTAATGGCCTGGGATATTTATAAATTCAGTAGCCTGCAGAAAAGCACACAGTAGGCCAGGTGTGGTGGCATACACCTGTAATCCCAGTGGCTCTGTAATCCCAGTGGCTCGGAGGCTGACACAGGAGAATTGTAAGTTCAAAGTCAGCCTCAGCAAGGCACTAAGGAACTTAGTGACACCCTATTTCTAAATAAAATACAAAATAGTGCTGGGGATGTTGCTCAGTGGTTGAGTGTCCTGAGTTCGATCCTTAGTACCAAAAGAAGAAAAAGAAAAAGGAAAAAGAAAGGGCACAGAGTAAACACCTACTCATCATTACATGAAAGTTCTTCAAAACATGGAGAAAAAGGAAATAAAAACATCAGTAAAGAAAATATGTAGTAATTCAAGGGAATACGAATTTTGTAGGTAGACAAGAGGAAGGCAGTATCCCATGGAAGACAAATATGCACAGACTCGATTGGTATTTGTACCCAAACAAGAAGATTTTCTCCAGATACTTTAATTCTGGGTCTGTTTCATGCTTTGATTTCCACTGTGGAATGATTGATTAGGACCTTTTATGATAATGTAATTTACCATTTAACAGGTATTAGACTATGGATTAAAAGAGTTTTAAAGTAGGTCTCAATGATGGATTGAAAGTGTGGCTCAACGTATGGACCGGGTCCCTGATTTGAAGAAAGTATTTTTATGTAGAAAAGAGAAAACTATCTCCTAGTCTTTGAACAACTATTGGAAAATACAGTATACACTTCACAAGCTTAATGCACTCATTATAGTTATAGTGTAATTTTTCAGCATTCATAACAGAGATCTACTAATGTTAATTTAGTTCCCAGAATGATTAACTAGCTCTCCAGAGTGGTTTGCACAGTGATAACTCTACCTGAAATTTCACAACTTTTTATTAATTCATGTCTCTTAGCTACTCAACAGGGTAATCTTTGAAGTGTGAGTCAAAAAGCTAGAATTTGTTCAATAAAGAATTTTCTTCTCTTTATAAAAGAACAAAATTCTTCAATTACAAATACTCGACAGTGAGATCACCAAACTTTGGAGGGGAAAATACAATCACAATGGATAAACACATCAAAGGTTCATCCCAATTTAAAAAAGAAATGCATGTGAAAATGTGCAATTTACAATCAGAAATAAGATAGTTACTATAAAATATCTAAAAATCCTGTAAGATTAAGAAAAAAATATGGACTGTAATCCAGCTATAAGTAATTTCCACTAATAATCACAGACAACGCTACATCCTCAATCTGTGTCTAGACAAGAATTCCATGGGGCATGAACTTGGATTGTTTACTACTGGCACATAGAATAGAACCTGTGGTTTTGCAGGGCCTTTATCCAACCCTGGTTCAAGGGATGAAAAAATGATTCAGGTGAAATCAACTAATGTGCCCCATCTAGATCAAATGGTGAATGACCATATGTATCTCCCTCCTTTCCCCAAAGTGTGGCTGAGAATTGAGCCACACAGAGGAATGCAATGCCAAGAAATGAAGAGATGGTATCTTAATAATATAAATTTGGGGACTGGGCCTAAAATCCTTTCATAATTTTAAATCTCCCATTCTTATTAGCCAATAAATTCCCTTATAATTTGAAGCTACTTTCAGCAAGTTTCTTTTAGTATTCTCACCACCAAGAGAGAAATGCATACTTGTGACCATGATACTTTCACCATAGACTCATATAGAAACAGGGTTAGAATACTTTCAGGGCAATAATAGGATCCCTCCATTCTGCTTCTTCCTGTCTCCGACATCTAAAAATTGACATGCTATTTCCTACACAGTTTCCAAAATAGTATCATAATTTTTATTTCATAGATATAAATATTTTAAATTTATCCTAGGGAAAAATAATATAATTTCAGAAACCCATATTAAAGTGAGAAATCACTAGCTATGCTAAGGGTCTTTGATCTGATAGCACATGAGACAGAGAATAATAGCTGATAGAACCTTCAAAATGTGAGAAGTAAAATCTTACGTTTTCCCATTTCATTAGGTTTTATGGTTTGTTTTTTTTTAATTTAATTGTAGATGGACAAAATCCTCTATTTATTAATTTTTTTATAATGTTTGCTGAGGATCGAACCCAGGGCCTCAGAAATGTGACACAAGTGCTCTACCACTGAGCCATAAACCCTGCCCAGGTTATATGTAATTTTGTAACACATCTTTTAACTAGTCTAATTTACTCATAATGTCCATTTCAAGTAGAATTTATTTACTAACTTTTGAGTGCTGGCTTTTTAAAATTATTTCCCATGACAATTAATGACTATGGAAAATCTGAAGACTTATTAACAGGAACAATTGCTCCAGAAAAGAAAAAAAAGAGAGAGAGATTATGTTTTGCTTTATATGAGGCAATTTTTATGAAATGGAATAAAACTGTTAAAGGGTTTAAGTGCAACAATTACTGAATTACCATGGGATTTTCTGAGCATGTGTACACAATGCTACTTTGAAAATCAAGCAAGTACAAAGCAGAGCTACTTGACTGAAGAGTATTTGAGATACAACAGCTTTCATTTGTGCTTCAAAATGTAAGCATTGTTAATCGTATCTTACAAAATCCAGATTGGATTAGTAGCAGTTGTGCCAATCAATGGGAATCACTTGCCAATTATGATTTTTAAGTTACACACATACACATACACAGAGTATGTTTGTAATATTAAAACTGTTTTAATTTTATTTTTCATTTTAATTGACCTGTTATAACTGTACATAGCTATGGGGTACAGTGTGATAATTCAATAGATGTATAAATTGTGTTCTGATCAAATCAGGGTAATTAGCAACTCCATCCTCTTATCATTTATGTTTGGGGCCTTGGCATCCCACTTTTCTAGGTCTTTCATAAAATATGAATAGATTATTGTCAACTGTGGCTACCTGACTGTGCTGGAGAATGCTAGAACTGATTCTTCCTACCTAACAGTATTTTGGTACCCATTATCTCACCTTCTTCTAGCCCTCTCCCCCATTCTTTTCTACCTCTGTCAAATACCATTTTATTCCCCTCTGCTATGAAATTATCTATTTTAGCTTCTGAGAATGAGTGTGATAGTTCTTTCTTTGGCTTATTTCATATTATGTCCTCCAGTTCCACCCATTTTACTACAAATGAATTTCTTTCTTTCTTTAAGCCTGAATAATATTTCATTGTCAACAGTACTGCAGTAAATATGAGAATGAGGAAATTTATTTGATGTGCTGATTTCATTCCCTCTGGATGTATACCCAGAACTGAGTTAGCTGGCTCATACAGGGGATTTATTTTTATTTCTCTTTTCTCGGAATCCTCACCAACATGTTATTTTTTGCTTCTTAAATAAAAGCCATTCTAACTGGTGAGACATCTCATTCTGATTTTGATTTTCATTTTCTTGATGGCTAGAAATCTTGAGTATTTTTTCATGCATGTGTTGGCCATTTGTATTTCTTTTGAGACGTGTCTATTCAGATCATTTGTCCACTTTTTAATAGGAGTGTGATTCTTTTCTGGTGTTAGGTTTTTGAGATCTTTATATTTTCTGAATATCAATTCACTCTCAGATGAAAAATTTGCAAATATTTTATCCCATTCTGTAGGTTCTCTGTTCACTCTGTTAATTGTTTGCTGTGCAGAAGCTTCTTAGTTTGATATTATCCCATTTGTCTATTTTTTATTAGTAGTTTGTACTTTGGGGGCATTATCCAAAACCATTAATGAATCTACCAAAGTCTTGAATTATTTCTCTTATGTTTCCTTCTAATTGTTTCATAGATTCAGGTCAAACATTCATGTCTATAAACCATTTTGAGTGGATTATTTTAACAGGGTGAGAGACAGGTGGTCAAATGACATTCTTCTGCATATGAATATTGCTTTCTCAGTAACACTGATTGAAGAGGCTGTCCTTTCTCCAGTGTATGCTCTGGCACCTTCTTGAAAATCAGTTGGCTGTAGATGCCTCGATTTATTTCTGGGATCTCTATCATGTTCCACTGGCCCATGTTTCAGTTTTATGCCAGTACCATGCTGTCTTTGTTACTACATCCCTGTAGCATGCTTGAGATTGGGTATCGTGATGCCTCCAGCTTTAATGTTTTGCTCAAAATTGCTTTCGCTATTTTAGCTCTTCTGTGCTTCTGTATGAATTTTACGATTTTTTTTTTTCTGTTTTGGTGAGAATGTCGTTGGTATTTTGATGGGGATTGCACTGAATCTGTAAATTGCTTTGTATGTTATGGACATTTGAACAATATGAATTCTTCTAGCCCATGAACATAAAAAGTCAAGTGATTTGTAATTATCATTGTAGAGGTCATTTCCTTGATTGAATTTATTCCTAGATATTTTAATTTTGTGTGCAGTTCATGTGGCAGTGGGGTCAGGGCATCTGTGCAGTAGCATTGGATGCACCATCAGTATCTGGGGAGGGACTGTATAGAGGTGGGTCAATTTAGCCTGTCCTGGTGGGTGGGGTACACCTTCCATGGCAGCCAAGGAAGGACACCTATGCAGTATGGAGGAGCACATCTGTCAATCTCTGAAAAACACATGTGGATGGGGCCACTCTGTTCGTGGACAATGCAGTACTGATAAGCCTGGCAATCTCCAGGGCTACATGAATGTGGAGTCATTCCAGTAGCCTAGGACAGTGTCATGTGGAATGGGATACACCTGGGTTTGGTCTCACAATGGACCGTCAGCAACAGCCTGAGTGGAGGAGTACATAAAATGAACTGGGTTCACCCTATGCAACAGTACCACCATGAACACTCCTAGACAAGTCTCCATCTGGATTTGGAACCTACAAGGGCTGAGAGATTCCCCAGTGGTAAAAATCTTCCAGCATCCATGATTCCAATAGGGCTGTTAGGGGCTTACTGTTTACCTTTTCCCTGTTACAGGAGGACTTATCTGGATTCAAACTGGTCTGGGCATGTTAGGGCGGTTGATGCAAAGCACTTCATTCCTGTGTGTACTAGATCATCCAGAGACTCCATTTTCCACAATTTAACCATTCTATCCACACTAGATTCCAGTACTCTCCCCAGAATGTTCTAGCTCTTTTTTATGCATGAGGGAACACACCCTGTGCCTCCAGTCACCCATCTTGCTAGAATCCTATAAAAATAGTTGGTCATACTCTTGGCACAATGGTAGGCTCTAGGGATAACAAGAGGTATAAAATAAAGTCCTTGACCTTGAGATTACCATCTATCATCTGTGTCATCCCAAAGAATACCATATGTGGCAATGCTGCTGTGGTATGTAGAGGTGATTCTAGGGGAGTTTCTGTCCAGCACTTTCAGGTAGTGTTGTGGATGCTTAGAATTCTCTATGCTTAAAGCTTTTTAATAGCTTTAAATATCATTAAAACAAAGACAAAAGTTCCATATCTAATTTTAAAATGGCAATTAAACAAGAAGCATGAAAATAGAAAAATCCTTCTTCAGCTCTATAACCTTTAGAATGTGTTCATTCAAAACAGATTCATTGATCTTCTATAATTCAGATTAATCATATAAGCTCAAAGTAGCTATGACTTCATCGATATTCCTTTTCTATCCTCTAACATTACAAGGGAGAAAATGTTACACAGCAAAGTGAAACATGGTGTAGAAGGTCATAAGATGATTATTGGCAAACTCAGGTGTGCTGTTAAAATCACTTCCAATGGTCTGGCAATCTCCACTTCTGCAAAATTTATGCTACAGAAGATGTAACTATTTTTATCTGCTCAAAAGTCATTCTTCTATTGACATTGTCTTATTTTCATTTAGGAAATTTCTATCTCTTCAATAATCTTAACTTTGTTGAATTGTCAATTCTGAGCAAGGTATGCACATATTGCCAAAAACCAAGCCAACTGAACTTATCTCAAAATTTTCAGCCCTTATATTTTTCTTATAGAAATGGAAAATATATTTTGAAAAAAAATGGCAGTTTCTTATAAAGCTAAGCATAACTTACTATGGCCTAGAAAGCTCACTCCAAGATATTTACCATGATGAATATAAACATATTTCAAAGCAATATGCATTCAAATGCTCATAGTGGCTTTATTCAACAGAGTAAAAAAGTAGAAACAAATTAAATGCCCACAATCAACCAATAGAGACATGTATGAATCTCAAAGTTATGCCAAGTATAAGGACATACTCACACAATTTTATGTGCCACATGATTTCACTTGCATAAAAGTAGGCAATGAGATAAACTTTAGTATAGACAACCCATTAACTGCTATCAAGGACCAAAAAGGGAGAGGTGACTGACTTCTAGATTGTTGGGGTGGATACAGAACTGCATGGTTTTATCAAAATTCATCAGACTACACAAGTCAAAAATGGCTTATATATACAAATTTTATATAAATATAAATTTTATATAAATATATGTATATATAAATATACACACACATACATACATATGTATTTGGTAACTTAATAGGTATCTTGTTAACATTTTTTTTTCTAAAAGGAAGGAAGAAGACTTTTTCTGATGAACTACAGGGAGGCAACTGGTCACTTATAGACCATCCCCTTATCAGAGAAGTTAAAAGTTCTTCAGTCTGAAGTGAAATAATACTACATGGAAAATTAGGTTATAGGAAGGAATAAATAGAAAATAAATTGAAATTTTTTATATATAGGGTATCTACCTTTCTTGAATTAATTTATTTGAAAAAAATTTGCCTAATTAAAGAAAAAAATAATATTATATGGTAGACTTTTCAATATACATACAGAACTAAAATATGTAACAAAATAGTACAAAAGCCAGGGTGGGTAGAAATATAATTTTATATGATTCTTACATTTCATATAAAATGATACAATATTAGCCATATGTAGATTGTGAGAATTACAAATGAATATTGTAATGTAATACTGTAATGCCTATAGCAGCAATTAAAAACAATCAAAAATAAAATTTGTAATATTGTAATTATATTGTAATATTGTAATGCCTATAGCAGCAATTAAAAACAATAAAAAATAAAATTTAAAAAAAACTATAAAGGAACAGTGACAAAATTTCGAATTTGCTCTGAAAGAAAGCAGAAAAATAAGCCAATCCCCAAAAAACAAAGTTTGAATGTTTTTTCTGATATGCAGATGCTAATTCACAATAAGGGGTTGGGGGCGCTGGGGAAGAATAGTTACTTTAATTATGCAGAAGGGAGTGAAGGGAGGGGCTGAGGGAGGGGAAAGGAGGACAGTAGAATGAATCTGACATTATTACCCTATGTACATACATAACTATACAACCAGATCCTACATCATGTACAACCAGAAGAATGAGAAGTTATACTCCATTTACAAGTACATTCTGTCATGTATAATTAGAATAAAAAAATCTTTAAAAAGAGAAAAAAATATATAACAAACTAAAATTTAATAGTGAGATGATAAACTCATCCCTAGACATAAGAATAAATACAATAAATATAAATATGCAAAATAATTCAATCTAAAGAAAACACTTGTAGGACAAGATAAAGAAGCAAGATCCAACTGTATTCCCTGCAAGAGAAGAAAACACAGATGTTAGGAAGTAAAAGGGGGGGGGAAGGGAAGAGGAAGAATTATACCATACAAGAAATAAACATAAAGACGCAGGTGTGGCTATTATATACGTGAAAGTAAACTTCAAGATATAAACTATTCCCAGAGTTAAAGACAGACATTTTGAAATAATGAATAGACCCACTCAGTGGGAAAACAGAAACCCAAATGTATATGCAACTAATGACAGAATTTCAAAATAGGTAAGCAATGACGGACAAAGGGAGAAATGACTAACTTCACAGTAACACATGGCAATTTAATTCTTCTCTCTTGGTGACTGATAAAACAACTAGAAAAGTCAACATGGATATATGAAGAATGAATTATTTATCAACCAACTTGACTTAATTGATGTTGATAGGACATTAAGTCCAACAACAAAGAGTCCATATTTTTTTCCCAGTACACATGGTATATTCACCAAGTTCAATCATATGCTGGAACAAAAAATATATTCTATGAAATGTCAAAAAATGAAACCTTACAAAATACATTCTCTGACCACTGAAATAATTGAATTTTCAGAATTAATAACAAGATTTAATGCAAATCCACTCTGATTTGGAATTAACACATGATTCAAACACCTACAGGTTGAAGAAGAAATCAAAATGGATATTAGAATTTTTTTTTACTAAAAATGAAAATATAACATTCCAGTATTTGTGGGAATAGGTCAAATAGTAACTGAGGGAAATTTATACGTTTCAATGACTGTACTAGAAAATGAAATAAAGTTCTAACTTAATTTTCTATCTAAAAAGCTAAAAAAATGACCAATTTAAAGAGAAGTAAAAATAATAAAAATAAAAACAATTAACAAAGTCAAAACTTGCTTCTTTGAAAACATTAATATGACTGATAAGCCTTTCTAATATTGATCAAAAAGAAAATTTCAAATATAAGAAATTACAGCAGCAACATTACCAAAGATCTTTATAGAAGTATAATTAACCTTCTACCAATAAATTGACAAATTGTATTCCATTGAAAACACAAGAACCAAATTGGCGGGGGGCGGGGAAGGGGAGTCTAACTAGCTTTACAACATTAAAGAAATTAAATTTGTATTCAAATTTCCCACAAAGAAACCATGAGTTCCAGATGGTTTCACTAATGAATTCTATGAACATTATAAAAAGAAACAATATCAATCTTATATAAACTTTTAGAAACAGGAGAAAATCTCCATTTAAAAAGGTGGGTACAATCCTGATACAAAACTACAGATGAAAAAAGTAAATTTCATACAATAGATATTTCCATCATTATGCTAGATTGGTTAATAAGATATTAGAAAATTATGCCCAAAATACAGAAAAGATAATATATGACTAAGAATGTTTCCAGACATGCAAGTTTATATTTGAAAATCAATCAATGCAACATGTGACAAAAGTATATATTGATTCTAATCAAATAATAAAAGCAAAATGAAATAGGAATTGAAGGGAACAGTCTCAATTTTATGAATGATATTCATTAAAAACCTACAGTTAAATCAGGTTTGATGGCCAAAGCCTATAATCGCAGTGACCTAAGAGGCCCAGGTGGGAAGATCACAAGTTCCAATCCATCCTCAGCAACTTAGTGAGGCTCTCAGCAATTTAGCGAGACCCTGTCTCAAAATAAAAAATGAAAAGGTCTGGTGATGTAGCTTGGTGGTAAAGTGGCTTTGGGTTAATCCCCAATACAAAAAACAAACAAACAAACAAAAAAACCAGACAAACAAAAATCCCTATGATTAAATCATACTCCATGAGCTATGAAACTCAACAGAGTTGTGAAACAATGAAAATGGGAAATGAAAGGAATATTTCTGCCAGTTTATTGTAAAAAATGGGGACCTAGACTGAAAAAAAGCTTTATACATCCAAAAATAAGTTATTATATTCATTTTACAGAGGACAGAGAAAGAGATTGGGCAACTTGTTTGTGGTTATAATTCACAAAGAACCAGGATTTGTATTTAGGATGCTGACTCCAAAATCCCTGCATTTAGTCTCTATGCATAGTGAATAAGTTGAAGCTATTTTGACCTCTCAGTCACTGATGGCATATGTCAAGGACAGTTGTAGGGAGAAGAAGGGGAAAAGGGGAAAAGGGGAGAGGTGTGGAGAATGATACAGTGATGTCACATCTGGAGACACAGGTGGGCTAGGAGATGGATGAGCTCACAGATGTCTGAAGAGGGAGGCAAAGGGAAGGTTAAAAGGCAGAGGGCGTTCATTAGATATGCCATGTTCCTCCAGGCCTGGAGAGGCACACAGGATACCAAGATGTGCTGACTCCTTTCAGAGAAGGAAAGTGGGATGGAATCAAAGGGGAGATACCAGCAAAAGAAGGTTTCCACTGTATTATCAAAGAGGAAGCTCATGTGCTGAACACATCTGCTTTTCAAGCTGAAGATTTGGAACAGACAGTGGATGGAAACAATTAAGGAATGTATATGAGCCACAATCTCTAACCAAGCAATAGTTAGTGATGAAGCACAGACACTTCTGGGATGTTTGTATTCAAGTAGTCCTAGATTATGAAAAAGTAACAGATGACGCAGGAAAAACCATGCACACATCACTCCATGCACACATCAAATAGTGCTATTTACTCATTCAGCAAATGCATTTGCACCTATCCTGCCTCAGGCACAAAGATAGTCATCAGAGAAATGAGGAATGTATCCTCAGGGAGCTCAGAGTCTTGCCATGTGTCAAAAAAAAAGCACGAATAAGGGCATCCTGCTGTGTACATCCTGGAGAACCAGATGAAATCTTATTTAGCAACAACAGAGAAAGTCTGTTGTAGATATATTTAGGAATTTTGAAAAGAATCTTCAGTACAAAACTGTCAATTTCCAGACCTTCCTACTCATGATGGAGCCATTTTCTGGGAAATGAAAGAAAATTTTTAAAATCAGGAAATGACCAGCTTAAGAGCTTTCTATAATAGCCATGGTTTCTGAAGAATACTCAGAAAGCATGAATGATCTTCAAATTCTCACTTATTCCATCAAAAATTGAGCTCTTCCATGGAAGAAAACCTGTCCCTTCAATGGAAGAAAGGGAATCGTGGGGAAGCTCTTCTTAGTGTTCCCATTCTGTATGGGTAGCAGCTCTACCTACTCCACTACTTGTATCTCCAGTTTCAAAACCAGAACATGGTATGGGACTGTTTAGCACAAATTTCACTCAAAGATGAGGATCATGTCCCAATGTGTGCTACCAAGAGTTTAGCAACCATGCAGAACAGAGGGTACACTGGCACAGACAATGTTCTCTGAGGTAGGCAGTTTAAGAAGATGTGAGAGAGCAGATTACCACAAACAATATTATTATACTTATTTAACCTCCCAAATTTTCCAAGGGTAGTTTTTTTATATTAGTTGTATATTACTGCTTACCAAGTTACCTAAGCTTAGAATAATACATTTACCATCTTACAATTCCTGCAAGGCAAGAGACCAGGCATAGAAGAACAGGGTCTTGTGCTTCCAAGTCTCCTTCAAGGCTGCAGCGATGCTGATGAGGGCTGAATTCTCATCTCACCTGGGAAGAACCTGCTCCTACCTCACATGGTTGTTGGAAAAATTCAGTTCCTTGCAGGCTGTGGGCCTGTTCTCAGCTGGTTGGACAGAGGCCTCCACAGCTCCTCACCACAAAAGTCTCTACAGAATCACAGCCTGTTTCATCAAAGCCAGCGAAGAAGAAGCTCTGCTACCTAGGCAAGAGTCCCAGTCTTATCCAATCCAATCACAGAATCAGCTGCACATCACCTTTGCTATATTCTATTAGTTAGAAACTAGTCACTACACCAGTCCCTACTCAAGAGAAGGGCTAGGGGACCAAAAAGGCAAAATTATTGGAACCATCTTAGAGTCTATCAGCAACATGTGCTTTGATGCTTATCAGTAAGATAGAATGAGGAAGGATTTAAGAGGTAATCTTCCTACCATATTTTAATTCCCTCTTCTTGCTCTGATTTAATGTCTTCCCTACCTATAAAGTTAAGGATGAACATAAAGTGATTTGTCCATAATCCATAGCCAAGGACATGAGAAGTTACAGCTTCAATCTGAGGGACCCCATTCAGAATCTTCTCTGAGGTAGAAAACATGGTCCACAGTAACATCTGATCACAAAATTTTGATATTTCCTCATTTGAGGGCCTGAGGGGTAGAATTTTAAAATTTTATTTCTTTAATATGATAAAAGAAAATATATGTAAAATTTCTGGACAGACATAAAATCTCAAAAACTTTTACAGAACTTTACACTCCTCCTCCACATCTTGAAAGGTAAACGTATTGGGAAAGAAAGAAGGAAGAGGGAGGGGACATTTAGAATCTGTATATAATAATTTAGGAACAGTAGTCAAACATTAGTCACATTTTGTTCCATCCAAGAGATCAAAGAATAGTCATTTGTACAGATTTTAAATAAGTCCTGGCTGATAAAATAATATTTTAAGCAGGTTGTAAATGCTAAGTACTCAGTTAATGCCTGCTATTATTGTATTATCTTCCATACAATGGGGTGACAAAACTCCCAATGGGCTCTACCCTGCTGTGTCCCTTAGTGTTTCTCCAAGTGCAGGTTGCACCCTAAGTTAACACTCAAACTATTTCCCAAATTTCTTGTCATCATTTGGACAAGACCAAGAAAGGTAGACGCTTGCCTGCCATCCGCGTGGAACTATCCTTTCTGGTTCCCTTTTCAAGTCTGAGAGATACTAACTCCCTGGTAATAACACCTTAAAGTCCTAAAGCCTTTTGGTGAGACCATCATGACTGACAGATCATCATGATTGACAGTTCATTAGCATCATCATAATTCAAAACAATGCGATTTAATGGAAATTTATAGCCACAACATGCCTCATAAGATCACAGGCCCAGATTATCTGGCATGGTAGCAAATCTTTCCAGGAAATAGTAGCCATAGTTTTTCTTCCTTTTAATTTCTATACTGCTGACAGGTAAACTGGTTAGTTTCATATGCATTCATTTGACTAGTATTTATTATTTCAAATCTACTATTTTACCTTCAGGATAAACATCAGCAACAAAACAGAGAAAATCCTGACTTTATAGGGTTATATTCAAATTATGGAAGGGCTTCTATGATATGTGAAGGTTATATTTACTCTGTGCAAATCAACAGTCTAAGTGCTTTACATAACTTTTATCTTTAAACGACCCTTCTACTGATATCATATAATTTAATACACTCATATATTAGATACTATTTTATATCCATCTTGCAATAATAATCTGTCCATGGTGGCATAATAAGTAGTGGGTTTGAGTTCTGAACCCCAGTCTTTTTGATGCCAAAGTCCATAACTTCAACCACATACCACACATAGTTCTGAGAATCATTACTTTGGGAAAAACAGGAATAGGACTAAGAAAAGGAAAAAAATACTAAATAATGACAAAGACTCTGTCCTTGACCAAACTTCAAGACTTCTGTGAGTCCTCTTCCCATAAAGCCTCATTTTTGGGTTCTGACTTCTAACAAGTAGAAGTCCACTTCTAACAAGAATCCTCCTACGACAGTTTAGCAACAATGTCTTCACCCTTGATACTCCATCGTCTTGGCTTGCCTTCAGCAACAATCCTGTAAAGTTGGTGAAGTAAGAATCCTCCTATACTTGAAGTTTCCTGCTAGCAATTTTCCATCCACCAATTGCTGCACACTGACCTTTAGCTATAAATCCTTACTTGTCCTTGCTATATTTACAGTCGAGCCTAATCTTTCTCTGTTTTTGAGACAGCATGAAACCTATTACAATAGTCCTGACTAAAGTCTTCTTCATCATGTTTACCAGGATCAGAATAACTTTTTTAAACATTAAGTATCTAGAAAGGCTAGGCAAATTGGAAAATGCTCAAGGACAGAGCAGTCATGTTAATAGTAGTCTGGTCATAGGCTTTTATCTGTCAACATATCTGTATGGAGGCTGAAACTGGCTTTGAAGGTTTGTGTGCATTACATGTTTGAGTTTCAGAGGAAGCAGCTAACCTCTTTTGTGGCCATTCCTGAAACAGAAAATATTTGGATATGATAGTCTCCAATGACAAAATTCTGTTGTAGATTTTAGAATTATAGAAAATGGGGATATATAGGAATTGAGTTTGATATAAAGGATAGAGTGAAGGACTGCATTACTGTAGCAAAACCCAGGAGACTCCAAGATGGCCCAGTTATTTTGCTGGTAAAAGATATAACATGTTAAGCTTTTTTTCTATGTGCTATAAGATTATTGGCATTAAAGACTGTAAACAGAGTCAGATGCCCTTCTATATACATTAAAAGGACAAACAGAAAAAACAAATTAACTGATTTTGTGGTTCAGATATTCACTGGGCATGATGACATTTTAAGAGCAAAAGAATAAGTGGATCATGATTGGAATCATAACCACCAGGACAAGAAGGCTTTGAACTTGGCACCCTGCCCAAGGTACATTAGGTGTGACAAATGGTAACAGGTGTTGCCTCGTGTCAGAAGAACTGGTGGGATGATTTGTTCAGCTCCAAGCTTATATCAAAACAATATGTGAATATAATTGTAACAGAGGTTCCTACAGTCCATAGTAAGTGACTAGAAGCCAAAGAGCTGGTCAATAAAGGAACTACCACTTAGGAGTGATTCCAAGGCTGGCATGAACAGCAGCTTTACAAAGCAATCATTCTGGTGGTGTTAGATAATAATGTTGGTTCAAGTGATTTCTGGATTACAGACTGGGTTACAAGGTACAGAGACTTACAGATAGAAGACAGAACAGACTACAATATTTTATCATGACCTGGTAGTTGGACTACAGGAGTAAGACACTAGTACTTGCTTACTCAAGGTACTTACCTACTTCTATAGATATCTAGAAGTCACACCTCAGGATTCTGCATGGGTTGCTCCTAGTTACTTATTTCTCCTCCCTTCTCTATTCTCTAAACATTTTTTTTTATCTTTGGGAAGATCTTTATACTTGTTGCTCCTCTAACAAGAATGTCTTCAACTTTCTCCCCCACGTTTGCTTATTTAATTCCTATTTTTCAGATCTTTTTAATTTATTTGTTTTAATTAGTTAAACATGACAGTATAGTGCATTTATGCATTCTGATATATCACACATAGATGGGATATAATTTCATGTTTTTCTGAGTGTACATATTATATAATCACATTGGTCATGAAATCACATATATAAAGTAATAATGGTTGTTTCATTCTACTCTCCTTCCTATCCCAACATACCTTCCTCTCCCCTCTTCACTTCCCTCTACCTAATCTAAGGTAACTCTATTCTTCTTTAGTGCCCTGCCCCCCCTTATTGTGAATTAGCAGCTGAATATTAGAGAAAACATTCAGCCTTTGATTTTGGGGGATTGGCTTATTTCCCTTAGCATGATATTCTCCAACTCCATCCATTTACTGGCAAATGCCATAATTTCATTCTTCTTTAAAGCTGAGTAATATTCCATTGAATACATATACCACATTTTCTTTATCCATTACATCTACTGAAGGACATCTAAGTTGGTTCCATAGTTTACAAATTGTGAATTGAGCTGCCATAAACATTGATGTGGCTACATTACTGTAGTGTGCTGATTTTAAGTCCTTTGGGTATAAACCAAGCTATGGGATAACTTGGTCAAATGGTGGTTCCATTCCAAGTTTTCTGAGGAAACTCTGTACTGCTTTCCATGGTGGTTGTACCAATCTGTAGTCCCACCAGCAATGTATGAGTGTACCTTTTCCCCCATATCCTCGCCAACATTTATTATTGCCTGTATTCTTATTAATTGCCATGCTGACTAGAGTGAGATAAAATCTTAGTGTAGTTTTGATTTGCATTTCTCTAATTGCCAGAGATGTTGAATACTTTTTCATGTATTTATTGATATATTTCTTCTTCTGTAACTCAGATAAAATTTGCTCAGGAAAGACTTTGCTGACTCCTATAATTAGGTCAGGTTTATCTGTTGTTCCACTCCTAAAAATATGTACTTCAATTTCACAGTCTTCTATTTCACATTGTTATAATTTTTGTGATTCTTTGATTAACACATTTCTTTCCCAATGCACTATTAAGGTCTGTAAGGCCAGCCATACATTCTTGTTTTTTGCACATTACTTTTCCCTTGTATAGTAGAAGTAATCAATAATGATGAAAAGGAATGGCTGAATGTACTAATAAAGCATAATGACTATACCTTTATATAAATACCTGAGTGTTTCTAAGCATTAGCAGTAGCTCAGAAACATCACTAAATATTGGTGCTAGAAGGTAAATGGAAAGCACCTTTATGTCCACCCTAAGTAGTACTCAGTGCCAAATTCAAAAAGTACATTCAAAAGCCCCATAGAGTGCTCTGAAAAATTCCACCACAGCTACTATTACAAAAATATTTCAAGGACTGGTATTATTTCTATATTACATATTGGCACATTGAGATTCAGATTTATTTAATGCCATAATATTATTAAATGGCAGAGCAGTCTCTTTGACCTCAATTTTTTTCAGTCCTGGTCCTTTTAAGTTTCAAAATAATTATAAAATATACTGTAATATTTATAATAATATATGTATAATATTTATATAATAAAATATAATAAAGTATTTATAAAATAAGTTCTTATATTCTAAATATATAAATGCAAAATAGACCATTATGTATTTCCCATGTAACTTTAAAATATAATAATTTCTCACTCTATAAAATAAGGAGTATAAACTATATAATACGTAGAGTATATTAAACAGGATATATTCACTGCATAAACAGATATAGTTTATATTTAGTAGTCTCAGTATCCTTAGTTTTGTCTCTCATTTATATATCCCACATTTATTGAGACAAAATATTAAGTAAGTATAGGAATTTCCCAGCTTGACTGTGCACCAGAATTATGAAAGGAATTTTATACAAATGCAGGGTACCATTGGGTATCCATGGATAATAAGCATTCAGCATCATTGGTAGCACTATAAAAAGAATAGCCTTATCTTTAGATGATGTTTAATATGGATCTCCTATTTGACATAGGAAAGTGATGTGGGTAAGAGTCTTTGATTCTGAGATATCATAGCTCAAATATCAAATCCTCCATTTACAAGTTGTGTCGCCCTGAGCAGGTTTACTTTCCGAGCCTCCATATGTAAATGATACATAATGACACAACATGATATATAAAAATGGTGATGAAATGACTCAATCTCATAGCATATCAAATATAAGGCAATCACTCAAAAATTAAAAAATAATGGTAAGGTTTATTTTAATAAAGGCAAATATATGAAAATTCAAATAAAAAAGGTACATTTGCCATAAAGGGTCATTGTCATTAAGGTCTGGTAATTCACATCAAGTTGTATCATGCAAATAGGAGTGTAATATGATATTTACTTCATTCTTTATGAAAAGAGAGCATAAGAGTGAATAACTATTCTAAGAGTTACTTATAAGAAATGACAAGGAAAAAAGAAATTATCTTTCAATCAAAAAGTTTAATGATAAAGTTGAGATTTAAAGATATTAATATATATAATATTATATATTAATATTATATGTTAATATTTTTTTTAAATTTTTTATTGTGGGTTGTTCAAAACATTACAAATTTCTTGGCATATCATATTTGACACTTTGATTCAAGTGGGTTATGAACTCCCACCTTCACCCCATACACAGATTGCAGAATCACATCAGTTACACATCCATTGATTTACAAATTGCCATCCTAGTGTCTGTTGTGCTCCGCTGCCTTTCCCATCCTCCACCCTCCCCCCT
>NW_025999853.1:30909830-31085689 GCF_001458135.2 Marmota marmota marmota
CTTTCCCCCGTCTCGAACCCAGAATTCAGCCCTGAGTACGGTGCTTGCGCGGCTGGCAGAAACTGCAGCGCTGTAACCCTGCGTCTCTATCCCAGCGCGCGCTGCAGACTCCAGCCGCGGGGCAATTTGCTGAATAAGCCGTGTTACCCTCCGTGCGACAAACCTCTCGCGTTTGAGTCCCCGTAGCCGATCCTCATGCAATGGAAATCCTTCCTCCAGGTTCCGGAGCACCCCACTATTGCTGGAAATTCCTAACAAGATATCCTTTAGCCGTCCTGACTTGTCATACTCCCACATAGTGAAGCAGCACACGGGGGTAATGCACTCCCCTCGCCGCCATCTTCCCTTATATGTTAATATTAATATATAAAGAAATAAAATTTCAGTTTGTAAAGAAAGAAGATGGGTAAGAATAAATAGAGCTACAAAGACATGTCCATATGTTATTGTACGTGTGTGTGTATGTGCTTATTCTTTTACTGTTAGAAAGTCTCTAGATCGTTACTTTCAATTTGATAACAGAAAAAGTCCCCGAAATACATGTAAAAACAAATTAAAACAAGACATCACATGATTTTTCAATTAAAGTTACAAGATGGAATTGCCATTTTTGAAAAATAATTCCACTTTGACAATGATGTCTGAAATTTTCCATCTCTATACTTCTTCTTGTGGAACAGCAATGTTTGACCTTCTATACAGGTGAGGCCAGATCTTGCAATCAAATTGCCATTGTAGCCCGTAAACCATTAAAGAAATAAGAGATGCCACTCAAAAGACAATGTCATATGCTACTTGGTTTCTTGAAGTCATGACTTAAGACAAGAAGTGAGTTGTTATGGCCTCTAGAAGAACTTGCTCTAGAATGGTTCAAGTCCTTCCCAAGAGCACCTGCCTCCTCTTCTGACTTCTATTTCATTTTCCCTTCTATTGTTTTATTCATTTTTTAAATTTCCAAATGGTAATTTTGCATTTGCAAGTGCTATTTTAAATGTGCTTTAGTTTTAAAAAGAAGTGATAGGAAAGATGTTTATTCTTACAACCCATATCAGGATAATGCTTGCTTCCTATTAGTTCTCATATACAGTAACCAACTTTTTACTTTATGAAATAAAGTTTTCCATTTAATCTAAGTTTTCTTTGACTAAGGCTTGACAATCCATCTAATCATGTTTCAAGTCAGGTTGCAGGTGGTGTTAGAAAACAAAGGAAGGGATTAATTCTGCCTTAGCTTCTTGAAATTTTATTTCTTTTCTGTAATTAAGACAATTATGATGCAATAATATTTTTCTGATATTATTTGATTCAGTATAATGATTTCTTTTAATAATTATATTATTAGCATAAGGATAATTTATTTAGCTTGGCTTAGAATTGAAAAGTTAATGTAAGGAAAATAATGGTTATAGTACAAAACTACATGAAACAAATTTAGAACATGATTTATTGTGGTTTCAGATTTCAATTTTAATTTCTCCTATCCAAATTACTGAATTATATATTCAGAGAACTGAATACTGGAAAAACTACTTCTTTTTATATACAGAAGGGAGGGAAAAGGCAATTTTTGAGTTCACACTGTACTAGACACCACACATGTATTTTATTATTCACAATCATCCATGGATGTAGTCAAGATAATCCCCCCACTTTAACCGAGAGTAAAATTGAGGTTATAGAAATTAAATTAACTTGTTATTATCCTATTGTATGACAGAGTTGAGACTGGAATATTTGGCTGGCGGCAAAACCCATGTCTCTCCACCCCCACCATCTTGCCTCATATACAAAAAGAATGAGACAGAAATGTCTTTGACAACAGAAATAGAAATATAAACTTTAAGAATTTAAAATCTATTCACCTTAGTGCCTACAGCCTGAACAACATTTGAAATAATTAACTATATTTTAATTCCTTTGTTTATAATGACAACCAAACAACTACCCTTCTAAACAATGGATTTTCTATAAAATTGCAGTAGTCTTTTTATCTTCCAAGCTCACTAAATCTATCTGCCTCCTTTGGACTCATTCATTTGTCAAAGTGACCACACACCTTCCCTGGGGCATCAAGCTAGGGAGTTTATTTCTCAAGTGTCATCAAGGAACCATCTATATCGAAATAACTTGTGAAACTGAAAACTATTCAGCCCCACTGAGTCAGGATGTTTGAGGAAAGGACCTGAAAACCTGCATTTTATCAAGCACCATAAATTATTCTTATACAGACAGTCCCTGAAGAACAGAGTAAAGCTGAAATTTATGATGCACTAAAGTATCAGAAGAACTTACCTATGAGAAGCGGGGAGGAATAAAAGCTCTTTGCTGGTGATTCATTTTCATTTCAGAAGGACAAATGCACAAAAACTACTTGTGATCCTATTTATTTTTCTATATGATCATCATTCAGAGATACAGGCTGCAACTGATATTTAACATTAAAATGTAACCACTGACTCTGCAAATTAGTCTTAGTGTGATCTCTACAATATTAAAATATTCAGCTTTATAAAATTCTAATACTACAAAGGATACACAGTACTTAAAAGAGTGACTCCTATTTTAGTTATTGCCTTAATACAAATACCTAAAAATGAACTTTTCCTTTAGTAACAGTCATACAGTGATGTCATCTTTATACTAAACCCTTACTTCAGTTTAGATTCCTTTTCATTTTTTCACTTTACTATATCTGAACACCAGGATAATGTCTCTACAATCAATTCTCAAAGAAAAACATCTAAGTATAGTGCACTGCTACAGTTGCTAAGGTAACCATCATCTCCTACTCCCTTAAAAGTTCTGAGTTCACAGACATGTTAACACCTTCCTGAAACATCCGACATAAAAGCCACTGCCTAGAGAAATTTGGGCTCTTTTGTTTATCATCTCAGACTGGATAGTGTATAGCAGCAAAAAAGGCTGATATTTTTAGTGTACAATTTCCACTCCACTTCAACCATTGGTGGAAAACTAGATAAGTTCTAAAATGGAATCTGGGATGAGCTCATATTGATTTGGTGATTTCACTGCAACTATGACTTGAACACTGGTGTATAATGTTGAGCTTTCTGAGTTTTGTTGTTTCGCCCCCTCCTCCTTCCTTGCAGCAGATGTTCAAGACATGAGAATAACATATTTTGCTTTGGAAAAGAAGGAGCAGTTTCAGCAGGAAATTGTATCTTTTTTAGACTTGTTAGTGCTTGAAAATATCTGCTGAGTAGGTTAAGATCTTCCATATCCAGTCCTATGGAGGAGGTCTTGAACAATCCTCTTAACACCATCACCTCCCTAACCTTTCCATGTCTAGTCCTAAATCCGGGATTGTCCCCATTGTTCACTTCCTGTTATCCCAGTTTCAACTGAGGCTCTTTACAAAACATTATGAAACTATGTGAATTTGGACTCCTAATAATTCAGGTTTTCCAATTTTGCCTGGTTTGGTAAGATTTCTCAGTAATCCCTTCACTTATCCCTTTATTAATCATGTAGCATTTTACTTGGAGCAGTTCCCTATTATCTTCCTTCCATCTACTCTGGCACATCCCTAACCCATTGATTTTTTTTCTTTTCTTTTACTACCTCACCTTCTTCATTACGCATTGGTCTCTAACATACTCTACCATCTAAATTCCATTAACTCCATTCTCCTGAAAGTTCATTCTCTTAATTTACAAATGGCATGCCCATTGTCAAATGCAATTGCAACAAATTGCTTCTAGTCATAACTGGGCTTTATTCAACCACTGGTTCTCCTAATACTCACTCTCCTAGTCATGTTTCTGTTGGCTTTTGTTCTGTGTCCTTCACTTACTGACTCCTCAATCAACATCAACTGGACAAATATTCATTGTGTATTACTATTATCTTCTTCCTAGTCCTTAGAGATGAAATACTGAAGATAATAGGGTCCTAACCTCATAATGCCTACAGAGTAGTGAGAATAGCAGTCAGCAAAAATATAATAAAAACATTAAGAAAAGCATAGGTAGAATGAGCACACATAGTAATGGAGTCTAATCTAATAAAGGGGATCAGAAATGGTTTTCTTGAAGTGTCTGCTTCCTCTACCAAATACCATCTGCACTCTCTCTTCAACTCATCAAGAGATATGCTTGAAGTAAGATTTTCAGTAGTGATACAAATTTTAAATTTATTTTTTTAAATGTTTGTGTACTGATTATAATTGTGTGGCAGAAGCCAATTGAGAGGAAAATTTCAACAGGGAAATTGAACAATTTAAAGTCTCCATCCATTAAAGTAGAACTTGAACATGCACTATTTAAATGAATGTTAAGAGAATTTTAATTATCCATGATAATAATATTCCACTGGACACAATTAAAAGTGTGGTATAACAGTTCTACATATTGATAACATGCTGAACTGCTACACATATTGATGATATGCTAAAAACCTTATCCTTATGAAAACATACTGAAAAATTAAGACGTGGATTAGAGTACATCGTGTATAAAAATATTTTGAGGGACTATTCCATCAAAAAGTTAATATAAATTTATTTAAAAGTTATTACTAAGCAATAAGATAAACATATAAGATTTAGTCCTATCTTCAAGTAGCTTATAACTAACAAAAGCATTTCCATTGAGAGAGAACTTAAGAAACCTAAGTTCAAATTACTGTTCAGTGATGAAGTCCATAATCCATTTTCTTATGTTTTTTTCTTTTTACCAAGCTAGAACACTTCCATATGCTTTTCTGTTTTGCTCAGATTTTGTCTGCTATTGAGCAACTAAACAGTCCATTTAAAACTCTGGCAGATACAAGCTTGATTAATTAAGTCCCTTTCATTATCTCTAGGCATTTCCTGGGTCTATTTCCAAATTCTAGATTACCCAAAGATTCAGGCTTTTCAAGTGCTTTTAGATCTTGAATGTTCAGATATTAGTTTGGAACAGACCCAGAAGTGGAAGGATCTCATGTAGGCTTCAAGATTCATGGATGAATATACATTCCAACACAGCTTTCTTTCATATAATACCCCTCTCTCTCTCTCTCTCTCTCTCTCTCTCTCTCTCTCTCACACACACACACACACACACACACACTTCTCTGTATCATACCCTAACACCAAGTAGGTACAAATAATGAAAGAACATCAATAATGAAGTTTCATACCTAAGAAAATAAAATGTACGAGTTTACTTCTAATTTGTTATTGATTTTCTGTCATAGAAAAAAAGAGAATAACATACATCAACTGCTCACATTATTCCATCCTGTAGGTAAGGACGAAGGAGGAAATCAGACAGACCAAAGATAAACATAAAATGCTAGTAAGAAAAATCAACTTTTGCAACCAGACTGAAATGTGCATATGCTAATACTTACATAAAATTACAGATTTAAGTAATAGAAGATGCATGGAGACTAGTGGGGTAATGAAGACATAAAAACTGTTATGGAAAAAGACCCCATGGCGAGGCAGCATTGAGTCATAGACATGCACACATGCTGAGGTTTTCTATTTTACTAAATTCCCCAGAACTCTACATTTGCATCTTACAACATCAATCTTAATCAGAAAGAAATAACTGTCATTTGATAACTTCATCACAGTTCTTACATGAAAAGCTGTTTTAAGAGATTAAATGTTTGAAATAGAAAAAATAGTAATGTATATTAAGAGTTTGAACTGTGTGAAATCATACATACCTGACTTCCCTCACCAAGAACTCATGATCTGCATAAGTCACTTTATTATGGGCTGGTTTGAAAGTTAAGTCAGGCTGACCCCATTCTGCTCAGACATCTCACCCTGTGCAAAATTGGCCCGCCTTCCTGTAAGCCCACTTGCACAGAAGCTAACATCCTCACCCCTCTTGCCCCCAGACCACAGCTTCTACAATTCATAGAACAGACACTAACCTGCTTCCTGAGCATTTACTGAGAATCTTTCTGAGAAAAGTTAACCTGTTTTTTCCCTCCCCTGTGAAACATGTTCTATAACTGTATTTGTTTCCCCCTCCTTTTCCCTCACGGTTTTTTGGCTTATAATCAGCCCCCAAAAAATGTTCTGTGTCTTGGGCTGCAGAACTGTCTGTTTTCTGCTCCCTTGGCCATGACCAGAATAAATCCTTTGTCTTTACTTCAAAAAGACCCAGAGTTTTATTTGGGATTTTGGAAGAGCACCTTAATTTTAGCTGTCAAAGCTCAGTGTCTTTGTTCTGTAAGTGGGACAATAACAAAATGAAATAATGTGTGCAAAGCATTCAGCACCTAGGGATGGCATGTGTCATGGGTGGACATTGATTTTGAAGTTTATAAAGCCCTTACAATAAGAGTATGATAATTCAAGCATCACACATATAGAAAAGGCAAAAATCAAAAAACAAACTTGAGAAATGAGCCAAAGTATAAAACTAAAGGATGAAAGCAGGAAGAAAGGAAGGAAGGTTAGGAGGTAGAGAGGGAAGGAGGGAGAAAAATCCCTTAATAATGAGTTTAGTTAGGCCCTGAATAGTCAAGTATCAGGACTGTTAAAAATCAGGAAGAATGAAGGAAGAGAAATTCACCTAGATGTTTAATCTATTCTTCTGCAATTAAACATTGATTTTCAAAACCCAGACACTTCCTTTGAGTTGGCAACACTAAAAAGACACTACTATATTAGCTAAAAATAACTCTGTGCTTACAGTAAATATTTTCAAAGTCTTCATTAGTTTTTAAGCCACTCTAAATACAAGAATATAGGAAGGAAAAATGAACTTAATGTGCTTAAATTCTTTTATTTATAAATTATTTTATATTAAAAAAACAACATCAAATTTGTTAACTGACCCAACCAGGCTTAGAGACTACACTGAGTAGTTTAATAAACATTGAAGCCAATTATCTTTAATGAAGTTTGAAACGGATTGGCAATGACCTGACAAAAAGTCATTCTTACAGTCCTCTGAGACATAGTGGAGATTTGAAATGTTCAGGACCATTTCAAAAGGGTCTATAATGGGGGAAATGGTAGACATAGTAATTGGATATGAAGGATAAAGTGGATAGAAGCAAAGAGATCAATGAAGTACAGAAACACACAGCACAAGCACACACATGTGTGAAAAGCATCTTAGAGACTGGACTAGAAAATCCATCACTGAAGACTTTGAACTTACAAGGAGGAAAGTTAAGCTCTTCACCATGATTTAAGCCATCCATTGGAAGTAATAAACAGGAGACAATGCATCTGTCCAGAAACTTGTTTCATTACACAAAAGAATCACTCGAAGATGTTTTGTAAATTTCATGGTATGTCTTACAATGCTTAAAGGAAGCACAGTGAAAAGATGCGTACCTACACATTTCAGTTTCAATAACCCATTAATAAAATCATCATCTTTCAACAAGAGCACAGGAAGAATAGATTACATATATTTGCACCATTCAAGCAATAAATAATTCATTTTAAAAGTCCAGCTTCAGAAATTTTGAAAAAGAAGAATGAAAACTGAAGATATTACTTGACCTTAGACTTACTATAAAGGTAGAATAATCATGATGGTATGGTGTTGGCATAAGAACTGACAAACAGATCAAAAGAACAGTGCATAAAGATCCAAATGACTAGACAAAGGTATCAGAAATAGAGAATTCAGTGGGGAAAGAAAAGTCTTTCTGATATATTTTTCTGAATTAAATTACATCTATATGGAAAAATTGAACCATTATTCATATCTATAGGCCACATGGAAAAACGAAGGTGGACTGGAGACTTAAATATGAAACCAAACAAGAATGTTCATTCAAGAAAACCTTGGAAAGTACATCCAGTTGGTTTCTTAGAACACAAATGGGACTACCCATAAAAAATTAATCAGCCTTACCTCTTCACTATTTACTATTCCACTCATCAAAAACACCGTTGAGAAAATGAAAAAAAAAACTTCCAAAGTATGAGAAAAAATTATAATGCACACATCAGACACCTATATCTAGGTTATCTAAATAAATAATTCCTACAAAATAATAATAATAATCCAACAAGACATTAAAAAGAGACTTGGACAGACATTTCAGGAAACAGTATAAATGAATGCCAACATCCACAGGAAGACATGTTCAACATTGCCACAAGAAAATGCAAATTAAATCCACAGCAAGATACCACTTCACACTCATTAGAATTGCTAAAATTAAAAAGAGTCATAATGCCTAATGTAGGCAAGAATTCAGATCAATTGGATCCCTCAGATATTACTGTGGGGACATATAAAATTTTTCAACATTTGTGAAAAATCATTAAGCACTGTCTTTTAAAATTAGACCTAGCTTATGATCCAGCAATTCTTTTCCAATGTATTTACCAAAATAATATTTTGAAAAATATGACCCCCAACTTATCATACAAAAATATTCATATAATAAGCTTATTCATAGCAATCTAAACCTGGAAGCAATCCAGATGACAATCAAGAGGAGATGAGATATATAAAATATTCATACAACAGAGCACCATTCAAGCAATAAACATGAATTTCAGATATTGATGAATGGATAAATCCCAAAAGCATTTTGTTTAGCAGAAGAAGCCTAAAAATAAACCTTACTGCATAACCCACTGTCACAATATTCAATAAAAATTAAATAGTAATTTTTAAATAAAACGTTATTTTAAAATATTTCTAAATGTCCATAATACCAAAAGTAATCTATAGATTCAGTGTGGTCCCTGTCAAAATTCCAATAACATTTTTCACAGAAATAGATAAAATAATCCTAAAGCTCATATAGAATTATAAAAGACTCCAGACAAAGCAAATTTGATCAAAAAGAACCAGGCTAGAAGCTGCCTGATATCAAAATCCACCACAAAGATACAGTAACCAAAGCAGGTTGGGACTCATGTAAAAACATATACACAAACCAAGGTAACAGAAAACACAGCTCAGAAATAAACACAAACACTTACAGTCAACTGGTTTTCAACAAAGATGCCGAGAACACTTAATGGGTAAAATGTAATCTTTTCAATCAATGGTGCTGGGAAAATGGTATATCCACATGCAAAAGAATTAGAGCTTCATCATAACTTCAAATGAATTAGACTTATACATAAAACTCAAAATTATGAAACTACTAGAAAGGAGCATAAATAGAAACCATGACATTATTTTGGGCAATGACTTTTTGGATATCATATCAAAAGTATAGGTAACAAAAGCAAAACCAATCAAGAGGAACTGCATCAAATTAAAAAGTTTTAGCATAGCAAAGAAAACAACCTATTAGATGGGAGAATATATTTATAAAATGTGTATTTCTTAAAGGATTAATATCTAAAATATATTAGGAATTCATCTGTAAGAAAACAACCTGATTTAAAATTAAGTAAAGGACCTGAAGACAGTGTTCCTATGACATATAAACCATCAACAGATATTTTTAAAAATACTATCACTTTAATCATTAAAAAAGGCAACTTAAAACCACAATGAGATATTGTCTCCCTGTTATTAGAATGGCCAAGATAATGTGAAAAAACAAGAACATTTATACACTGTTCATTGGAATGTAAATTAGTATATCCATTATGGAAAACAGTATGGAGGTTTCTCAATAAATAAAAATAGCACTATCCAGAAATCATATCACTGGATACATTTCCTAAGGAAATGAAATCAATACCTTAAAGAGGTATTTGTATTTTCATGTTCATGACAGTATTATTCGCAAAATTGAAGATATAAAATCGAACTAAGAGTCCATAAAAACATAAATAAAGTAAATACCTCTCTCTCACACCACACACACACACACACACACACACACACACACAAAATGTAATAATATAGTCTTCAAAAAGAAGGAAATCCTGTCATAAGCAACAACATGGGCAAACCTGGAGAACATCATGTTAAATGAGTCTGGCATAGAAATACAAACACCACTTGATCTGACTTATATGTGGAATCCAAAGGCACCAACCTCATAGAAACAGAATAAAATGGTGGTTACCAGAAGCTGTGGTTTAGAGGGCCTGGAGAGATTGTGGTGAAAGGACACAAAATTTCAGTTAGGAGGAACACATTCAAGAAATCTATTATAGGAAATGGTGATTATAGAATAGCAATACATTATATATTTGAATATTGCTGAGAGCAGATTGTTTGCCCCATACACGCATGAAAATAAGTATGTGAGACAATGTCTATTTAAATAGTTTGACTGAGCCACTCCACAATGCACATCATGCCAAAACACGTTTTACACCTAAGAGATATTCAACTCTACTTGCCTATTTAAAATAGAATAATAACTTAAAACCACAATGAGATATTGAGAATAGAATAATAACTTTCTTTAAAGGTAGAAATCAGAGCAGCCATTGGCCTGGGTGTTGATTACATGGGTTTATACTTTTTATAAAACTCATCAAACTTAACTTTGGAAATTATGCCACAATAAAACAAAAAGAAAAATCATTTTAAGAGAATATCTTGTGTTAGAAACCTACTGATTAAAAAAAAATGATTACTTCACAATATACTGTTCTTACCTTCCCCAAACTGCAAATGTTGCTCATATACAGGTGTTTTAATTAAGGTAAGAGTCTCTTTTCCTTCTTCCCTGCAGACCTTTCAGACTTCTGACTCTTATTTTCTCAACAGTTCTTCCTCTTCCACTTGCTGGTGTTTCTCACTGTCCCATCTCTAGCCTTCTTTTTTCATGCTACACACATTCTTGCTGAGTGGTCTCTTTCACCACACTGGAATGAACTATTATGGAAAAACAAGTAACTCATAGATTTGTAAGCTATTCTCTAAGCCTCTCTCCTGACTTCAGATTCATACACTTCCCTCCTACAAGTGAAGTTAACTCAACCATGACCAGATGGGAACACGTCTTCCCTTTCACCATTTTCTATGTGTTCTAGATGAGTAAATGACATCAAACTCCACCCTGTCATTTGTAAAATATCCTAACAATTCAGCTTCTCATCCATTGCTTCAGATCCAATCAATACCATATCCTATCAAACCCTCTCCTCACATCTTCCTGTCCTATATATAGTTCCCCATAATCTCTGTTAGTGCCCTAGCCAAGGTCTTCATTATCTCTTTCACAATTGAGATATTCAATTGTACCTTGGTAATACTGCAATTTAATAGAGCTAAAGATAAGGTCCTAAATTTGGGTAAACCACCAAGAAAAAGACCCAGAACTAGTGAAATGTTAATTCAAACTGAGCTAACATTGAATAGTAACTGCTCTGAAGTCTAAAATACCTGGGCTTAGTCATATATACGGTGATTTTCTTCATAAGCAAAAGAAGACTATATTCAGACTATATATATTTTTTGAAGTTTTACAATCACTTAAAACATAATGAGATATCTAAAGAATTTCAAGAGCTCTAGAAACAGAAGCCAGAAAGCCTGCAGGAATCTGGGCATACTCTCCTTATCTCTTCTCTCTTTGCTCTTTGTCCTTTTGTTTCCTTCTAATCTTTCTGGAACTAGATTTCTCTACTTCTTAGGCACCATATGGCATAAGAAGGCTAAGACATTGCTCCTGAACTTTTGCAACTCTCTTAATTCAAACCACATAATAAGAATGACAAGAATCAGATATGTATTCTTTTTTAAATGCTGAGAAATGGGTAGCCAGCAGGAACAGGCCACTTCAATTTGAAGGGTCATTAGAAAGCTAAAGTCATGCCAACAAATCAATTAATTAAGCACTAGTTAGCATTCTACAGGAGTTTGGGGGAAGTGCCTTTAAAGAAATGGGTAACTCTTATGACTCTTTAAGATCCTCAAAGAGAAAACAATATAAGTACATGATTTTCACAGTGATGACCATAAGTCATTAAGATGAACAATACTTGGTATATTCAACTTATGAATCAGATGCCTATAACACAACAAGTATAGGAAAAATAATTTCCATTAAAATATCTTGGATATTATGAACTTAAATGCTGAAGCTTTAGTTAAGAGGAAAGTTCACTTATCCATGCCCTGAGTGCTGAATGGGTAGAACATTCTCTCTCAAATGAAGTTGTTTATACAGTTTTTAAATGTAATACTACTATATTTTATGTCTATTGCTTCTTTCTAGTCTACCATATCCATTCGTCCACTGCCCTGTCCTATTTATTGTGGCCTGTATGTACTTAATCTACAAATCTATATCAAATATTAATTCCTTAAAATAGAAGCTAAATTGTTCAACTCCCAACAGCAAACCAAAACTAATGAGGTGTAAAGCCTACTGTTTCTCTTTTATAAAATGAAGCTATTTAGCAGTCTTAAAGTCATAAGGAAAAAAATTAATCCAATTTTAATTTAAATTGAACCAAGGAAAATCTACTTATAATATGAAAACTAAACAGTGACTAATAAAATAAAGAGGCTGGAAATCTTAGGACAATACTTGGAATTTTAAAAATGGCTTTATATTGTATTTATTTTAGAACAGTGAAGATGTATTTGCCAGTTTAGTAGGTTATTAAGACCTAAAAAAAAGTCTGGTTCTGAAACACATTCATTCACATAGTAGTAACGGCAGTAGCAGCTGCTAACATTTACTGTGTGCTTGCTAATTGCTAAGCAGTATACTCATTACTCCATTTACACATCTCATTTCATCTTTTCAGCAATCCTATGCAGGCAATGGAACATCCCCATTCTACAGATGAGGCCATGAGGTTTAGAGTAGTTAAATAATTTGGCTTAAGAGCTAGGAAGTGAAGTTACAATCAGAAGACAAATCCTAATGCTGAGGGCTAGCTACATAATTTCCTGGTTGTAGACCAAATAAAAAATGTGGTGACCTTGTTCAAAAACTAAGAATTTTGAGATGATGGCAACAGCAAAGCATTAAGCCAAGTGAGGGACTCTTCTAAGAATCACATCCAGAAGGCAGCCTTGCCTCTTTCCATCAGCTCATAAAATAGTGAAATTATACTTTTCATCTATCTTAATATAAATATTATTCAAAGAATAAGTCTTTGTAACACTAATTAGCCAATTACAAACTGAGACATTTCATATTACAGGCTATGCCTAGATACTCTCAATAAAATTTCTTGAATAGACAAACTTATTTGGGGTCTCAAAAGGAACTGCTTTCTTCAATAAGTCACGCAAACATGCCTCTGGTTCAGTGTGGAGACAAGATAGATGGATCATCAGGAGTCAGTCCACACCACTGTTAGAAACACTTCATATTCTGTTTGTGCTGGCTTAGGAGATTTTATGGCTCCAAGAAACTGTTTTCAAATCTAATTATCATTCCTATCTGAAGTTGACATTTAAATTGCAAGGCTCTAAGCAAAGTTAAAGAATGCAATCCTCACATCTCCCCCCAGCCTCATACAGCCCACCCCATCCCTAAAACCTTATCTTCCTATAATAAACAGTGTATTAGCAAAGGGGGAAAAGTGTTGACTCCTCAATTCATGCCTGATGAAGGACAATATGACCGCCATTCAGGCAGTAAAGGGGGTCAAGCAGGCCAACAGGATGAGTTCTGCAAAAAGAAAAGAAGGTCTACTCCCTTCTAATCCTGGGGAATTAAAGGAAAGAGAAATAAAATCCAGTGTGAGGCTTGTCAGATAGTGATGCTGGAGGAACACTGAGTATAGTGTATCATGTGCCCAGAAGAGGTCAAGGGAGATGCCATCCTGCAAGCCACCTGCTGTCAAGCTAGGGAACAGCAATATCAAGGGGTGCTGTCTGGACAAGCACAGATATTCTTAAAGCTAGCATTCTCCAGCTGCTTCTCATAAAATGGATAATGACTCAAGAGCCAGAGCACTGACCATCAACCCTACCTAGTGAGGGGCCAAATGAGGGGTGAAGCTGAAATCCAGAGGTCTGCACTAATGACTGAGGGGAGATTAGAAGGATTGGCCAGGATCAAAGTGCAGGAATAGAAGGGCACTGACCAGCCAGGTAGATCCAATGCAGAAAGCTGGAGTCCACAAACACCACCTAGTATGCACACAAGGACCCTCACAGGGTGGAGTGGGAGGGAGTGGGTCTATAACCCTTCCTGGGATTCCAGAACTTACAAGATACAATGTTCCCAGAATATGCACTCCTGGAACCTGGATACTATCACAGAGAAGGAAACAGGTAATCTGAAAAGTGCACTGTGATCTAAATGAGAGGCTAAGGGTTTAAATTGGACAAATTCCATTTTGTTTGTGTGATGGTCACTTTCAAGCATCAACATATCTAAGCTACAGACCTTGGTGATACAATCAAATGCTAATCTAGGTGTTGCTATGAAGGTATTTTAAGCTTATGATAAAATGCACAATCTGTAAGCTTTAATGAGGATTATCCTAAGGATCTGGGTGGGGGTCGGGAAATCATTTATAAGGTCATAAAAACAGAGTTGAGGGAAATTCTGTGTTTGAGTTGCAGTTTCAGATCCTGCCTAAGAGGTTCAGCCTCTTGTACTTAAAGACCTACACTGTGGAGTGTGGACTGTTTCAGCCTGTTCCCACAACTGTAAGACTAACCCTTGAAATACATCTCTTAATGTACAATGCCCAGTAGTTCTGCTTCTCTGGATGAAATCTGACTGACATAAATGGATATTCACAAAGAAGATTAAAATTATGATGAACAAAGTAAAATGTTATATATTTTTTTCAATATCTGGCATATAGCGTGAGTTACTCAGTATGCGTAAATGGTCTCCACATACTTCTAGGACTTCCTATAAGGTACCTCTCTGCCTAAAGTTCACTCACCCTAAGTTCCATTCTTCATGCCCCAACCTAAAGATCTACTATTTTAGGAATGCTTTCTTTAACACTTCCATATCAGTTCAGATCCTGCTGTTAGATTATTCATGACATTCACTTTTCTTTGGTAGCACATATTATAACTGAAATGATTGTTTGGTACTTATCTGTCTTTTCCTCTAGAGTTCAAGCTCTATGAAGACAGAGGTCAGGTCTCACTTGGCCACCAAAGTGTCTTCACTGTTGAGCACCCACAAGCATACTGTCTAGGATATGTAAATGGGTGCTCAATAAATATTAATTGCATGAATAACTGGATATACATGTGTACAGTTTTTTAAAAAAACAACAAGAGTTCAAAATTTGAGCATAATTTGAAAATATGTGCATTTAACAGTTGACTCTTAGTTATATCTTCAAAAGAACACTTGAGTAAGATTCAGAAGGTAGAATTTAGTGATAAGTAATATAGCTATCATTTAGCTTTGTCTGTGTAAGCAACCCACTAAATATCATGGAATCTTTTTTAATAAATATAATCCAAATAATATGAGCTAAGATCCAAAGCCAGTGCTGCATGAAGAAAATCCCATAAAGCTGTTTGCCAATTTTACATTTATGCAGAATCATAGATTTTATGGCTGAGACAGCTAAATGGCACATTTTTATGATATTCTTAATAGTATTTTAAGATCCCTTTGGAAATAATGATTCATCTCATGACTTGAGATATTAATTTCAAAGTTAAATTTAGGTAATGAGGACATAGGGAGTTGTAAATATTTTTAATAAAAATATATATGAAGACTCTGAAGGTTAACCAAATTCTTGCTTCTTTGTAAAATAAAGTTGAATCTAAATACCAGTTAACACTTTAAAAAGCAATATTACACCATGAATTGATTATAAAAAAAGGAAAATAGAACCTACTTATAATTTTTATACAAATTTTATAATTTAAGATAGCAGATCTTTCTTGTAGAAAATCCTCCCATGAGAAAAGGCTACTCTGAAACCTCTTAATTTCTTTTTTTGTAAGTATGTAGGAAGGGTTGAAATCAAACACACCATATAAAAACTCAGAAACATATATTAACTTTCAAATGAATTTGAAGCCATTGGTTCATCAGATTGCTTGGGTTGGTGTCAAAAATTATTTAATTTTTTATATCTACCAAGATAGACACCTTCATTGGCTCAAGAAAGATTTCATGCTTAAAAGTAGACCTAGGAATTTGAAAAATGTATGTTATAATTTGGGTTTAATATTAAAAGAAAATCTCCTTAACAGTTATCACTGGTGTTTATTAATGCTACCTCTTTCAATGAATCATAAATTATTATTATGATCATTAGTCTTAGTGAATTATTCCTACTATACACTGAATATGAATCTCTGGTGGAGCAATCTTATTATAAAAGAGTCAGTTTTAATTCAATATATGTATGAACCATAAAACTAAATTCATAGTGAGGCTCTGAGAGAAATGTCACTCAACAAAGATAAGAGAAAAATGCTGATATTCTTCTAAGTTTATATCCCTCGTCTAATCATTAGGTATATGCAAAAGATTTTTTAAAATAGAATGTACAAAGCAAAATATACTTGATTGCTTCTGAATATGAGCAGGTACAAGGACCAGCAACTAAATGCTCAAGAAAAAAAAATAGATAAAAGTAAGAGCAAGAGTGAAAGGTGGACTGGAGCTGGGCTCAGTGGTGGAGTGCTTGCCTAGCATGTGTGAGGTACTGGGTTCAATCCTCAGCACCACATAAAAATAAATAAATAATATAAAGGTATAAAAAAAAAGAATGAAAGTAAGTATATTTTATTTGGAAGGCCTTAGTTGTTTCTCTTTCTCTTTTCTTTGTTGTTGTTCTCTTACTGCATTTCAATATACTCATAAATTCACACTGACTAAACCCTGTAGCTCCTTACCCACAAAATTCCTTGCATTACCACTTCAATTTCTATAGAGTTAGGAATTTATTTTTAGAACTTGGGCATGGAACTAATAGATCTAAAACAGATAAACATCCCCACTGGTATTTCCAAGTATCTCAGTACTCAATACCCACAAATTCCATTTTAGTTCATATAATTGTGGTAACAAGCTCTTCATTTGAAAAATACTCTTATTTTAAGGTGACCATTAACATTTTTGGCTTCTGTATAAAACTAAATATGAAACAAACCTACCTTTCAGGTAGGAAAAAAACCTACCTTTCAAAGAAACACATTGCTACCCAACATGATAAGCATCATATAGAAAATGTTCAACAGAAGTATCACAAATCAAACTTACAAGAATTTCTTCCAAAATATTCTATCCTCCTCCTGTAAATATCAAAACAAAATTCTATATCAAATGAAAATACGTAATCCACATAGAATAAGCCTCAAGGAAACACAATATAACTCCTTCAAACAAGAGTTTTTAATTCATAATTCAATTTAATACCTTTCACATAATATGTAAGTTTATATATTAACACAAGCCAACTGCTTTATAATCATTGAATTAAATCTCAGAATGCATTAAATTGAGACAGTTATTTTACTTACAGAGTATTCTTTTTTCCTAATAGATAATGTTTGTGACATTGGCTTCTTATTTAACATGTCAGATTAAATACTGTATCACTACATATAACTAAAGTCATCTGACATTTTTTGTAGTCAAGCCATTAAAAATTCATTCACTAATTGATTTGTTCTGCAAATACTTGTTTCTAATCTGCTTTTTATGAGGCATTTAGTTTAAAAATGAGATGCTTTTGAAATACAAGTTATTAAAACCAAAAACTACTATTCTGCCAATAATTAGAGGGAAATTAATGAGTGATTTGAAATTCACAGTAGAGATGTCTCTTTCTAGATAACAAACTATAAATATATATTTGTTTGTCTACATGAATAGTGGGATTTTCCAAAAACAGATCATTAGTAAAATAATTATATGGGTTAAGTCATAAAAAATAAACAATAAACTAAAATCATAACACATTAGTATGTTTTTCATTCCTGTAACAAAATACCTGTGGTGGGGTGATTTTTTAAAAAAGAGGTTTATTCAGCTTACAATTTTAAAAACTTTTAAGTCCAAATAGAATGGTGTTAGCCCTGCCATATCACTGAGGAGAGCCATATCATATCACAGACGAGAGCAAATACTAGAGGGAGTAATCACAGCACCAACAGGAAAGAGAGCTTCAAGGATCAGGCTTGCTCTTCAGTAGAAACTTTCTCTTGAGAGGACTCACTCAGCAAGAAAAGTATTAATTCCTTCTGAAGGCAGCTTTGCAAGGACCTTCCCCAGGCTCCACCTCTTAAAGGCTCCCTTACCTCTCAGAGCACATCACTGGGAACCAGGCTTTCAACACAGAACCTTTGAGAGAGATGTTCCAATCATTGAAATCGAAGTACATAATTACATAGATTCCTCAATATTGTCAAATGTCGAATAAGGACTAGATATTTAATCACTAGATACTTACTGAATAAATGAATTTAAATGGATGAAGATGTCGAGATGTTGTATGATGTGCATTTCTTTTCTAATTTACAAACTTACTGATAACATTTCATTTATGATTCCAGGCAAAATATTTTAGCTTTAAGTAGAATGGTTACAATCAAAGATTGTAAACCCCAACAGATTTCAAAGGACCCTAGTTTGTCTTCTGAGTAATTACTGGTTGAGATTCAGTTGGCAGACTGGATTAAAAGACAAGGCAACAGGGGCTGGGGTTGTGGCTCAGTGGTAGAGCGCTCGCCTAGTGCATGTGAGACGCTAGGTTCGATACTCAGCACTACATAAAAATAAATCAATAAAATAAAGGTATTGTGTCCAACTACAACTAAAAAAATATTTTTAAAAAAAATTTTTAAAAGACAAGTCAACAATATGCTGTCTCCAAGAGACTCACCTCATTGGCAAAGACAGCCACAGACTGAAGGTAAAAGGATGGGAAAATATGTATTATTCAGTTGGGTCTTGTAAACAAGCAGGAGTTTTTATCCTCATATAAGATAAAGTGGACTTCAATCCAAAGTTAATCAGAAGGGGAAAAGAAGGACATTTCATACTGTTTAAGAAAATTATACCTCCACAAGACATAGCTATTGTAAATATTTATGCCCCAAACAATGGGGCGTCTATGTACATCATCAAACAAACCCTTCTCGAAATTTCAAGAATCATAGACACAAGACAATACTGGGTGACTTTAACACACTTCTCTACCACTATATAGATCGTCCAATCAAAAACTAAACAAAAAAGGTATAGAACTAAAAAATACAACTAGTATTTTAAACTTAACAGACATATATAAAATATTTCATCCATCAATGACTGAATATACTTTCTTCTCAGCAGCACGTGGATCCTTCTCTAAAATAGACCATATCTTAGGCCACAAAGCAACTCTTAGCAAATACAAAACAAAAAAACAAAAAAACAGAATACCTTGCACTCTATCAGATCAATTTTAAAATGCTTTCTTAACAGTATGAATGAAATAGTGTTGAAATCATGATGAAGATAAGCCTACTATACAGTGAATGTGTTTAGCTTATAAATTAAGGTCAGTATATCAAAGATTTTAAAGGTATGTAAGATCTATGCAGTATTTATTTCCCAAAGATACTGGAATTTTTTTACTAACAAGGGAGACCTCCTCACAACTTCCTGGCAGAAAAGAATAAAAACTACCATCTTTAGAAAGGAAAACAAGAGAGAGAGGTTACTAATTTTTTTCAGAATAATATATAATTTTAAAAATATTGTAATCCTTATAATAACAATTAATATGAAATAAAACTACAAGATCTATAATGACTTGATACACAGTAATATATAAAACAGAAAAAGCAATGAGATTTCTATGATATTAACTAAATAAAAGAAAATTTGAGTTAAGAATCTTCTTTGGTTTACAAAGAAATATTAGAATTGGGTTTCTTAAAAAAAACTAAGAATTATGGAATATGTCCTTGATTTAGGAGACTTAGTGATGTTATAAAACTGTAAGTGATTTTATTTGCATGTGTGTCTGCCTTTTTCAGAGGATAAGTCCTGGATTTTCATAGTTTCTCTAAAGGGTCCCAAACCACAAAATGTTAAGCAATCATCACTTCAAAAGTATTAACATAACTCCTTTACTAGTAAAATACTGTTAGTAATTACAACTCTTTAGTACATATGAGTAGAATAGTACAAACTTGTTTAGAGAATTCTTACTCAGTACCATCATCCCTATGTATCTAGGAAATATTGGTTTCAAGACCCAGTGGAAAGCAAAATGCTTGGATGCTTAAATCTCCTACACACAATGGTGTGACATTTGCACATCACCTACTTGCATTTTTCTGCATACTTAAAAGTCATCTCCACATTACTTGTAATACTTACTACAAGTCATGTCATGTAAATGTCATGTAAATAACTTTTATACTGTATTCTCTACAGAATAAAGAAAGGAAGTCTGTACATGCCCAAAACAGATGCAATTTTTAAAAAGCATTTTTGATCTATGGTTGGTTCTATCTCTGGATATGAAACTCACAGATATGGAGGTCCAAGTGAATATATTTTTACTGTACAAAGATGTGTTCTGGGAGATAAACATATTAATGAGACTTTAGGGTGTTTCTGGGTTTTTTTTGTTGTTAAATCTGAACAAATTTGATAAATGTAAGTGCAGTTAAGTATGATACTACATCTTAACTTATAAAGAAGTTTGAACAAAAATTCATAAACTTAAACAACACTTAACTTTTGAAATTTAACAAAATATGTTCTGGAATTATAATAGTGCTAAAATTGAGAGCCTGATATCATTAATAACTTTAGTAGAATACTATTAAAAATAATATATTTTTTTCTAGAGTGTATTTGGCATTATTAATAACAATGTCAAATTATCTACTGATTTAATAAAATTACAAATGCACTTTTGAAAGTATCAAAATAAGCCAGCCTGATGGCACAGGCCTGTAATACCAGCAATTTGGGAGGATTAGGCAGGAAGACTGCAAGTTCAAGACCAGCCTCAGCAACTTAGCAAAACCCTCAGCAACTTAGTGAGATCCTGTCTCAAAATAAAAAAAATAAAATAAAAGGGCTTGGAATGTGGTTCAGTGGGTAAGCTTCCCTGGATTCCATCCCTGGTAGGAAAAGAAAAAACCTATCCCCCCCCCCAAAAAAAAAACAAAACTTGGGAAAAACAAGGGGGAGGATAAGGGTTAGTACTAGGGAAAGAATTGAAGCAAATTATATTCCTCACATTTATAATTATATCAAACTGAATGTTATGTATAACATATAATGAATATCATGTGTAACTAACATGAACCAATAAAAAAATGAAGAAAAATAAGTATGAAAATTAAAAAGTATTTAAATATCCACAAGTTTTGTGAGGAATGTTTGAATATTTAGCCAACTCTTCCAGGAAATTAAAAACTAAGAATATATTAAACAGAATTTTATTATTCTTTGGATATTCCAATTATTTAGTCCAGCACTAAAATACTGTTCTGACATGTTAAAATCTTCATGGGTATTTAAAGAAAATTTCAGTTTTCCAAACATCTCCATTAAATATTTAAGATATTAATATATTGAATATTAATAGTTATTTACAGTAAGTACTTCACCACTGTCACATGTCAAAGCCTGGACAATTTCAAAGATTTCCATTTTGATTTATTTGCATTTATCATCACATTTGTCTTACTGCATCATACTAAAGGTTTAAAACTAAGAGATGGCTTATATCCCATCAGCTCTAGGAAATATTACACTAGGGTTTTTCAACGAGATTTTAACATAATACCTAAAATATATTGATTGCTTACTATACACCAGGCACTCTTCTTCAAAATTCAGTACACACACACACATCCCTCCCTCCCTCTCTCTCTCTCTCTCTCTCTCTCTCTCTCTCTCTCTCAGATACAGAGACACATATATTGACTAACCTGTACAAACATTTAAGAGAAATACTTTTTTGCATATTTGCATAGAGTACAATCCTCTTTTTTTTTAAAAAAAGAGAGAGAGAGAGAGAATTTTAATATTTATTTTTTTAGTTTTCAGCAGACACAACATCTTTGTATGTGATGCTGAGGATCAGATGGAACCCGGGCTGCACGCATGCCAGGCGCACTACCGCTTAAGCCACATCCCCAGCCCCAAGTACAATCCTCTTTTGTGGTCAAAAAAGGTAGCTTTATATGTCGCATCTATTTTTTGTATTTTTATTTTGTAGAATAGTTTTTCTTGTGCCCATAATTTCCTAATTAATGCATTCAATTTCAGAACTGACAAAATGAAAACCCATGACCATGTCTTTGAATTGAAAGGTGAGGTATATTTTGACACACCCCTCACAGCAAATCAAAATATGATGTGTTTTTATCATCATACCAGTTAATACTATGGGGAAAACGGTATTAACAGTTTGGTTTTTATGTAGCTAAAAATCTTTACTCAAAACTACTTAAGGAAAAAAATATCTTAGTAAAGTGTGAGATGTGTAAAAAGGAGTCAGATTCTTTAAACAACAACAAAAAAACTCCAATGAATAAAAAAGATTTGTGCTCAATGTATTCTTAAAGAGTGTAATTTACATCATTTAAGTGAAAATTAAATAGATTCATTGTTTCTGTAAATTGCAAATTATGCAATAAACATGATAAGGCATAAGCAGTTTTCTTTAATGAAATCAAGGCTTGACAGTAAGGAATGCATCTAGAATGTACTTAGCATTGATCAGATTTTTCACTTAAAATACTCATCCTTGGGGATGGAGGAAGGTAAATTTTATCACCAGAAATCTATTTAATAAATCTATTTTATTTCCAATTTGAATTTTCTGTTTCTACATTTTCTATTATAATGGTTTGGATGTGAGGTGTCCCCAAAAAACTCATGTGTGAGATAATGCAAAAACATTCAGAGATGAAATGACTGGGTTTTGAGAGTCTTAATCCAATCAGTGAATTAGTCCCCGATGGGATTAACTGGGTGGTGGCTAAAGTAAGGTAGGGTGTGGATGAAGGAGTTGGGCATTGGGGCAGGGAAGGCTTTTGGGTATATATTTTGTATCTGGCAAGTGCAGTCTCTCTTTCTCTGCTATCTGATCATCATGTGAGCCACTTCCCTCCTCCACACTTTTCTGCCATGATGTTCTGCCTCACTTCTACACCTGAGGAATGGAGCAGGCTGTGTAGGGACCTCTGAAACTGTGAGCCCCCCAAATAAACTTTTCCTTCTTAATATTGTTCTTTTCAGATCTTTTAGTTCCAGCAGTAAAAAAGCTGACTAAAATATCTAAGTAGTTTAGAAATGTAGTTTAAAACAGGAAATGCTTACAATTTCAGTCCTTAAGAAATGTCCATACACAATCATCAAACATATGTATAAAACCTCATTTCTTAGCAAAATAACTGAAATACTTAGGAAAAGCATTATCTTTTGGAGAAATACATGGGAAAATCTATTCTGTCACTCAAACATTTATTAACAACCTCCTGTGTATTAAGCACAGTTAGTTAATCCCCACCAGCATTCAAAGTATTTCTTAGAAACATTCAAAATGGGATTTTTTTAAAGTCCTAAGGGTTCTACTACAAAGTCTACTAGACTGAAATTATATTAGAATGCCATGAAAAGAATATGTAGAAATAAACTGAATAGAAGCATAAGACCTATAAAACATTGAGGGAAGTTAAAGAGCTCTATAATAAGGTGAGTTATGCCATATTCATGGATTGGAAGACTCAGTATTGTTAAGAAGGGCAACTCTCCCCCAAATTTATATACAACAACATCTTCTCTACCAAACCCAATAAATACTATTATATGAACTGAGAAGCTAATCCTAAATTTTATATAGAATGGCAAAAAACCTAGAATGGGTAAAATAATTTTGAAAAAGGAAGTCAAAGTTGGAAAATTTAAAAAGGTGATATAAAGTTATAGTCACCAAGACTGTTCATGTCTGTACAAATGCACATGCACAGTCACATATCTCAATGTAACAAAATAGAAAGTCTACAAATATGTCCTCCTGTTGTGTGATTTTTTTCCAAAAAAGATACCGAGGCAACTCAATGGAATGAAGGCCTTTTTAGTATAGGATATTAGAGTGGTGCCCTTCAACAGATTAATGGATAAAGAAAATGTGGTATATTTACACAATGGAATATTACTCGACCATAAAGAAGAATGAATTTATGGCATTTGCCAGTGAATCGATGGAGCTTGAGAATACCATGCTAAGCAAAATGAGCCAATCCCCCAAAATCAAAGGCCAAATGTTTCTAATATGCGGGTACTTGTTTACAATATGTGAGGGGCTAGGGAAATAAAGGTACTTTGGATTAAATAGAGGGGAGTGAAGGGAAGGGAAGGGAAGGAATACAGGGGTAGGAAGGATAGTAGAATGAATCAGACATTACACAACAGGTGTGATTCTACATCTTGTACAACCAGAAGAATGAGAAGTTATACTCTATTTATATATGATGTGTTCAAATTCATTCTTCTGTCATGTATAACTAATTAGAAGAAATAAAAATAATTTCCATCTTCTAGTTCTCTACTTAAAAAATACAGAATATAATTTCACACATGTACAAAAATCTAAACTCAAGATGGATCATATAGCTGAATATACAAACTAATACAATAAAACAATTAGAAGAAAACCTTTATGACCTGGCATTAAACAAAAATTTTTCACACATTATGTTATATCAAAAGCATGATCCAAAAATAAAAACTTTTCATTAAGTTTCATCACAGAAACACACACACACACACACACACACACACACTTCATTTTTAAGAAACAACATTAAGAAAGTGAAAAGAACAGAAAACCACAGAGTGAAAGAAAACACTTGTAATTCATAGATCTAATAAAGGCATTCTATATATAAAACATATAAATAATCCAATCAACATATAAAATAATCAAAAGTGGCAAAACATCTGAACAGATGTTTCAGCCAGACAATATGTCAATGGTTAGTACATAAAGACATTCTTAACACCATAAGTCATTATGAAGAGCAAATTAAAGCCACACACTATAAGATAACAATACTCTAGCATGGATAAAATAACAGACTGACAAACACAAGTTTGTTGAGGATTTGCACAACAAGAACTCCAGAATGTTGCTAATGGGAATGTGAAATTGTATGTCCACTGTGGAGAAGAATCTGTTAACTCAAAAAGTTAAATATGAAGTTAGTATATGACTCAACTACCTCTCTCTCAAAGAACTACAAACAACAATTCAAACGGAGACTTAAATGGGAATATGTATAGTACCTTTATTCATAATTCCTTCAAAATGAAAATATTTCAAATGGTCATAATTGGTTAGCGGATAAACAAAATGCGCAATATCTGAACCATGAAACACAGTTGGGAATAAAAGTAAATGAACTAGTGATTCATGCAGCTATATGGATGAATCTCCATGATAATCTGCTAAGTGTAAGAAGCCACTGAAAAAACTATACATGATTTATGTTACTGCATGTCTAGAAAAGGCAACACTATGGAGACAGAAGGAGTCTGTGGTTGGCTGAGACAGAAAGAAGGATTGATTGCAAATGGGCACAGAGGAACTTCTGATGAAGATATCCCTGTTCTCAAATTGAACAGAGGCAATTGCATACATATACATGTATATGCATATACATTCTGAGTGAGTGTATATACATATACAATGGTATGTAGAATTGTATAGATTTCCTCAATAGTATCAAGCTGCAGACTTATTATAGTGAATTTATGGTGTAAATTATATCTCAATAAAATTAATAAAATGGACACAAAAAATTCATGTAGAAGCACCTACAGTAGAAAAATGATGTCTTATCCATTTGAAGATTCTGAATTGATCCACAGAAGTGAAAAATTTCTTTTTTTTAAATTTTTAATTGTTGATAGATCTTTTCTTTTATTTATTTATTTATATGTGGTGCTGAGAATCAAACCCAGTGCCTCACATATGCCAGGCAAGTGTGCTACTGCTGATTCACAGCCCCAGAGCTATCATTTATATCACATGTGTATATATATTTCTATTCATGCATGTACTCAGAGAAATACAAATATGTGTATATAGGCATACACAACTATATGTATTTCCTTGAAAGTATTACATTGTAAGCCTACAATGGTGAATTTTATGGTATATAAATTATACTTGAACAAAGCTGTTAAAAATAAAACACTTTTAGACAATTCATGTAATATAAAAATGACAACAACTAATCACTTGAAGATACAAAATCAGTCCACAGATGTGAACTGCTCTGATTTTTTTCCAGATTCCCAGCTCTAATAATTTAGTTTTGTGACATCAAGAATTTTTATTTAAAGTTTGATATAAAACAAATTCTAGTCAAAAAGGAAAAATGAATATAAGATCTCCTTAGATTTTGTTTCCATTAATAAACCATTTCTTTAAGTTAACATTGGCAGCTGAACTAAAGTAATTGAGTTAGTTTGCTCCACCTACTATAAGTAATTTCTGATATTAATTTTATACACATAATTACCATAAAATGAGATGACTATCTCATATTCCTTACTTCAGGGGGTATTTATTTATCTGCTTTCTCTTGCTTCAGAAAACCAGAGTTTTTTCAAAAGCTTTTTCCACATATTTGCACATATGTGCTTCCAAATATAGAAATAAGAATGTCTGTATATTTATAAGGATATAATGTATATTGCGTATGCATATATACTTACATTTATGTATGACTAGGTACAAATGTGGAGCTTTATTATGTATTCACACAAAATTACTACACTATGTTTTGGTAATACCATATTTCCTTCTGAAGGCTCCTCCAGGTAACCTACCAAGCCAAGAATTACAAAAAATAAAAGTTATACTTTTGATACATAATAACAGTATTATTTTGCTATAAAATTTGATATTTCCAACATATCATATAAAGGAATTCATTAATTGTCAGTTAAATTTCATTAATAAATCCAATGATAAAATAGATAACCCTTTCTAAAATCAATGAAAACAAGAATCAAATAATTTTAAATCTGTTTTAAGTCAGCTTTCTCTTATTAAATACAGTTTTTAAAAAGTTTATCATTTTCTTTAAGATTCTACTCAATGTTTAATCATGTACTCATTTAGTTAAATTATCACTGAGCGGCCCTCATAGAACTTCACTAGGTGGCAGTGACACAAAGGGGAACAAGGAGAGTGCCTGCCCTCAAGCAGCCTTTGAGTACAAAGGAGGCACTTACATAAACCCAACAAGGCATGCTGCTATTTGGCTCAGAGGAGCCCCAAGATTGACAGTAAGGGGAGTTTTAGAAACGCTGCAAGATTTCAACCCCTTGGAGGTGTATCAATATTAAAATATCTGAGCAATACTGTATTTTCTAGTCAAGTACTATTAACGTCTGCTAAATACAACATGAAGAATACCAAAAGCAGCTGGCCCTTCTTTCTCTTGGGTCCCATATCCACCAAATCAACCAACTGCAAATAAAAAAAAAAATCTGGAAAATAAATTATGTCTGCTGACCATGTATTGAAATCTCATACTTTCTTATCATTATTTCCTAAATAGTACAGTACACCAACTATTTGCATAGGATTTATTTTCTATCATGTATTATAAGTAATCTAAAGATATTAAAATAATCTTTTAGGTTTTAAAATTTAAGATTTTTTAAAAACAATCTTTAAACAATCTTTAGTATGTGAAAAGGTGTGTGTGTGTGTGTGTTATGTCCCAATACCAAGCCATTTTATATAAAGGACTTGAATATCCATGCATTTGGGTGTCAATGGGGGGCCTGGAACCAATCTCCCACATATATCGAGGATGACTATAACTTACAAATTCCCTGAATCAAATTTATAATACTTATTAAAAAAAAAAACACATACATATCACTGCTTTCCTTTCTCAGCCTTGTGCTGCTTATAGTAGTTGTGGGTTGACAAACACCAATTGCCTAATGGGCTTGACTGTTTTGTAGAATGGAATTTAACATCAAACAATCTCTAATTTCACACATCACTCTTTTATCAAAGATGGCCATGTACTTTTTGCTAGTCTTCAGGCATTCACTTTATTCTTTTCCAAAAATCAAAATTATGATATTTTTCTCTCAAATATTTGGTTACATCTTTTATTTCAAAACATCGGGGTTTATGAATTCAGGTTCATTTTAATAGGTATATTGTTTTGGTATTCCATACTACATCTTTTTCATGTTCCAGTTTGTCTTTTGATTGGTCCTGTCAATTGCTCACATCTTCGCATTTTTATTACTGCTGAAAATAGAGAAGAAAAAGTGCTGAACTTGGAATTCGTGGCCTAAAGGCATTCATGAATCCAATACTCGTTTATTAGATGCCCTCAAAGTGCTAATCTCATAACTGAATTTATATGTAGAGAGTCTACAGATTTGGCCCCATCACCTATAGACTATGCAATCTGGGGAAATATCAAAACAAAAAACCCAAGATAATTTTAATATGTACATCATGGGATGGTTGGAAGGAGCTATAATATTTTCCAGAATTTTCAAAACACATACAAATGTCATTTTTGTTTGAGAAGTGTCCTTCTTTTCATTGTATACAGGTTATATAAGGCTGATGGACTAATTTTTTTTAATTACTTAGATTGTTCTTGTTTAGGGGGCAAGGAACACTGCTGATACTCTTGGCTGTCCAAGGTGCAGAAAATTCTGTCAAGACAAGCAAGTCTTAGACTTAAGACAGATGTGAGTTCAAAGCTCAGCTGCTGTACTAGCTTAATCTGTGAATTTGAATACAATATTTAAACACTCTGAGCTGTATTTTCACCATCTGTAAAATAAGGATCCTATCACTGGCCTCTAAGAAGAGAAAATAAAGATTAAATCAAGTAACATATGTTCTATATAGGAAAGATGGTAAGATTTGTGTTATAATTAGTGAAGGAGTAGAATTCAAACTTTTCTTTATAAATTGAATGTGAGAGAGTAGGAAATGTGGCATAGGGTTTTAGAGAGAATGATGGTATGATGAATTCCAGCTCAACCAATCCCCATCAGGGTGATTTCAGAAAGGTTATTTAGAACACTCTGAACCACAGATTCTTATCTGTAAACATGGAAATAATGATGACACTGAGTGCTTAAGATTTGTTAAATAATTATTTTATGTACTTCTAGTTTCACTGTTGTTGGTGACATATGAAAAAGTAGTAACATCCCTTCTCCAAAAAAAAAAATGTTGAACTCAAGCAGAGTAGAAAGTTATTGGTTTGCCTTCCCAGCACCATTCTGCTTCTTCTGGTCACCATACCCCCACCACTGCTTTGAAAGCTCCTTTTTTCTCACCAGTGTCCTTATTTGTGTTAGCCACAGTTGGAGAATCAACCAAACACAAGCTGAGCAGATTCTCCCTGAGATTAGATTCCTAAGACCAGGATACTTGCTACTATTCATAGTCCAGCACCTCTGACTCTTTCCTTTTCAAAGTCTGGATCTTTAGTTTGTTTTTACAACATTAGTTAACAAACATCCTTTCAGCAAATTCAATTTTTTATATAGTTCTAATTTATATTTTTTCCACTTTTTAAATTAAACTGTTAGTTATATAGAGTACCTTTATCCTTTAAGTATAGTTTTTGTGTAAATGGCATATTTAACATGCTGCATGTAACTGAAGTAGCACAAGAAAATAATACACACAAGCTCAGCCAAAATTCCAATTCTCTCTAGTCTCCAGAGCTTTTCAAGAAGTTAAGTTTGGGGCAAAGGCTACACTAATAATGGACAAGGTTTAAGAAGTTTTATTTTAAGGTATTTTAAAAACCCTGTAGCTGATAAATAATCTTCTTAAATCATCACTTGTACCAGCAGCAAAACAAAACAAAACAAAAAAAACCTACTGAAGAAAAGGCATGGAGAACTATTTCAGGAGTAACTAACTGAATTCACAACAAAGTGGAGAAAACAAGAATGGATCAATCAGCATAAAATTGAAAAAATTAAGGACTCGCTGAGAAAAAGCAGCTGGAATTTACTTAAATATTTCTGAAGTCACTGTAAATATGATGGAGGATTCCCTTGTATTTTAATGGCTAAAACATTCTAAGGAATGAAAATGTTACATTAGCCAAATAGAAAATTATGCAAGCAGCTGAACTAAAAAAAAATGGAAATGGTTTACAATCAATTTGACTCAAAGGGATTGTGTAGTCTTAAATATTTTCATGGCAATTTGTCAAAAATGTACAATTGATTTTTACTTTGATGAGTCTAAGGTGCTGACCAGACTGTTTAATTTCTCTTGCAGTCATTATATGGATAAATTTATTTTGATTTAAAATAGTTGCTAAAAACTTATAGGAAATGAAATCTTTTGATCCTCAGTACTCAATCACATCAAATCATTTGAAAACAAATGGACATCTCTGAAGCTGTTCCTATCACTGTCAGTATACTTATTTTATTCTTAATCTTAACACTAACCTAATCAGATATTAAGGTTCTCTCTCATCGATAGTAACCTTTTATTAAATGCCATAAATACGAAATTAAGTCATACCTTGAATTAATTTTGACCAATAGCTGATATCCTACTTTAAGAACATTTTCAAATTTATAACTTCCACAAAACATTTTTTATAAAAAACATTATAATGCATATAACTTTTAAATCAAAGTAATAAACCACACTAAATAAGTCAAGGATATATATCATAATACATTATCTTTTCATCAGAGTTCTGCACATTTAAATCTTTTCAAATCAATCAGTAGATTAATTCAATGTATCAAACATCAAGGCTTCCAGCTGTACCTCCTTAAAACTCAGCATCAAATCAAACAGTCTCCTGACAGCAGTGAAGTGGCAACTAGACACTCTACTCATCAGGGTGTTTTTATTTATTTATTTATTTATTTATTTATTATTATTATTTTTTTTTTACTCTCCAACTGTAGACACTCAACATTTAGCTTAAATCATGATTTTCAGGGAAGAAATTCTTGAGCCTTCCTCTCTTCCACAGCAGAGGGCAAGTTTTTCTATTAAACCTCTTCAAACACCTCTTACTTCTTTCAGTATATGAAAATAAGAAATGAAATTACTTTGTGTGATTATTTGGTTAAGAAACTTTTATTAAGTTCCCTGGGTGCTCTGACTGCTGATGTCATCACAGTATTCCCAGAAGCCAGCACAGAGGAGGCACTTGGGAAATGTCTGAAACAGGTGGTTTGGTAGGGGCCAAACCTACAGGAGACGAGCTGAGAAACCAAAGGAGGCAAGGCAAAGGGAGACCAAGGATACCACTGAAAATAAAGTATACCTCTCAATGTACCTGAACAAAAAGATCTTTGTTTTAGCATACTCTGGCTAAATTATCCATGAAAGGGTCCAAACCAAATGAAATAGGAATTCAAGGACTCACTGATAAAGAAAATAAAACTATTGCAAAGGGACAAACAAGAGTAGAGCTGTCATCTGATAAAGAAAGTGCTATGAGATCATTCATTTTCAAAGGTGTAAGTCAAAATCTTTGATTATATTAAATACAGCCAAGAAGTGATACAGGCATAGTGATCTTGTATTTGCCCAGAGACTAATAAAATGCTGTAACAAAATCATTTTAAAATAAGATTATTATATGAAAGTCACAATAATAAACACAGTATACATTAATTTCACTGTTGTTTTAAAATTCAGAGTAAAAGTCTCTTTCTGACTTACTCTTCCTGTTGGTGTGTTGAATGGCACAAGATAATCCAAGAACTCAACTGTATAATTAGATGCAAACAACATGATGTGCTAATTTATGCATCTTTTTTTTTTAATCTTCTTCTCCTGCTCTTCATCCCTACTCTGATCTTAGTTACTCTCCTTATATCAAAGAAGACATTCTTTGTGCATATTAATTTAATTAAGATGCACATAATTTATGCATCTTAATTAAACAAGATAAATTAAAACTTGAAGTAAGAACCAATGGATCCAAAACACAAGGTACAGTGTCTTACTATATCAGGGTTACATTTAATCAATTAAGTCTTTCTTATTACTATTCCATATAGAAATAGGAATAGACAAATGCCAGCATATAACTACATAAGGTCCATTTATGTTTTACTCCTTGTATTAACCTCAATACACAACATAACACCTAGTATATTGTGTATACTTGATAAATATTTGTTGAACAAATATATGAATACCTTATTTGAAATCTGGGTCCATCAGTGTTGCAGTGATCTCTCTGAAAAGACATTTGCTTGAACAAAATCTAGCCTAAACTATATTCAGAAATTTATTAAGGAACTAAAGGATGGAATGGTATTGGTGAAACCCATCTATTAGAAATAATTTATGATTGCAGCAGATCATTTGAGCCTGATTCTATCTGGACCACCTCCTGGGTTCTTTCCTAGATCCCAAATGGCTCACTGAGACTTGCTGAAGGATTAACTACATCAGAAACAGGACAAGATGCAGAGGGTTTCCAATCAACTCTCAAAGAAAACTTGAATTTCCTTAGTAGACACCCTAATCCCTGTATGCTAGGATCATAGAAATTATAGTGGAAAGAAATTTTTAAAAGCCTCTTCAGGCCTATCCCTCATCCATAAGATAATTGTCTCATCCATAAGACAATTAGTGAAAATAAATAAAAGCATCACAATCCTTATAATAACAGATATTAGAGGCCCTACTGGTTACAGATTTCTTTACAGATTTCCCCATTACAAGATGAACAATAGTGAGTTAGAGTTATCTTTTGCACTGAGTGTCAATCTCATAAGCAGGAAGCAGAAATGCCTGAATAATCAGATTGGCCCTTATTCAACTACTGCCATTTAATAATCAGTGAGTAATATATTATGAGAATCTGTAATTTGTGAGATATTAATACTGCTATTAAACTACTTGTCTGCAATGTTCACTACCTTTGATGTTTTTGACTTAAAACGCCACCCTTGACTTAAAGTCTCCAACCAGGAGCCCAATTAATTAAGCAAAATTAGGGGTGTCTGACAGTGTATGTGCATGTGTGTGTTTCTGAAAAGTAATAAAGATCAGGTCTCTTAAGTACAGATGAATTATACCATAATTTAGGATCAGACCCTGTTTGATAATAAATTCCAGCAGCTTCTTGGCTTTTATACTCCCCCAAAGAAATTCCTTTGAAACCAGTCCTTTACTTACACCAGACAAAGCTGAAATACTCTATCTTATTTTGTATGCCTTTCCAAATAAGAATGATTTTTCAAATAGACCAAAATCTCTGGTTTGCCAATGATAAAGAGTTCAACATCAGGGAAGAATCAAGATCTGTTTTTTTCTCTTTCTTATGTCATTACTTTTGGAGTATGGCCAGGTTATTCCTTGGTCTTAAGGGTCCAAAATGTAATATTATTTGCATTTTCCCATCTGTTTTAGAAGAAGTTGAGATGTGCACTGTAAATTTTACATGTTCTAGAAAGAGTTGAGCTTAGCTTTTAAATCAAGCAATTTCCTCAGGGGCAGGCTTTATTTTTCTGAGGTAGTAAAACACAATACAGTAGTAGTATCAATAGGAAGGGTGTGCATTTATATTGCATTGTTCAATCCCTTAGAGAGAGTGGGTCCAGTATGACAAGAATACCAACCATATAGCATTAATAAATCACTTTATTTTAGATCACTTAAAAGAGGATCAGACATAGCACACTAGCCAGGAAGTGGCTTAATTCCCATCACGTGCCTTTTAAGTGTTTCTAGACAAGGTAAGAGGGTGAAATGGATGTAGTAATACAAGTCCTAAGCTTTCTTCAAATTCTGAGATTAAAAAAATTATGTCTATCTCATTTCAGCAGAGAAAAATGTGCTGCAATTCTCCAGCTGGTTGTAGCACAGAGTGGTTTCAGAAAATGAATGACGTTTTCTGGTTGTGATTTTAGCTGGTACAGAAACAGAATAAAATATAATTTGGTGTACCAGCAAGGCATTTAAAGCCTTTCTAATCACTGGGAGCTGTTTCCCTCTTTACCAAGAAGTAAGACATTTCCCTATTTTCTTAACTGTCAAGAAGTCAAATGCTTAGCTTTTTAGCTCTTTTAATTGTATGAATAAGCTGTAAATATTTATCTATTCACTTCTTGACAACACTTGGATTATTTGCAATGTTTTGCACCACATTTGTATTTCTTGTACACAAGGACAAATTTTTCTAAGGTACATGTACATTTTCTCAGGTACACATGTGTGTGGGTGTATGTGTGAAGCCAGAAAAAAAACATTAATTTTTGTAGGTCAAAAACAGCCAAGTAACAGCAATTTTAGATGGTTCAACCTAACACTTAGTTGACTTTCTGGGACACTGCAGGATTACTGGATTTTATGAAATTTATTTCCAGAATGGTGTTCCCATTTACATACTTTATATTTTTATTATGTGTATTTAAGGTTTGTAACATGATGTTTTGATGTAGGCATAAATTCTTTCAATAAATTATGATATTCATCGTCTTCCATAGATATGCTTTTTGTGGGATAAAAGCACCTAAAAACTACTCTCAGAAAAATTTCACTAACACATTAACTATGACATTGATGCTGTGCATTAGATCTCCATACTATTCATTTTATCTAACTGCTATTTGAGATGACAGAGATTAAACTGTGAGACTTCATGCTAAATGAAATAAGCCAAACACATAGAAAAAAATTATATGATGTCATTTCTATGAGGAGTCTTAAAGGAAAAAAAAATGGTTGAATAAATAGAACCAACGATTTTGGCTAACACAGGTGAGGAGGTAGAAATGGGGAGAAGAAGAAAGTCAAAGAGTACAAATTTATTTTACAATCAGGCATATTATCAAGAAAGTTTTGCTTTTCTCCACCATCCTCTGACAAATGAACACTCATCCCTTCAATAAGGAACTGTTTCTTCCTATGTGCTACACTGGTGATCTTCCTCTCTGCTCTTTTTCTTATTTTTTTAAATGTTTGGATGTTCATTTTTTTTTAATTTTTATTATTGGTTGTTCAAAACATTACAAAGCTCTTGACATATTTCATACATTTGATTCAAGTGGGTTATGAACTCCCATTTTTACCCCATATACAGATTGCAGAATCACATCGGTTACACATCCACTGTTTTACATATTGCCATACTAGTGTCTGATGTATTCTGTTGCCTTTCCTATCCTCTACTATCCCCCTCCCCTCCCCTCCCCTCCCCTCCCATCTTCTCTCTCTACCCCATCTACTGTAATTAATTTCTCCCCCTTGTTCATTTTTTTTATTTGTTCTTTTTAGTTATACACAACAATAGAATGTATTTTAACATACTAAACATACATGGAGTATAACTTCTCTTTTTGTGGTTGTACTTGATGTGCAGTTATATTAGTCACATATTCATATATGAACATAGGAAAGTTATGTCTGATTCATTTTGTCTTTCCCATCGCTCCTCCCTTTCCCCCATTCTCCTTTCACTGAACAAATAAACTTTTATTCTTTCCTCTCTACCCCAACCCATCCCTGCCCCCTGCCCTGATTATGTGTTAGCATCCAGATATCAGAACATTTGGGCTTTGGTTTTGGGAGACTTTCTTATTTCACTTAGTGTAATAGTCACCAATTCCAACCATTTTCTGGCAAATGGCATGATTTTATTCTTCTTTATGGCTAAGTAATATTCCATTGTGTGTGTGTATATATATATATCACATTTTCTTTATCATTCATTTGCTGAAGGGCACATAGGTTGGTTCCATAGCTTAACTATTGTGAATTGAGCTGATATAAACATTGATGTGGCCTCGTCACTACAATATACTGATTTTAAGTCCTTTGCATATATGCTGAGTAGTGGGATAAGCAGGTCAAATGGTGGTTCCATTTCATGTTTTCTGAGAAATCTCCATACTGGTTCCAGAGGGTTACAACAATTTGCAGTCCCACCAGCAATGTATGAGTATACTGTTTCCCCACATCCACACCAACATTTATTGTTACTTTTATTCTTGATAAATGCCATTCTGACTGTATTAAGATTATTTTTTTTAGTTACAGATGACATAATACCTTTATTTTATTTATTTATTTTTTAATGTGGTGCTGAGAATCAAACCCAGTGCCTCACTCGTGCTAGGCAAGTGCTCTGCAACCCTGCCACAACTCCAGCACTCGGTGTAGTTTTAATTTTCATTTTTCTAACTGGTAGAGATGTTAAAACATTTTCTTCATATGTTTATTGACCGATAATATTTCTACTTCTGTGAAGTGTCTGTTCAGTTCCTTTGCCTATTTATTTACTGGGTTGGTGAGTTTTTGTTTTTGTTTGTTTGGAGTTAAGTGTTTTGAGTTCTTTATATATACTGGAAATTAATGCTCTACCTAAGGTGCAGGTAGCAAAAATTTTCTCCCATTCTGTAGGGTCTCTCCACATTCTTGATTGTTTCCTTTGCTTCGAAGAAACTTTTTAATTTGATATTATCGTATTTATTGATTCCTGATTTTATCTCTTGCCCTTTAGGAATCTTGATGAAGAAGCTGGTTTCTAAGCTGACATGATGGAGATTTGGGCCTAAGTTTTTTTCCTAGTAGGTACAGGGTCTCTGGTCTAACACCTAGGTCTTTGATCCACTTTGAGTTTGTTTATTTGTTTGTTTTTTAATATATTTTAGTTGTAGATGGACACAATACTTTTATGTATTTATTTTTATGTGGTGCTGAGGATTGAACTAGTGCCTCACTAGTTCCAGGAAAGCCAGGAAAGCACTCTACCACTGAGCCACAATTCTAGCCCCTTGAGTTGAGTTTTGTGCAGGTTGAGAAATAGGAATTTAATTTCATTTTGCTACATATGGCTTTTAATTTTTCCAGCACAATTTGTTGAAGAGGCTATCTTTTCTCCATGTACATTTATGGTGCCTTTGTCAAGTATGAGATAATTGTATTTATGTGGGTTTGTCTTTGTGTCTTCTATTCCATACCATTGGTCTACATGTCTATTTTGGTTCCAATAACATGCCATTTTCGTTACTATATTTCTGGAGCATAACTTAATGTCTCATATTGTAATGCTTCTTGCTTCACCACTAACTAAGATTGACTATTCTGGACCTTTTATTTTTCCAAATAAATTTCATGACTGCTTGTTCTATTTCTATGAAGAACATCATTGGAAGATCCAAAACACTCCAGCAGAAAACTTCTAGACCTCTCTACTCTTTGTATCTGACATTAGTTTTCTGAATTGTTCATTTCATTCCTGAAGTACACTTGGCAATTAACATCTTCTACTTTCCTGGAATAGCTCAGTACCTTATAACTTAATTAAAGGGAAAAAAAAAAAAAAAACCTATCTGTAGCATGGGGAAGGTTCTAGATACTAGGATGATCAGTAAGCCTTAATCTTTATAATGTGAACCTGAGATTAGGATGATGGCATAAAAGTATCCTTGCCTACGGCCATGCCTGCTCCCGTGGAAGTTATTCTCAACTCTTTTCTACATCAGTGTCTGCTTTTTGCAATCTCAGGTCAGATGCTGTTCTCATCCAGATCTTTTGTAAGTCTCCAGCCAGATTTGATGGAGATTTGGGCCTAATCTGAAACTTTCTGTCAACATCAGTACATAATTATCCCACATATTTATAGGGTGCAGATTGATAATGTGAGATATAGACAATGCATAAGGACCTAATCAGAGCAATTAGCATTTCCATCTTCATTAGGAAATCTGAAATTTTTTGAACATCAAATGAGTGTTCAAAAAGTTTCAGATTTTGGAGCATTTCAGATTTTCAAACTGGCAAATCAAACTGTCTAGACTATACAAATCTTCCAAAACCTGAAAACTTCAAATCTGAAATATTTCTGGTCCCAAGCATCTCCAATAAAGGACACTCAGCCTATATCAGGGTCTTGGAATGCTCTATTCTCCAATCAATATTTTCAGAGTATCAGAAGGCGCTCAGTACATGACAGAATTGCAGCTCATACAGTATGGTTTGTGGGCTCCTCTGGATGACTGTGCAGACTTGTTATGCACAGAAGACCTTGTCTTCTCACATAAAGCACACAACCATGCTAGATGGAGCAGCAAAGGAAAGATGACAGGAAGAGTAGAACAGATATGAGGTGGTAGTATGCCGACGCTCAGTGTATTTATTGTCTTTATATATCATGAGCTTTGTAATGTTTTGATCAACCAATAAAAAATAAATAAATAAATAAATAAATAAATAAATAAATAGAATAATGACATGTTAGAAGAAAAACTTACCTTTTCAGGAAGCTAGGATATCCATGAAGAGAAATTCCAAGATGGTGTTGTTTTCAAACAAAATGGAGGGTAATAATTCCCATTACCCTTGGAATGGGACTGCATTACAAAGTTTAGGAACTCATAAACATCAGCCAAAGATTCTATTTTTTAATTAATGCATTTAATTGGGATAAGACATTAATTTCTCCCCTAGGACTTAGCTACACTGTGTTTTTCAATTAATGATCAATTGCAAAAGAAATCTCTATAGACAAGAAAAATTATCTTCTATGCTCTAATGCACAAATATGACTACAAATGGCATCAAAGCACACCAAAAAGGTTGCTTTATGCAGACTCAAATAGAGACTGTTAAAGTGTCTGTTGAGAACCTTTGACTTGTTAATTAAAATGTCAATTAATTCAGAAATTTTCTATGAGAGTATTCAAATAAGAGCATTCTATTTAAGAACATGACTCCTTTCTATCACGGTACAATTGAAAAAATAATTACATTTTTTGGAATTAGGCTGGCATACATCAGTTTCTTAATAGGACACAGAACATTGTACAATATGTGCAATACATTTAAAATAAGAGCACTGATTAAACTATTTAATCAGGTATTTAAAAGATATTTATGTGAGGGAGCATTTGACATAGATTCCAGAATTAGCCTAGATTTAAATTTAATAGCTGTACTCACTAGTTACAAAAATACCAGCAAGTTTTTACTCTGTTTCCTCTTCTGTAAAATAAGCATAATGATAATGCCTACCTCATAGAGTAAGTGTGATATGTAAGTTAGTATTTACAAAGTATTCAGAACAGTCCCTTGTACATGATGTCTAATATATATTTATAGGATAAAAATAACTTTACAACAGATACATTTTTTGAAAATCAAATTGGTTTTGATCAACATTGGAAATTCAAGTCCAATCAAATATAAAAAACAAATATAAAAATTTTTACAAAATTCTACAATTTTTTGGATTGTGGGAATGTTTTCCCCTTAATACTATAGTGAATTGTATATTGTTACAATTGCAAGTGGAATGTCATAAATAATTTTTACATTTCAAGGATGGCCTAAATATTGCAAATTCTGTGGCCAATTTTTGGTCATAGCGTTAATCTTTCAAAGTCAAACATTTGTGAAGTTTATTTTACATATTAAAACATGCCTGTATACAGATGAACTATTTAAAAATTTTTAAGGAAAAATAATTTACACCATTATTTCTGTTGCCATGAAGTAACGGAATAGAGGGTAAGAGGCTGACTTTGGAATTCAAATAAGATTCAGGCATTGGACCATGTACACATTAATTCTGTAACTTCAGAAAGTTTATTTAATCTCTCAGAACTTTAATATCCTCATTGTCAAAACAGGAATAATCCTTCCTAACTCATAGTGTTTTTTTCAGAATGGCAATTGAGGTAATTCAAGGATAATGTTTATCTCAGAGTCTGGATCACAGTGAGTACTCAATAAATGTTAGCTGCTATTATTCATTTTTACCATAAAAATACCCTTTAATCCATTTTAAGATCCTTTTTCAATAAACCAGAGAAATTAATCAGTTTCAACTGATTCGGAACTTCCAAGTAAAGACATCGTAGTAAAGTCTTAGGACATTTGAAAACACTGTCTATATTTTGTATTCTAATTACTGCTATTGACACAAAATGTGGGATACATCTTTATAAGCTAATATATAAACATTTCAGGAGAAAATTTTGTCTATATCTATTTCCCAATTTAGATTATATTTCTCATTTTACATAAACAGTTCCCTAATTTAGAAGACAAAAAATAATCCTTAAAATAATATTTGTTACGGTTACAATATGAACATTATCAACATAAATCTTTAGCTATGAAAGATTTATTTTCTTAATACTTTAAACTTTTATTGTCTTAGTAATTTCATTTGCCATAAATACAATGTATTTTACTTATTGCTAAATTTTTATAATTGTTTTCTAAGTGAAATTATTGCTAACATCTTAATTAAGACACAGAATTCCCAACATTAACATACACAAAGAATATGTATTGAGTTAAAATAACTCCTACTCTAAAGCATCATATCATGAGTTTCATGTTTCACATGCTAAAACACAAATATTTTTTTTGTTTTTGACAACACAGTAGTTTTCATTTATTGAACATGAAGATATTGCAAGGATAAAAGCACTTCATTTTCAACTTTTTCTTAAGTCACATTGATCACACTAATTGTGGTTCCAAATAAGCTTAATTTGCAGGTTGGTCCCTTGTTGTAAGGTTTGTGACATTATAGCACTTATAACAGGAAAATTATTGCACAGACTGCTTCACAAAATTACCAAAATCATCTTCTATGTAAAAGCAACTAACATATAATTGCAGGTGTTCAATAAATGCTATTTGAAATTAAGGTGAATTGATCAAATCATCAAAGTAGCAAAGCATGCAATTAACACTTGAGAGGATGATCCACAGATAAGGACCATGCAATCTGAAAGTGGAATCTCAAGTTTTTAGAAGAGCCCCTATAGATTGAGGACTTGCTGTGTGCCAGAAACTGGGTAAGCTCTTTAATAGCATATTTCACTTTAATCTTCTCAAAAACTCAAGTAACTCTTCTAAAACAACCCAAATTAATAAGAAATTTTCCAAGTCAGCTGGAAACATGATTAAAATGCATACAAAAAATTAAGAAATACCCCATTTACATTAGTGACAGGTATATTAAATTCTTACACATAACAAGAAAAATAGGAATTCAGAATGAAAACACTGAATATTTTTAAAGGATATAAGATCTAAACAATTAGAAAGTCATTCTATGTTCTAGAATGGGAAAACATAACATTATGAAATGCTACATCTTCCAAATAAATACAGGTTGGGGGCACCTCTAATCCAAAAGTCTGAAATGCTCCAAAATCTGAAAATCCCATACCTGACCTCAATTTGACAGGTCATAGTCAAAATTCAAGTGCAGTAAAAAATGATGTATGATATTACTTCAGACTACCATACAATGCATATGAAAAAAATAAATAATTCCTCCATATGGTTGAGTCCTATCCCTAAAACACACACACACACACACACACACACACACACACACTTCAAAATCTGATAAATCTAAAATCCAAAACAATTCTGATCCCAAGCATTTTGGAAAAAGGATACTCAACCTATATATAAGTTTAAAGCAATTTGAATTAGTATCCCAATAATATATTTTTTCAAATAGAATCAAAAGAGTATATTTTATCGTCCTCACCCAAAAGAAATAAAATGGTAACAGAAAGTGTGATCTTGCAATATTCAACCAAAAAAATAGTGGTATAAAATTGAAAAACCTTTAAATAAATTGTACCCTATATAGTTGAGGTTTATATAATGATATGACACATACATAGAGAGTAAAATAATTACTGTAGTAAAGTAAATTAACATATCTACCATCTCATTAATTTATTTTTGGTAAATACAACCAAAATCTACATGAGTGGAACTAAAGGACATTTTGCTAAGTTAAAAAAAGGGAAAGAAAAATATTGTGTGATAGCACTTGAGATCAGTCAAAAATTCATATTTATGAGAACTATCTAGCATTTCAAAAATAACAGTTTCTTGCCACTCTGGCTTGGATCTGGAATATCCCCCAAAAGTTCATGTGTTAAAGGCTTGCTCCCCAATGCAGCAATGCTCATTAACAGAGCTTGGGGAAGTGGCTGGAGCATTCAGGTGTAACCTCAGTAGTGGATTAATAATCTGAATTTACTCCTGAGAGGAGATAGAAACTGTTGAGGGCCACAGCCAAGTCGGGATGACGCATGGCATTTTGCCAGAAGGGAGTGGTTGAGAGGTGACGCCAGGGAGCCATTGAGATGATGATGGTTATGTTAAGCTGTGTATTCAATTGTATATAGACCTTTACTGTCTGGCAATAGGGCGGCTCTTGCTGCCTCTGGTGCCCGCTACTTTGGAGTTCCCATTGAGTTCTCCTGGGATCCAAGAGGGTAGGCGCGGAGCCTGGTGGAGAGCTGAGAGAGTTCCCGGGGAGTGTGCGTGAAGTGCTGGTGGAGTTCGGGCAATAAAGTTTCCTGTTTGAACATACAAGTGCTTTGTGGCGGCTCGGTGATTTGTGCCCAGCCAGACTGCAGCAAGAAACTGTGGGCAGGTAGAGTATCCTTGGAGGAAGGAGGTCACTTAGGGTGTGACCTTAGGGATGGTATCTTGTCCCCTTTCCCTTTTCCATGTGCTGGGCAGCATTCCTCCTCCACAGACTTTCACCATGTTAGTATTGCCCCTGGATCCTGCTGATATGAACTAAAACTTCTGAAACCCTGAGCCAAAATCAATCTTTCCTCTTCTAAATTGTTATTGTCAGGTATTTTGGTCACAGTGAGGAAAGGCTGCCTAACACACAGATAACAAATACATACCATTACCAACTTCAATACTAACTAAATGTTCTTTTAGGATTTCAATTTGTTTAGTTTTTTCTTTAAAATTTTCAGTGAATTGTTTAAATTCATTTGAAAAATGTGTTGAAATCTTTTGGATTTTATTTCTAGCATTAGTGCCCTAAACAATATGTAGTAGACCTCAATAAAGAGCTTTCAACAGAAATTCATCAGAATTTCATCAGAATTCTCACTTTTAAAGGAAAAGTAATAGGTATGGTGGCACACAGCTTATCCTAACAACTTCAGAGGCTGAGGAAGGAGGTTCAAGTTTAAAACCAGCCTGAACAACTTAGCAAGGCCCCAAGCAAATTGGTGAGACACTGTCTGAAAACTTAAAAATTAATAAATAAAAGGAAAATTCTGTATTTTAACTATCAATTCAACTTTTGTATCGAGAACACTTGAGATGCAACAATTAGAAAATTAACTTCAGGAAGATAATGTTATTTTACCTTAGGTATACATTAGCTTTAGACATGAGTATTAAGTGCCTAAGAAGAGTTTAAGAGCTGAATGACTATAATAGTAATTAAACTTTAGAATACTTGATTCTACTTAAGTGAAAAATAGAGTGAAATATTTAGATTCATCAGAACATTACAACTGCAATCTAAATATACTAAATGGAGATAGAAGAACATACAACTCCTAGGGATGTTAAATTCAATGAGATAATACTTATTTAATGTGTTGTCTTGCATATTGTAAAATAAAATAAAATCTACCTAATAACTGAGTTCACTCTAACAGAAACATTTTTTAACTTTTCTTTCAATGCAAGACTCTAGAGCAAAATTATAAATACCTAGAAAAATAATTTTGTTCAAAATATTCCTGTTGTATGACATATAAGAGAAGACCAGCTGCAATGATAGCTAACATTTCTAGGTGGTCACTATGCCCAATGCTAAGCATTAGTAAAGATTTAAAATTATATTGAATACATCTTAGGAAATACATAACTACTCAAAATATTTATGCATGTTTTATTTAAAAAAAAATTATGGGCTGGGGATGTATCTCAGTGGTGGAGAGCTTACCTAGCATGCTTAAGGTCCTGGGTTCAATCCTCAGTGTCACCACAAAAATTATAAATAAATAATTACAAATTTGTGTGTGTATCTGTATAGGGTAGGAGAGGGAAACCCAAAACTTGATAAATTGCTTTTAACGACTATTCAATGCTGTGAAGAATAAGTGTGCAGGACAAACTTCCAAAATGTTTTTCTTTGACATTACAAGTAAAGATAATAGAATAAATATTTCTCAGTGATATGCATGAATATATTAAGATAGACTAACTTTTTTATTAAAATATCAAAAGCATACTTCATGTCTTCTCATGTGTTTTTAGGAAAAACACTAAGCAATCTGTGATCATTAGAGGAATACTATGGTTAAATCCCAAATTGTATCTCTAAGTGGAATGAGGAGAAGGTATTTTTTTTTCTTTTTCTTTTGGTGTGCTAAATATTAATGATTTCTGTATCCCTGCAAATCACCTAGCTGTACTGGCTATTTAGCCCAACAGTAGATCTCTGTGGTTTAGGAGAATGGAATAGGCCTTGATATACACCTACAGATCATGTAACATGGGACCATTCTTAACCTCCAAAAGCCTTATTGCTTCTCTCCCTCATCTATTTTGCTGAATTACATGAACTAAATTTTTAAGGTCAAAAGTGGTCAAACACTATCATTTTAAGATTCCACCACATAAAGAGAAAGTCTGATCCATGTTAATTCCTGTAATTTCTGTGCTTCAGGTGTGGTTCATGTAAAAGGGTGGCACAGAGTAAGAACTCAATGTCAGGATTATCATCCCTCATAATGGAGTAAAGTGGGTGCTTCCAGTTTTAGTGCATAGTGGCTTCAGAATTTGAACTTGGATCGCTGGCTCTAAAATCATTGCCTTCTATATAGTATGGTATCAACAAAAACCTCTGAAACTCTGCTAATGATATCTAAGCTTTTATTTCCAGGAAAAAAAAAAAACCTAACAATGCCAATTCTGCTTTCCAGGAACATTTTATAAATTAAAGGAACACTGATTCAATCTCTAAACAGTCTTTGTTCCCTTCTTCTTCCTCTTCCTTTGTTCCCTTCTTCTTCCTCTTCCTCCTCCTCTTTTTTTTTTTTTTTTTTTTCCTTTTTTCCCCTTAATGGATTTGTCCCCTGGAGTGGCTACTTGCCCAATAGTAACTTGGTGACCTGAAAGAGTTAAGGCAGCTTGTACATTTGCATAATTTACAACCAGGGAGTAGCTGAGGGACTAGGAGAATCTGGTTAAGTGGGCCATTTTAGAAACTCATTAAAAAATTTATTCACTACTTATGCTTTTCCTGATTATGTCCAGAATCTGAAAACATCAAAAATGTGTTTCTAAAAGTAGGGGGAGAAAAAGGGTAAAACTGACATGCTTCCATCTACAACTATAAATAAACTCTTAAATCATCCCTGTTTGGAGGTTTTTTCTTTAAACACAGAAACTTATTCATATATTCACATTAGGCAGTTAATTGAACAGAATAGAAGTTGCTATGGAAACAGTGTGGTATGCCCTGGTACTTAGTGAGGAAATGAACACTTCTAATTATCACCAAACGTATGATATTTCTGCTTCTGTACTCTATAGTTTTTAATGTACAATCTGTTTAATGAACAGCAAGTTGTTCACCCAGTATGCAGAGGGTGAAAGAGGCCTAAAAAATAGATGATTAAATCCTCAGGTGTGAATATGCAAATTTTATTGAAATACAGCAGAAAAAAAAAATTGCTATTCTCCTCTCTTAGCAGTAAGAAGCTTTTTGAAGCCTAAAATTTTCCAGTTAAGACTAAAGGATAATGCTGCTAAACATTTTGTTCTTCCTTTAGTTCACTGAAATAGTTTACATAGTTAATCAAACTTTAAAAGACACCTGTGGGATGCAAAATTTCTATTGGCAGAGTTCTGTAGAGGAACAGAGGTCTGGTATGTGGGTTCATGATTTACTCAGTTACAAAGCCAACTCCATCCAGTTCCATAAAGAGTTGCAAAAAAGCATGCTACTGGGAACCCAGAAACCGAAGGCAACAGTTTTCAGCTGACATCCTTAAAGGAGGTGCTCATACCTGCTAGAAGTAATCACCCACTCATCTCTAGGCATAGTGTGTCCCTCAACTCAACTAGCAAGAAGGTAAGAACTAGGAACTCCCTCACTATGAGACAGAAGAATCTGCAAGCATGGCCTACTGTTCATACCCCTACTGCCTCAGGTTTCCAAAGGAGAATCTAGCTGCCATTCCCTGAATTTTACTGTTGTCAATTACATCAGAGAGAACCTTATCTAGTTTCTGCTCATTGGTTTTCTCTGGCTTTGCTTCCATAACTTCTTGGGCTAAATGGATGGGACCCCCTTGAAAAACTACTTCTACAAGCATTGTTGCTAGGAGTTATCTCCAGCACAGACTCCCTTAAAAAGACCTTGGGTATGCCATAACGGAAACTGAGGCTACAGTTCTGAGTAGTGGCATTATGTGCAATACCCTGTCAAGGACTCAACCTTTGGATGGGATAGCTCCTCCCCTCTTCTCCCAAGCCTGCTTTGTTCCTATTTTCAATGTTAAACACTCTTGGTATATCCAAAAAGAAGGCATAATAAACAAAATGTCCTTGTAAACTGAGGGGACAGCTTTTAGCTGAAATTAAAAATATGACATTTAATTAGGTAATATGACATTAGAATAGGATAATGACATTAGTATATTACTATATAAAACATTTATTTTTGGAAATGTAAGTTGGTAACACACAGCAGAAACTACTTAAGGATTTGGGCTTTATTCCAGAGAAAATTTCAAGTTGAAAGGTACATTGTATTACAATAGTCCAAGCAAGGAGAAAAAGAGAACCAGAGAGAAGGGAACCACATTATCCATAACTTTACCAGTAAAATTCTCAATGCACACTCACAATGCACACTGAATAATGGTCACTGAATAAAACATGTGTGGAAGATCCTAATGTTGCCAGGTCAAGTTCAAAATGTCCAACTAAAGGCCACTTATCACAATTACACCTTAAAATACCACATTATTTTCTGCTCTGTGCGATTAATATAGCATTCTCAGAAATTCTATTTCACTTGACTTAGCACATGAAATTTATAAAACAAGCTGCAAATATTTACTGAATACTCATGTCCAAGCCAGTTGGAATCCTGTTACTACACTCTAAAAACAGACAGTATTTATGCACTTGAAAAAAAAAATCTGCCCACAGTTTTATACCTTTATTATTTTCATGCAAGGGTAAAACTGTTTTAAAATAATATAGGTATTATTCACATCTGAAAAACTATGTTTTCAGCATTTTGGGCACTTTTTACAAAGTGATAAAATTATTTTCAAATCAATGAACAATTAAGGTTTAGTCTTCTCATTGAATTTGAAAATGCTATTAAGAAATCTAAAATTCTGAAAAACACAGAAGACGTGTTTAGATTTGGGATTCCTGAGAAGCAATTTGCAATTGGGGGTGGAGGAATAACTTAATGGGTAGCAGAATAATGGTTTAATGATACAGATTGAAAAACTTCATCTATTTTACTGACAATTATGTTTCTTCTCTTAGGCTACAAATATAAAACATGTTGTTATACAAAATAATTTAATACTACTTTAACTTTTCATGATTAATTTTATGTATAGCTCATATTTAATTATTCAGTTTGGCTTGTTCAAGTCTTTTGCTTCTATAACTGTCCTTTTTAAATTCAAGTCACTACATATCTGTTCCTATTAGGAATGGTATTAATAGATAATAAAAATCATTAACACTTAATAAGAATGTACCATGTGCCAAACATTGCTCAGAGCATTTTATATGTAGTGAGCCATTAAATCCTCACAATGATTCTCTAAAGTAGGAAAAATTATGATTTTAATTTACAGATGAGGAAATAGAGGGTAACTAACTTCCTTAAAATTGGAGATCATTCATGGTAGTTCTAGGAATTAAACCCAGGCAGTCTGCTTCTAGAATTCACCCTCTTCACAACACTATTATTTACAAGTAATTTCTCTGCAAAGTATTTCTTATACTAATTTTAAACATTACATATGTTCACTATTTTACTAAAAAAATATGAAAAGGCAAAAATCAAAGATTGGAAAAATCTAAAATCTACAATAAACCACTAAAATGGCAAGAACTGAGGATGACATCCCAGAATCATCCTGCAGTATTTGAAAGTACTTAAAGAGTTTAACCCCAGGTTAAATAACCTCAACCTCAATATTGGGATAAAATGCCATTTTCTCAAATGGATACCTGATGGCAAGCCATAAACCTTGGTGTCATCCTTCACTCTCCCTCTTCCAACCGACACTATAGGCACCCATCCGCATGTCCTGAACCTCCACCTTCCACAGGTACTTTGCACTTTCTGCACTTCCATAGTTCTGACAAATTCAAATGCATCATCCATAAGCGACAGCACCAGCCTCCCTCCTTCCATCTTGCTGGATCACATGCTTTTTCTACACAGAGTTCAGAGTATCCCCTTTTATTTTAATATGCTTAGGATCGCCCAGTGGCTTCTGAGGCAACTCTAAGCTCTCCTTTGGGCTCCCAGAGTTCCCACATGTCTGGTCCTTAGTCTGCCACCCCAGCTGTATTTCCTGCACTCTTCCTCTTATTCTCTGGACTCCACTTTGTCCCTTGCATGAACGAATACAATTAGATCTTTGTACTTGCTCCTGGTTCTACAGAATCACTTTCCCCTCTCTTAATCTGTCCTTCCATTGCTATTCAAAACATCACCTCCTGTGATAGCCCTTTCCTGGCCAGCCCATCTAAGACAACACTCTCCCTCTCGGTCCTGCTCTTGTGTTTACTGACCTACTGGACTTTTCTGTCTACCTATTACTATGTAAATTCCCTTCCCTTAAGACATTATTGTATGCTTGATCCCTAGACTAGGACATTCCTGGAAACTTAAAAAAAAAAAAAAAAAAGGTGTTGAAAGGATGGATGAATTTGGATACAGAATTATTTTCTATAATCATTTTACTAGTGTAAGAGGGAATGAGTATAGTTCTTTGTAATCTTATTTTCTTTAAGGAGATTGATTGTTAAAATCACGGCCTGCACTTTTCACAGATACTTTCATCTATAATTCTTCCCCAGGAGATGCTGTCAATAATTTAAAGGTTGGAATGTTTGTCTGTATGGTACTGGTAAGAATTATCTCCCTGGTTTTTTTTTTTTTTTTTTTTTTTAACAGAAGCTCGATATTCTTTGAGACATGAAGGACATGGGCATAAACATACCTCTCTCCCAGAGAACACAGCAGGCCTTAATAATGGTGAGCAGGTATAAAGCCAGCTTCCCTGAAATTTTCTTATCCCTAACTATGATGATTCTTAGATAATATCCTCCAGACTCACATGGACTCCATTTTATCATTTGTGCAAGGGCTATGCCAGCACTCTGGATGTGCAAGAGATCTCCCATAACACAGTACCAATTCAACACCAAAGGCACCCCAGGCAAGCTGAAACTGAAAATGTTTCTAAACTTTTCCACAGCTTCAGTTGCAAACCTGGGAAAAACCCCAAACCCTTGGGGTTCACTCTTGTTCTTCTATAACATTCCCTCCTACTCTGACTCTGACTGAATTCTGTTTCCTTCTAATCCACTGCATAAATTATTGTCAGATTAACCTCCCAGAAACACATCACTAATCAAGAGGCTCCCTTGGCTCTCTTGTGTCTAAGATGCACTGGGCAAAAAACAAGCTCTTCATTTAAAAAAAAAAAAAATTTTTTTTCATTATTTTACTTTGGGTCTTATAGAATTTTAAAGAAAACTCAAGCTGTTTTCAGTAACAGAAAAATACCATATTTTAACTAGAAATGAACATATTCATGCTCATACAAAAGTGCTGCAGCCTCCAAGTCTGTCCTGCAATGAGGCATCCAAAGCAGACACTTTGATGAATCACTCCACTCTCTGCCCTGATGTTTGCCAAGTCACACTCCTATCAACATGGTTTGGTATCCATCAGTTTCTACTGTGACACTGTCTAACATAAAATTGTATCACAAACAGTACTGCCTGAAAAGCACTGTGTGTATTCCAGTCTCTGGGCATGAACAAATATGTACCTCATGCACCCATCTAGATGACAACAGAATTACTGCCTCTGCATCTAGTCACAGTATTGCTTTAGGCAATAGATAATGTGGTGAAAGGTAAATTAAGTAATATACATATATATTCCATCCAATTTTATTTCATAAGGTCTTCCAAATCCAAATTAATTAGTAACTGGAACACAATTAATGTGATTAATATAACACAATATGCCAAAGCCAGGAATGAAAATATGAGAACTTCATTGCTTTTCTAAATATTTTGGAACAAATACAACTCGCTTATGCATCACGTTTTCTTGGTGCTTTTATATTCACTCCTCCTCCAACTTCCAATTAAAAATTCATACAGATGAACATCATGCAGAGCAATAATGGGCCTTAATCAACGCAGTGTAGTGAAAAAACATTGAAGGCTTTGAATCAGACCCTGTGGGTCCCCTGCCTCCTCTACTCAATTTCTTCTCACTATAATGAAATGATTGGGGCAAGTACTGTGCTAAAAAGTAAGGAAGCCAGAATGGCTTCATCAGAAGACTCTGAAACTTATGCTTCTCCCCATCACAGATCCCCACACACTGTATTCATCCAAATCTTAATATTCTTCTGGTCCTGTGATATACAATGATAAAATGCTAGACAGTGAAATATGAATTATGTGATAGTCACAGTGGGGGGTCAGTTATTTTCCTTTGCTGAGACATCTTGAGATCAAACAAGGCATGCAATGAATGTTTGTGGTTAAGAGATGTTGCTCACCCACTGCACTGTTAGCGCCTGGCTTCTTCCTAAGAATTTAAACAAAGTGAGTGCCAGATTGTACCCAGAGGCTACAGTGGTTCATTTCTCAGATCTGATGAGTTGTTGGGGGCTTTGCTGGGTAGGAGGGCATTGAGTACATGTGTGCCAATGTCTATAACCATAGCAACAAAACAAGACCCAACAGCTATAAAAGGGCTTCTAATATTAACCATCCCCTTGCATTTCATAGTCATCAGTCCAAAACATAAGAAATGATCCCACAAATGTTAACTTGTAGTATCACAGTTGTTTGCTTATCATTTCTAATACATATCACAGAACGTCTTGAGTTTCAGAATGAATACATATGAAAACCCAGTCCTTCAAGAATATTTCATCTTATGCTTTAAAAATCAGAATCAATTGTTCTGCCCCAGACATGTACTGCATTTCAAAATTCTACCGTGATACCACCTGTGTTTCTCATTTTTACTTTACCAAGTGCTCTATAACTAATGGTTTTCATATTGAGTTCTTATATACGTGTCAAGATATTTTCTTTTTGAACTTTTTATGTATCCAGTTACCTTGATCCCTTTTTACTTGATGACACAAAAATGGATATTCAAAATCAGAACTGTTAATTTGAAGAGAGGGTACAAACATATAGGTAAGTTCCTCACAGATGGATCCCATTGGAGTATTGACATTTTTTACTCAAACACTTGTCAACATCATCAACATTAATAAAAATTACTACATTTATTGTGTGTGAGGGGGAGGTGTATGTGTGAGAGACAAAGAGAGACTTGTTATCCTAACTTGCAATCATCTGATCCTTAAAAAAAAAAAAAACTTCCATTCCAAATCATTTGAGAGTGCAATGCCTCCTCCTATACCTTTAAAAAGAGAGATACAAATAAAAACACAACAACAACAATCCCACTGATTTAAAGAAAGCAATTCACACCATGACAACTCTACTTATTCATTTTTCTTTCCCACGTGTCCCCTGTGATAGCATAGGCATTTATTCCTTCCACAGTCCCAAAACAATTAATGTCATACATCATGTGTGAATCCAATTGCCAGGCCACACCATCTGCAGCAACTGGAATGGCTGCTCAAAAGTCAGGCAGTCCTGCACTCAGAGCTCAAAGACAAGAAAGTATGCTGAGATTCACAGCTACATTTTTAATGCATATGTTTTATTTACCTTAGCAACAGAAGGAATTGCCAGAGGAAGGGATAAAATGAAATGCAATTGCTCTGGTCAGAACAAAGGGCAACTAGAAGAGATAGAGCTTGATTTCTGGATCTGTCTGAGATAGTCTTCGACCTTAAGCAGCAGAAGCTTATAGAATCTAAAAAATCATTGTTGATAGATATGAATTATTTTTCAATATTTCAGGAAGTTTTGTGGCTTCTGATAGTGCTAATAAATCTAAGTGGGGGCGGGAGTGATAAGGTCAGGACTCTATTTCCTGAGGAAGCACAGAGAATCACGGTTAGCAGCAATCATATATTATGCCAATGTAAGAAACCACACTTTCAAAATATGGCAGAGAATAACAAAATGCTGTTAGGAAGGAAGAATGTTATGCTAATGTTTCAATATACTACTAACCTGGTTTATAAAAACATTCTTTTCAATAATTATGAAAACAACATTCTTATTTTGTGAGCAAGTCTCCTGAGGCACCCAGATTTCAAAGCTATAGTTTTCAGTTGCATAACACAAAGCTCATCCTGACAATGAAAAAGAAATTCAAGCCCCTTTGATATGAGAAGGAAGGAACATGAGCTAGGCAACTGACAATCAGTTTATTTAGGTTCCATGTGCTTTCAATATTTGCTTTGCAGATGAGGGCTAATAATGTTTATTGCCTCATCTTCCTTCCTTTGTTCTTCCTTCTGAGGTCTCTATTTCTCTGAGGCATTACAAAAGCCATAAATAAATTTTATAAAATACTGACAAAAATGTAATATTCAAGGACTGTACCATTTTTATCACAATATTAAAAAAACAGCCTGGAGAGATTCTATTAAGAAACTTTAAGTGTGTTAAAGCCCATTTCCTAATTTTAGAAATCAAACCCACGGTCCATATTTGTGTCTAATTTATTTTTAAGCTTAAATTCCTAACAATAATGTCAATTAACATAACCATTAATCTTGAATGGTAATACTAAGCAAAGAGGAACAAAAATGTATTCCATTTCAAATAACACAAAACTCTATGCAAAGCACTTAATATTCCACTTGTGTATTAGCAGTGCCTATTAAGAAGTTTAAAATTCCAAAGATACACTCTATTAGTTAACTGTTACTCAGGGAACCAATTATTCCAAAAGTTAAGGACTTAAAACAATAAACATGTATTATTTTGTAGTGTCTATGGATTATGAATTTGGTAGCAGCTTAGCATCTTCATAGGCTGCAGTCAAGATGTGGTTAGAAGACAGTTATTGGAAGACTTCACTAGGACTAGGGGATTAGCTTCCTAAGTGACTTCCTCAAGGTAAGACAGGAGGGTTGGGCTCCTTAATGTGGGGACTTCGCCAAGGAGCTACTTAGGCCTCCTCATAGGGTGGCCACTGGCTTCCTACACATGAGTAATCCACAAAACGAAGGGAAAAGCTCAAATGAGTTTTACAACCTATCTTTCTAGCACTTCCTGTTGCTACCCAAGTCAGCCCCATTCCATGTGGAAGTGCATGATCAAACAAGACTACCAAGGAATGGGGATCTGTTACAATTTGACAATTCACCAAATTAAAGAAGTGTCCAATCTACCCTAGAATATGAGTATTCAATTTTCCAAAGAACTTTCAAAAAGTTATGCTCACAGAAGTACAAGATAAGTGATTATTTAGTATCTTTTACTATGCCACATAGTATCTGTGATTAATTCAACAATGTTATTCTTAAATTATTTTAAAAATAATGAATAGTGACAAGCAAAAATGATGAGTAGGTGTTCACTATTGGCAGTAGTTCAGTATCATAAAATATAAAAGAAATATAGACAAGTTGTTGATATTTTTCTACAATCACTCTATCTAGATAGGTAATAAGAAGTCTATGAAAAGAAGGAGTCTACCTTCATGGTACACACTGGAATACATCATTGGGTGTGTGGTACAAATATCAGGCTCTAGGGTGAAGGACACTTGGTTTCTCTCCCCTGTTCTGCTATTTACTGAGCCAACCTAGGCAAGTAACTTAATATTGATGAGCCCACTTTCCTCGCTTGTAAACTTGTCTGACTCACTCCACTGATTATTCCAATCGCCATAGAACCTATGGGTATGTTGGTGTAGCGCTATGTCATATAGATGTTAGAAAGGGGTTAGATTTGATTTTGAATACCGAGCACATTCATCAGGATCTGTCCAAGACTGAATAGATTCTATTCTCACATAAAGTATTTAACATGGAAATGAAACACAGATAAATATCCATTACATAAAATTGGGCTTTTACATTATTTATGAAAAGGCAAAAGGAAGTAAGAAATAACCAGGTTTTATGGACTTGTACTTGGAAGGAATGCAAAAATTAGACAAGACTATCATGTAGTCCCTGAACATGAATAAAGGGCTTCACTAAAAATTCATTAAAATGATATAAAGAATATTTCATAAAATTTTTCTAATAGAATAAACTTCTGTAGACTATCAAACATCCTGGCCTGAGAAATAAAGGTAGATGAAAATTGATGGCATGCTTAAATATTTCAAAGAAACAGTAATATTTGATTCATTTTTCTCTCTCAAATTCTTTTGAGAGAGAGAGAAAAAAAAAAAGGTAATGCTTGCAGTAGAATGCCCTTCTGCCCCTTTCTCAGCCAGATTTCATTTGCTGACCTAGTTCTTCAGGGAAAAGTCCTCTTTTCCAGAAGGCCTCCACCTCTCTGCTCAGGAATAGCTATTATTTTTCTGAAAGAGCACATCCTTAATGATGCTGCTGCTGGTAAAAATAACCATGACATCTACTCCAGCTAACATTCTGTAAGCACTTACCACATAACTAGCACTGTATTGCATGCTTTATATCTATGGTTTTGTTTAATCCTAACAAGTGTACAGAAGGAGGTTTTATCACCACCACCATTTTATTATATAGGATATAACTGAGGAATTCAATGTGGAAGATGGCAGACATGCAAGAACCGGTCCTTCAACTCAAGCAGTCAGACTCTGGAACCCATGGTCTACAACTCTTACGTGAATACTGCCTCATCCTATCTATTTTTAAATACTCATTACATAGGACAATGCTTGGTCAACATAGGAGTTCAGTTCCATTTTTCAAAGATTAAGTGATTTAAAAAAAAACTTATGTTTAAAATAGTGATAAAATATATTCTGTCACTAGTATAGCCAAGATTTTCTATAAAATACAGGGTTCCATTATGTATATAGACCAAATTTTCTTTATCCATTTATCTGTTGAAGGTCACCTAGGTTGGCTCCATAGTATAGCTATTGTGAATTATGCTGCTATAAGCATTGATGTGACCATTCCATAGTAGTATGCTGATTTTTTTAATATTTATTTTTTATTTGTAGTTGGACACAATATCTTTATTTTACTTGTTTATTTTTATGCAGTGCTGAGGATCGAACCCAAGGCCTCACACATGCTAGGCGAGTGCTCCACCGCTGAGCCACAATCCTAGCCCAAGTATGCTGATTTTAATTCTTTTGGATATATACAGAAGTTATATGACATACTGGGTCATATGGTGGTTCCATGATTTTTTTTGAGAAATCTCCATACTGCTTTTCAGAGTGACTATATTAATTTGCAGTCTCATCAACAATGTATGAGTGTACCTTTTTCCTCACACCCTCACCAACATTTATTGTTGTTTGTATTCTTGGTAAGTGCCATTCTGACAGTGAGATGAAATCTCAATGTAGTTTTGATTTTCTTTTCCCCGTGTTGAACATTTTTTCATATATCTGTTAACCATTTGTAATTCTTCTTTTGAGAAGTGTCTGTCTAGTTTTTTCTTTTTCTTTTTTTGCCCATTTATTGATTCGGTTATTTGTTTTTGTTTTCTTGTTTGTTTTGGTGTTAAACTTTGAGTTTTTTATATATTCTGGATATTAGCGCTCTGAGAAGCACGTGGCAAAGACCTTCTTCCATTCTATAGCCTCCCTCTTCAGCCATAAACAAGAATAAAATTATGGCATTTGCCAATAAATGGACGGAACTGAAGACTATCATTGAATAAGTGTAATAAGTCAAAGGTTGAATGTTTTCTTTGTGATGGAGAAGCTAATCCAAAATGGGGGTGGGGGATAAAAAGAGAGAGAGAGAAGAAAAAATGGGAAAGGGAATTTCATCAAAATAGTGGAAAAATTAGTAGACAAAGAGGATTGAGGAGAATGAAGGTGGGATGAGAAGGGAAGAAAGGTGAAATGAATCTAACAAAACTTTAATATGTACCTTTAATGTGCACATACATTAATACAGCACAGTGAATCTCAACATCAAGTATATCCACATGACACTAATATATATAACAGACTATGTTAAATATATATATATATATATATATATATATATATATATATATATTCATATATTCNTATTTGTATGAATATATTCATACCTATATTCATATATTCATATATATACAAATGACACCAAAAGATCAGTAGAGCAGAGGGAGGGGGCACAGAGAAAATGTGCTGGGGACTCAATTACAGCAAATTATAACCCATGCTTTTGTGAATATGTCAAAAAGTATCCTAATGTTATATACAACTAAAAAGAATTATATAAACAGTTTTAAAAGATCCATTGCCAACTAAATTAACTTTCAGTGCACAAAACAAGCTGTTATGTGGAAAATTTTTGAATACAGAAAGTCTCTGCTTGAAATATATTTTAAAAAGAAGAAGAAAATACAGGGCAAATACCCTCATTGAAAGGATGACATTTGTATTGCAAAAGGTTGGATGTTTGACAGGCCTCTATGCCCAGACTTTCTTCCCCTTTAGACAGTGTTTCCCAGCCCAGGGTGATTTTTCTCCCCAAAGGACATCTGGCAATGTCTGGGGACATTTTTGTTTGTCCCAACTGGGAAGGTTGGTGCTACTGATACCTAGCAGAATATAGCTAAGCATTCTGCAATCCACAGAACCACCACCCACAGCAAAGAATTGCCCAAAAATGTCAACAGCACTTAGACAAACCATCTTGGATGTGTAATCTCTCTTAAATTTAAATATTTTACATCTTAAGTAGAATTGAAACAGTTTCAAAGTGTAAGGGGGAAATGCCAATGCTTTGGAAAAGGTTGCCTTTTGGCAGGATGAACAAGGGCCTTCAAAGGCAAGGTGGGCAGGAAAAGTTACTTACTGAACACACCTACTCTATGCTGGCCATAGGCTGGGCATCTAGAAATATCCCAGTCCCCTACAGTGTTTCACACAGAAAGGAACCAAATCTTGCAAAGTCAAGTGATTTTGCTGGAATCACAGGTTCAGAAACAAGCCCCACATCCCCATTGCCCAAAGCCAGGGCACCCCCTCATATGATCACATACTTAACGACATGGGGGAAAGGTGCACCCTGACACACGTCAACCAATAACTGTCAGGTCAACTTGGTTTGTGGTTAAATAAACGGTTTCTTTGGAGGAGACCCTGAAATTTCCTAATGGGCAAAAAGACATCTTCATAGAGGAGTAACAACTCTTCAGTAAGTTGCCATGTGAAATATAAAAACACTGTGAGGGTTTACACTGTGAAATCTCCCCCCACATACTACTCTTCCAGCCTCACCCACCAACACTGAGAACAATACCCTTTTGTAACTCACAGGCACAAGTGCTGGAAGAACACTGGCTGCCTTGAATACCAAGAATCTCCCTCTGCTATTCTCTACAAAGCAAACATCAAATAATGGCAAGAGAGAATAATGGGAAAGAAGAAAGCATACTTCAAGGACAAAGCACCCCTGTATCTTTGAAACATGATTTTCATGTAAAAAGGCTGTATACCCCTCTCTGGCACAAACACTGCTGCTAACCCTTCATTTCCCAAATTTCAATCTTTATTACAATAATTCCAGTACTCCAAACTATGCTCCAATAGGATCACCTAGCTCAGCCCCAGAAACACTAGGAAGGAGAAATGAAAGTTGTTGAGTTCTTTTTTAAACAAAAAAACAAAGTAAAATAGTTGAGGAATCATATGTGCATAAAATCCACTCATGGCACTGTTTAAATTCTATTCTGAGCAAAGTATGCAAACAACAAGTCAACAAACAAATAAATGAAATCTACCTTATTCTGCTTTCAAGGCAAAATTGGTCTAGAGGTCAATGAGAGGCTGGTAATTGCTGCTAAGGGAGAAGGCTTTCAAAATGCATGGGGGACATTTCTAAAGTAAGAAGAAACAAAACAGGTCATCAAAATATTTCTAGAAAACTATAACTTTATATTATTAAAAAAAGATTAGAGAAAATATCTCCTTGCTCTAAAAATTTGTTAAGGTTCCTTAAGAACCTGCAAAGGAGTAGTAGGCATATGTTTCGATGAATATCCACCCTAACTAAGCCAAATTATGTGGGGGAAGGCAGTCCCAGAATCACCAGAGACACCTGGCTTCTCCTCCTACTGCCTCTCACCTCCCGGGAGGTTAAAGAAACACTAATTCCAAGGACAGGAGTCTTCAAAGAAAAAGGGCAGGTGACATGCCCTCTACCTGTGAGCACACACCACTTGACTTCACTTAATCACTTCTGCCAGAAGAAAAGCATAATTAGTGAAACTACACATTTACCCAACAGTAGGATTCATGCTTCACTCTAAAAATTCAAAATCGCTTATTTTTGCAAATAGGCAGATCACAATTGGAGGCATCTGTGAGGAATGAGTCGCTCACAACCAGAGTCAAATAATAGCTCTATTCCCATTCACATCACATAGGACAGTGTACTTAAAATAATATTGTAGGAGGGTACGGTGGTGTGTACCTACAATCCTAGTAGCTCAGGAAGCTGCAGTAGGAGGATGGCAATTTTGAGGCCAACCTCAGCAACTTAGGAAGACCCCATCTCAAATTAAAAATATAATAAGGGCTGTGGGTCAGTTTCAGTGGTAGAATACCCCTGAGTTCAATCCCTAGTATCACCAATTATAATAATGTAGTATCAAATAATTTCTCCAGAAAGTATGCATACTTCATAACATCTAGCCACACTTTCTCCTAGGAGAGTATGATTTCATAGATCTAGTCTTTTATGAAAAATTATCTAAAAATAACCACTAATAGTTCACTAAGCATTAAAACTAGACATGTACAATGAGACCATACCAATAAATACCACCCAAAATGCTTGGCATAATACTTCCAGGATGATTATCTTACTAACAACATTTACAGGACCGAGAGAGAAAGCCAAGGAGTAGTAGTAACCATCCTTGTTTATGTGAGTAGAATAGCAGTTACCAGAGGCTGGGGAGACTGAGGAGGGAGGGAGACATGAGCAAAGGCTCATTAATGGATGCTAAGGTGAATTAGGAGGAAGAAGTTCCGTATGACACTGCACAGTAGGGTGACTACAGGCAATAGTAACCTACGGCACTAAAGCAAAGGATTTTGCATGTTTCCACCACAAGGAAATAATAAGCATCTGAGGAGAAAGATGTTTTCCCTGGTTTAAACATTATACAGTGTGTACATGTATCAAAACATCACATAAACTACAGAAATGTAAAATTTTTATACTTTTATGAATCAGTTAAAAATAAATTTATTTCTGAAAAGAAAGTGGAATATCTTTGAATAAATACTAGCTTCTTGAATAAAAATATTAATATATGAAGAGAAGGGCCAGGGGTATAGCTCAGTGGTAGATCACTTGCATAGTGTGTGTGAGGCCCTGGGTTTGATTCCCAGCACTAATAATAATAATTGTTATTATTATTATAATAAAACTAACATAAGACATGAAGAGAAGCCTGTTACCTTTTCCTCCAATAGGGACTAACCAAAGACTAAAAAGTATGCTGGATAAACTATCCTCAATTGTTTATTTCTCTTGTATTTTTATTATAGTAGATTTTACCCTTCATTTTAAAATATGTACTTTTTAAATATTCCTGGGTAAAACAAATCTCTTTTTTATGTACAGCATGATTCAATATCTGGCATACATAAATTACTCTATAATTAGAAAATATAATTATAATTAGAAAGACACACACAAGATAAATTGAAAGGCTACAGAAAAGCCTGTTAACCAATAGTCTCTGAGGAGTTAAACTAGTGATTGAAAGAGGACTTCTAAAAGATTATCATTTTATATTTCTCTATGCATTTGAACTTTCTACTATGTGCACATATTTATTTTAAAATAAAAGTTAGTCATATTGTAAAGTAAGAGAATATTTTTATGAGAAAAAAATGGAATAGCAACTATTTATATTTAACATTTCATTCTTTTGCCCATTCTCATCAAACCCAATTGAAATTGTAATTTCTTTTTCCCAGGAAGTACAGGTTATAAAGATTTAAGCCTTGCAACTTATTTTCTCGAACTCAAGGAGAAAGCTTAACCAGAGGAAGAGACAAACAAAATGGACTGTTAAAATAAATGGGAAATTAGGAAATAAAATTGCTTGTCAGGACAGATATTTTGCTGGAAAGGATCACCTTACAGAGTACCTGATGAAAATACTTCTGTTCTGTTTTCACACATCTGATATGAGTTATTTCGTGTAGACTAAATTCTTTTATTTTCATGTTGACATTTAAAATGAAAATATGTATTTTATTAAACATACAGAATTAACATACATATCAGTATTAATTATTACATATTACTGTTACAGAGCTAGGGCCTTACAGAAAACTGAGGTAGTGTCAAGAACCCCTTTCAAACCCTAATTCTTGCAATCAAGTCAGAAAGATTTCGGACATGTTGCTCAGAGTAACCGTCATGAGTTTATTAGAAGGGATGGGAAAGAGGAGGAGGAGATAACTTTCAAGGAACGGAATGGGTCTTCTTGGAGAGGAGAGGGACTGTGTACCTCTCCTGCACTCCAGTTTTTGTGGGGATCCCAGAGAAATTTCCAGAGAGTCCCACCCAGGCCCACCTCTTATTTTATTTTTTTTGGAGGGGGGGTGATGCCAGGGATTAAACCCACAGGCGCTTAATCACTGAACCACATCCCAGTTCTTTTTCTTTTTATGTTTTATTTTGAGACAGGATCTCACTTAGTTGCTCAGGGTCTTACTAACTTGATGAGGCTGACTTTGAAATCTCAATCCCCCTGCCTCAGCCTCCTGAGTCACTGGGATTACAGGCCTGTACCACCTCACCCAGCCACCTCTTACTTTTGATTGACAGCAGGATGACATCCAACTTTCAAGTCCCCACTGCCATGAAAACTCTAGCTCACCTTGGCCCATGCTGACCAGTTTTAATTAGATTCTTAACCATAAATTCTTATAGATTTTATGGTTAGGAGGAATTATCCTTATCTCTCAAGTTCCAACATCTAGTCTGTGAAAAGGGTTACAACCCACCCCCCACCCCCCAGGCAACTTGGGTTACTCTTACAACATTATTTTGGGTCTGCAGTTCTCCTGAAGGTAACAGGGAATTTGCTGAGGAATGTAATATATCCTGTCCACTTAAGTCAGGGAGGGCTACAGGCAAATTGCTTCTTGGAAAAGAAAGCACATGGGGTCAGCACAGTAGGTCCATTTTACAGAATTATGTCCTTAACCTCATATCACCACCATTCACATATGTCTGTCCCCTATAATTACCAAGTGAAATTAATGCCTTTAAATATTATCTGAACATTATAAAAACTGCATTCGCAAAAATTTAACTTTTACTTCTCACTTAATTTTTAGAAATAAAATAGACAAGAAACTAACAGATCACACATCTGGGTCAAATATACTCTTAAAGTATCCCACTTTTCAAATAAAAAGTCAGAAAAAAAAAAAGGTGACTTGCTTCTCTCTGAACCTTACGAGGCTCAAACTCTGAGGCCTTACAACAGAACCGTCTTCACTTGGGGCTGCACGTATGTAAGGAAGAGCTATGGTTTTAAGCACTTATGAGAGGTTCATTTGGAAATTCTTTTCTGAATCTCAATAAGCAAAGTCCTGCTGATTCCAGAGCATTTTAAGATTAGATCTGCTCCTACTCCATCCCCAGATTCATGTGCAACCAGCACAACTTTTCATCATCACTTGGCTTTGGTCTGTTTTTGTATAAAAGTAAAATGGAATGGACTGGCAGATCTTTTCCAATGTCAAAATTCTGGTTCTAAGTGAACTAGAGTGGCCTCTTCTTGTTTATTTGTATATCAGCTAATAATCTCAATAAAATGACATATAACTCCAAAGCCACCTAGTTAAAAAGATGTATAAAGAAAACTTGAAGGTTGAATGAAAGGTGGACTTTAAAAAATGAATAACAATATTTGAACCATGACAAGAAGATGGTATCACACAAAATGTTTCCTAAACGACAATACTTGAGGTTAATTAAGAATGACTCAAGAATGGACTTTTTTTTAACAAATGGAGGCAAATATTAGCATATCTTAGAATGCAGTAATTCAATGGCATAGTTTCTCCCTGCAAACAGTATTCAGCTGAGCCTTTTAAATGTTTAAACAGAAATTATTATTTAAGATTGGCCTAAAAGATAAAGAATACAACACATTGAAAGGGGGCAATGTAAAAGCCCTGAGTAAAATATAGAATAAGATTATGGAAGAAAAATTTTTCAAGTGTTTAATAATCATTCAAAAACATATATTAAATTCCCCTCTCTTGTATCAATCACTAAACCACAGGTATGGGGATATAATATTGTACAGGAAATGAAATAAGGCCTGAAGGAGTTTAAAATCTAATTTTGATTAGAGTATGTGATAATGTGATAAGAGAGGCAGAAATAAAACGCTGGGCGGCATAGTAAGAAGAGAATCTCTTCCATCTGGGGTCTTGGTGTCACTCTCTGAAGGCAGTACCTGTGTGCTGGTCAACATATTGAAAGATGAAGATGGTAGGGAAGTGACATTTCAGGGCAAAGCACCAATATCAACCAGTGGTATGGTCCCCAGACAGCAGCAGCAGCAGCATTAACAGGGAAGTTGTTAGAAATGCAAATTAAGACCAGGTAGTTGAGGGGCCTTCAATGCAAGTTTGATGAATATGTTGGCTTTCTGTTACAATGACAAACCCAGAGAGAAAAGGTTTATTTTGGTTCACAGTTTTGAAGATGTCATTCCACTGTCTGTTGGCCCCACTGCCTTGAGACCTGTGGTGAAGCAACACAAAACAACAGAGAATGCATGGTGGAATAAAATAGTTCAGGGTGGCGTAGCAAAAAAGGATGAAAGAGATCAGGGTCCCACAATCCCCTCTGGGGCATGCCCCAAATGACTGGAAGACCTCCCGCTAAACCATACTTTGGAAACTCTCCACTGTCTCCCAAGAGTGCCAGGGTCAGGGAACCAAGCCTTTAACATACAGGCCTTTGGGGGACACATCCCAACCATAGCTATGAGTCAGACTTCAACAAGATCACAGAAAACATCAAAGTGTCTTTGGTTTTGACCTTCTTATTGAAATATGACACACCTGTATTGAAATGTATACAAATCATATGTGTAGAACTCAATCACAAAATAAAGACTCTTGCAGGTTTTATGAGCAGTTACATTAATGCATCAGAAATATGTACATTCCAGTGCTCAGTAGTCCTGTTGTAGGAGACAGAAATTAAGACACAGGCACCAGATGAAAGATTATTACTAATAAGTATGTCATATCACAAGGACAATTATAATGGTTTCATGGCTGTCCCTGAATGTGGTCTAAGAGATCCTTAAAAGTGGGAAACTGGAGCCAAGAAATGTTAGGTGACCTGACTAGGGCCATAAAATGGCTAGAGAAAGTGCCAAACTAAAGCCAGACTTTCTGACTCTCAGCTCAGGGTATTTATCCTATATTCCAGTACATGCCAGAAAAGGAGGTGGCCAGGATTTTCAAAGGGAGGATTGATGGAACCTGACAAATGATTACATGCAAAGAATGAAATAGAGAATGCCTAGTTCACCCTGGAATCCTTGGTTCTCTGTTTCTGGGTAATGCTGCTACCAGCATATAGAATTGAGGGATAGACCTAGAAAATATTTTTACTATGTAGAAGTGAGTGTAACCTTAGCTCTTAGCATTTGGAGCATCAGTAAGGCCAAATGATTCTCCTTCTCTCATTAGCATCTTGTTATGGCTCAACTCCATATCTAAAACAAAGCAAATATTTTGCACATAGGATATAACAGTTCACTTAAGTTACATGAAAAGCATAATAATGCCTCAACTGACACTTGTGATTAATTCTAATAAGGACTTGCTTTAGAAGGTTCTTGGCAGACATTATAAGCTGACAGTTCACAAAAGACAAGGACTTCATTGTTTACAGCAACAAATATGGGAACAATAATGATATTGCACCATCGTTTCTCATTTCCCTGATCTGTTTAAGAAGAATGTTTGAATAACATTATAGTATGTCCCTATCTTGAAAATTTTATGGAAGAAATATAAATGCAGTGACACAGCCATAAAATTTCTTCCTTTATTATCTATTTTGTTTGAAAGTCATTAGAAATCTGGCATCAGAAAAGCAATGAAAACAATGTCAAATGGTTCCATTCCCTTTGAAAGTCTTTCAACAGTTTCATTTCTTATTGGATCATTTTCTTTTCATGTCAGTATTTAAGTTTTAATATGAATTTTTTAGTGGAAAAAAACACATCACTTTAATCCAGCCACCTCTGCCCCAATCACTGTAAAATGCATCATTTCATCCAGTTTGTGTAATTATTTATTCATCAACAATTATTTACTGGGAAACTCTACAGAATACCAAGGTTCATTCCAGAGAAAACAAGACAAAAATTTTTCTCTTAAAATGTTTGCACTCTGTTCAAGGAGACAAGACATGCAAATGGAAACAGCTCAATGATATTGCAACAAAGTATGGGAGTAAGCAGAAAAGAAGTCAGACAATAGTATCTGTGTGGGGTTGAGATGATAAAAAGCAATGGAGGTGAATACTTGATAATCAGATTTTATACTCCGTTGGCATCACCTTCATAAGTATTTGGCTACCTGGCTATAAGGCCCCCTTCTGAAGCACTTGATGCATCCATCTCCTTTCAAAATATAAATACACATTGAATCAAGTTTTTAAGAAGTTAGAAACATCAGGAACCACTCTAGACAAAATTATGAGTCTGCAAGTTTTGGTCCTTTCATTTTCCCTTTCACATGGTTTCTTTCCTTCATCCCGCTATTCAGTCAATGTACCATTATCAAAAGAAAATACATTCCTTCTTGAAAACTAAAATTATTGATATAAGTGGACTGGCCGGTGGGGTTGGGGAGGGGTAGAATATTCTTTCTAAATGCAGCACAAATGTAACTGCCCCCTCTAATTTCTGCTAACGTACTGGACTTGAGCTAATTATGTGTAACAGGAACTATTACAAACAGATTTAAATATGCTTACATAAACATGTTTGTGAAATGGTTTTTGAAATTGTAAAGAGCAGTATTTTTCAGATTTTTTTAAAAGTAACTTTGGAAAAAAAATGGAATCTCATTTCCCTACACTTTAATTGAAATGCACTAGAGACCTAGAATTCCATTCGCTAATTACAGTAAATATAGTGTATTGCTTCCATGCATTCATTAGCCCCCTGAACCCAATCAGTTTTCACAGGTACAATCCAGAATTCTGGCAAAATGAGATCCATATATTTTATGTCTGGACATAGTTCCTGGTTCAAAGATGGTTTGGAGCCTTAAAAAGAATACAATCAGAGTGAGTTTCAGGATTATGCCTAGCTATTTGGGATAAAGACTCTTTCTCCTTACCCCAACAGGTTGTAGCCATTTTACTCTCTCAAATAAGCCAGCATAAATGGGGAGTTTTTGCAAGAGATGTCGAAAACTAAATGAACTGCAGAGAAATATGGCAGTTGTCTTGATCAATTCAAGCCTAAATTATTTTGTCAAAGAAATTCACTGTTCAAGGCGTTTTTCATATGGTTTCCCTTAACCTGCATATGACATACATACAACCCACAACCTCCATAAATATTAATTGAGCATGTCCTACATACTAGGTTCCAGGATTGGAGCAAAAAAAAAAGTGATACATAACTTTTGTACTGAGGTTATTCACATTCTAGCAGAAAAGTGAAGAAATAAACAGACGAACCTAATATACTATGCCAATTAACTGAAAAGGAAAGGTAAGCAAAGCCTAAAGGAACTTGAAGGAAAAGGAGCACCCAACCCATCAGTGGTTCAATTAAAGTAAGTGTATCAACATTAAAATGGCAGACCAAACCCTATTTCTATAGTAGATATCACCATCTGCCAGTTAACAGCATGCCTAGTTCCTTCGCATGAGGTTAAAATGCTCCTGGCTCAAACGACAAATACTCTCCCCCAACACTGAGCCCATTGAAATCACCAACTCACCCAGGGAAACAAATTATCATTTATTGTGAGGCATGAGAAAGATATTTCAGTGGACAAAGTAAAAAGTATTTATTCTTAAGCCACTATCAGGTAAATGCATTTTACCTGTGGATTTTTTTGGAAGCAATCTCTAGGGATCTGAAACTCCACAAATTCAGTAAAGGAAAAATTAACTGCTGGTTTTCAAAACCAAAGAAGTAAAATAGTGGTTGGATGTTAAAATTTACTCAAGTATGAGCAAAATGCTCCCTGTGGAATTTCACATAAGAAAGGATATGAAACTAAGTTGAAGATGTACAGTGCTTAAGACAAATGCCAGTTATTGCCATTTTTCCAGAGTGTACTCTTTTCCTATAATTAGAGATGCAGGAAGTAGGATTATTTCATGCATTTGTGTCTAGGAAAAGATTATATCTTTAATGTAAGAGGGAAAAGATGAACAAGTTAAGGAATTCCCAGTACAAATTATCTTTAAACTTAGAGGGCAAAGAAAACAGGTTAATGAAGTCCCAATACAAATTAATGTGCTGAAATAAAGAACTGTTATTCTACTCTTCTTACTTGGGTTTGTACAAATACAAGTAAATGGCCTGGAGTTTTGTTCCCTAATGTTTTGTCAATGAAAAAAGAATGTAGTGATAATTGAATCTTCTAGTGAAAAGTGGGCAAAGAACTAATATTTGTAGGTGGTTAAATGGCCACAGGACAAGTACTTGATTTTATTCTCATAACTGCCTTTTTTTGGGATGATTGAATGTTTCCACTGTAGAGATGAGAAAATGGGAATAGGGTATGAAAGCTTTAATGATGCAAATGAATGAACGATTTTGACTGATTTCATGATCATATTATTTAGAATGCTGAAACGAAAGGATTTCTACAGCAAAGAAAAAAAAACTGCTTTTTGAAAAAAACCCATCATTAGTTAGATACAGCTTCTTCTGTCCTGCCCGTTGGCATTAAATCTTAAGTCCATTTTTAAAATTCTTCTTCCATATATTTATTGGTGCATTTAATTGTACATAAAAGTGGGATCCATAGTTGCATATTTTCACATGCATACAATATAACAATATAATTTGGTCAATGTCATTTCCCAGTATTTCCCCTCTCTCTCCCCACCTCATCCCAAGTCATTCTTCACAATTTAAGCTTGATTTAAATGTGAGGTTCTGCATAAGTTTTGAATAAAGAATGGTAACATGAGATCAACTCCTGAAGCAAACAGCCATTTCACAGTCCTCTGTTTTTTTGTAAGCACACCAGCTGAAATACTGTTAAATAAGTCCTTATTTAGAGTTTAAGAGGACAAGTTTATTTCTGCAAACAGTGCGGTGTTAATACAAGAGTATAGTTCTGTGACAGACAGTGGATAAATCTTCACAAACTACCTACACATCTCCCAGCTAGTTGGAATTTTACCAAAAAGCACTGTTTATATACAAAAGTTTAAACATGGTTACCTAAATAAGGGCTCAAGGAATAGAAATGAACTGAGGACTACAATCAGTCCTTGACTTAGGATTTTGTTTTTTTTTTATTTTGCAACAGTGTGGAAGTACATCCATACAACCATTCTGTTGCTCACTTTCAGTACAGGAGTCAACAAATTACACCAATGTAAATTTTCTGATCATGTTTAAAGTATGCTAGGCTAACCTAAGATACTCAGCAGGTTAGCTGTACTGAATGCATTTTCAGGACCTACAGTATTTTTCTAATAGGTTTATCAGGATATAACCCCTTCTTAAGTTGAGAGGCATTTCATATTAATAATACAAGCTGAAAAGCCTCACAAATACTCAAAGGAAGAAAACCATTAAAGAGAAAGCAACACACAATCCAATGGCCAGTTTGCTTCTCAATGAACTGTTTTTTCTTAAAATACACCCCCCATTACATACACACACACACACACACACACACACCCTCATAAAAATAAAAGTATTACTCTGAGAGGGAAATAGTTATGCAATTAAAATAATACTCATTTGTGGATTATCTGTGTTCTGGGTTGTTGCACATGAAGGACTTCCTCATAGAGGATACACCTCCTTCCTGTACTTTAAACATCTCATGTGGTACTGACATCTTCCCCTTGCACAGGCTATAAACACATTTAAAACTCCGACAGGAATAAAAGCAAAAAGAAAGAAAGGAGAAAGAGAAGGAGGCAGGAGAGAAGATGAAAGAATACATCACTTTAAAAATTGTCTTCAAGATTCTACCCTGCCTCTTATTCCCTTTATCATAACCATCCATCCAACTACTGCTCATCAAAGCCTCTAAAAGCAGTGTACATTTTTTGTCTACATTTAGTCAATTTTCATTTATCCAATGATTCACATGCATTATTCCACAAGTTGTGATTTGCTGGCTGTACTTATACTGGTGATCAAAATGGCTATTCCTAAAAACACGAGGGTTTAGGAATGTCAATCTCATGCCCTAGTTTTAGTTCTCATCTCACCTGACCTCTCTGTAGCATTTTCTCTTTCTCAGTACTCACTCAAGACTAGTTTCCACACACCAATGAGCACGAATCCATATGCTCAGAGGTGAACCCATGGGCAAGAGCCTTTGAGTCAGTTCCAATGTCCATCCTTGAAATTCAGCACTGGAAGGCCCAGGAGGCTCTCAACATCATTTGTTCCATTTCCTTAGTAACTTTTTCTTTGAAAAAGCTAAATAGCAAATTATTGCAAGAAATTTAGACAAAGTGAATCCTTTGATTCTTTGTATTGAGAGCTTCAAATTTTCTTGAAATCATCCTGTACAATTGGTCTTTGCCTCCCATGCATAATAGTAGACAGAGAATGTGTTTGAAAGCAATTATTATTGTACCCTTAAGGAATCTGAAAGGCTTTTTGTAACAGGTATGAGGCTGCCAAGTAGATTCACATTTATGGGCACAATAAGCTAGGCAGTGAAGCTGTAGATTGTTGCTACAGGAACAGTGAAGTGAGGTCCATAATTAAGAAGAATCCTTCTCTTCCTCTTTTCTCTGCCCATTTTCCCTCTGCTTTATTTACAAAATTTGACTGCCTTGTGCTCATATCTCCTGTCTATTCCCCAATGTTGTTGTCCTTTGATTCTCTCTGTCTTCAGTCTTAACTACTAATACCCTTTCCAGTTCGTTTGACATGAAATGATGGCTGCCCTATGTCTGTCGTGACCAAAATCTATTTAAAACTACTCACTGAACAGCACTATCAGATGGTCTCACAGTCACCTAAAATTTGATGTATCACCAGGTCTCCCTAAATATGTGCTAGCTCCCCCATCTCAGATTTCTATTAGTGTGATCATGAGACATTCTATAGGGCAACTGCTAACTTAATATCTATTCTCCCTTTCTTTTTTGTAAACTGAATTTGCAAATTTTAGCTGCCTTACATGGCTACCCAGAATAGAGATGATTCCTATACTTCCCTACTCCTAGAATAGCCATGTGACTAAACTGCAGCCAATAGAATATAAGCAGTGTGCCCAATCATGTTCCTTCTCCCTTTGTTCCTTCCTAAAGGATTTATGGTAGAACTGACAATCTTGATGATGGAACTGCTCCAACCAGGTGGATGTGGGTGTAGCTGAGGGAAGGCAGAGCAATAACGAAAAATACACATGTGTCTCTGCAACGCTACAGAACCCATATAAGCCCTAGATTGCTGAAGCTCAAGTGTTTGGTTGAAAGAGAAAGAAACGTCTACCTTGTTAAAACTACTGCTGTTAAATTGGATCTTTGGTATAGCAGCTAAACCAGTATCTTGAATAATACTCAACTCATCTCACAGGCTGGTCCCTCCAAAGACACTGCTTCTCACGGTACTTCGGTACTTCATCCCCTACCTATGATCATTTGTCTCATCCTGTGAATTCTACCTGAGAAAAATCTCCCAAATTCTATTCCTCTTCTCAGATGTCACAGATGCTGCTTGAACTCAAGTTTGTCAAGACCTCTGGCTTAGAATTTTTGGAGCCTCATAACTGATGCCCCTCACACAGTACTCCATTCTCCAATAGCCTGTAGCAAAATTTTCTTATCATATATATTTTTTACTTTTCTGCATCAAAACATCTAGAAATTTCCCACAACCTACAAAATACAGCCATATGGCACAGGCAGATCTCTGAAATCTTTCTCACTTCTTACCTCTTCTCATTACGGACCATATTCCCCCAGCACACACAGTTCTTACTATTTGGAAACAATCTTAGCCTTCTTATGATAGGAAGCCTTTGCTCATAGTGTCTCTTCAGTCGAAAGCCTCTTTCCTCTCTTTTTGGTTAGGAAAATGCCTACTTAACCCTAAATTCCAGTATGAATATGAGTGAAGTCTCAGCAATCTCCTGGCAAAGATTACTGCTTGATTAGCTGTGCTTGATTGTATGACCTTGTTCTTACTTTCATAACAGTGTAATAAATAGCTCCCAATATGCATACTCATTCCTTGACTGATGGTGTTAATGTTCCCCTTTCTTAGATAATGCACTTGTTGATTGTGTTTCTGCTAAGTTCTCCTATCTCCTGGTCTTATCTCATGACCACATCTACATTGAGAACTTTTGCCATAGTCAGAATAGCTTATGCACCATTTCCCTGCACAATTCCTGCATCAAGGGTTGGATGTTAGGCTTGGGGAAGACTTGAATGTGGCCATGTCAGGTTAGAGAGGGGAGAGAGTCGAGGAGGACATAAGAACCTAGGCTGGAAATATCAGTGAAAGGGAGATTTAAGTTGCAGTGGGGCAGTGGTTAGATTATAGGCCCAACCCTACTACATCAGTAATCTCACCAGGAAGAAACTGAAGGAAGATGAGAATACAGAAAGACAGTTTTATCTGTTCTTTCTAGATCTTGCCCAGGCACTAAATATTTAAGCGTGAACAACAAAACTCTAGTTTTGCATTCCCTGAAGTAAACTTACATTTATGCTGCATTACTTTGACCACATGTATTACACATTTGCTTAAGCACCAGTGTTTCTAAATATATTCTGACAGCAAGGATGGCTAGGAAAGAGAAGGAAAATCTGTGATGCTGTGGAGGTTTTCAAATATCTGACAGGTTTCTTTAATAGTTAAAAAACTGCTATACTGGCCTAATGGCAAATATTTCTTTTTTAAAAAAACATGTATTTTTTTCAGCTATAGGTGGACATAATACCTTTATTTTATTCTTATGTGGTGCTGAGGATCGAACCCAGAACCTCACACTTGCTAGGTGAGGGCTCTATCTCTGAGCCACAAACCCAGCCCATGGCAAATATTTCTGAAAATTGACTTTCTATTCATGGTGAGGAGGATTAGACTAAAATCTGGACAATAGTTAACACATCTTCCTGCCCTTTCTCAGGTTTCATTTGTGTTTGGCTGGAAACTAAGTCAGATAAGAAATTCACAATTTTTCAAATCTACCAGTATTTTATTAGAGAAGTCAATCCAATTTTGAGTCTTCTAAATTCAATTTTGAGTCTTCTTTTAATAGTAAAATGTTTAAAGAAATAGGAAAATATTGGGACCTTGTAAATTAAGAGTAAGAGTACTGTAATAAAGATATCTGGAAATTTTTTAAGCACATATATACCACTATTACCCCCTAATTAAAATATCCTATCTTAAAATAGTTTTCAGCCAACAGGATATTGTTTTATCCTTGACTAATGTGAAGTATATGGTATGCAAATTATGACATAAATAAACAGAATCATCATCACTCTTATAAGTCATTTTGCTGGTAAGTACACTATATCAAATGTCTTACAGTAGAGTATTCAAAAGTGATGCTTAATCCCACTTCTGGGTATATATCCAAAAGAGGTGAATTTTAGTTCTCTAAGAGATAACTGTACTACTGTGTTTATTGCATCATTATTCACAATAATCAAGATGTGAAATTCTGTCTCAAAATAAAGAACAAAAAAGGAGCTAGGGATGTAGCTCAGTGGTAAAGGGCCCCGAATTAAACCTCCAGTACAAACAAAAAAACCAACTGGAAACAACCTCAGTGTCCATCAGTGGACAAATAGCTAACAGAAATAATGTACATGCAATGGAATATTGTTCAGTATTAAATAAGAAACTGCTCCCATAGGAGATGATATAAATGAGGACATAATCTCAAAGTTAAATAAGCCAGTCACAAAAGCACAAATATGACATGCCTTCACTCATAAGAATTATCTAAAATAATTAAACTTATTGAGGTAAAAGGTAGATTGCTGGTTGCCAGAAGTTTGAGGGAGTATATAGGGAGCTCCTAATCAATGGGTATAGAGTTTCAGTTATGCAAGATGAATAATTTCTAGAGATCTGTTGTACAACCTAGTATCTATGGTCAATATCATCATACTGTACATTTAAAAAATTGAACACAGTACATCTGATATTATTAACATGTCCTCAGCACAAAAACAAACACAAAGTCCAGAGACTTTGGGTTAGCTTTTGGAAGTAATGAACAATTTTATGATATGTAAAGTAATTTTAATAAATAGGCATTAGCATTATTCCTTTAAATTACTTTACAGATAAGTACACCAGATACCATTTCTTTAGTGTTGAGAATTAAAGTGTTTCCACTTTTTGACAATTAGGCATCATGCCTTTGACTTTTTTTTTCCTCGTTTGTTTTGAGATAGGGTCTCACTATGTTGCCCAGGCTGATCTTGAACTTTTGGGCTCAAGTGTTCCTACCACCTCAACCATTCAAGTAAACAGGACTACAGGAATGTGCCTCCACATCGGTCCTGACACTCTTAATCACTAAATATCTTTTAACATATCCTTCATTTTTTAGGGTAAATCTGAAGAAGGAATTGTCAGGTGATAGCACATGCCTATATTAGAAGCTTTTTTGTAGTAGGGTCTAGTTATTCTAAGTTATTCTATTAAAACTTTTAATTTTAGGCCTGACTCATTTTTAAGTAGCTTGAGGTATAGGTAATATACAAAAATTTGCACACTTGATAGATACAATTTGATGAATTCAGACATATTCGTACATGCACAAAACCATCATCACAATCATAAATAAAAAAGGAAACCTCAATTCATGATAATCCATCTTAAAAACATGTAAGCATTACTCTACATTTTAAATGGAATGCATTTATACCAGGAAGACTTTAGTCATTTAAAATTATGTTGCAGACTAATACATTCCTTAAAATGGATTAGCATGAAATGATAATTTCCACTGACAAATATTATAACATCACAAATTTGTTTAAAATATACATATAAATTTATTCAAAGTTAAAATTTTGGAAAGGTGATCAAACTTTCTACAATAAATGCATACAGTTTTCTTTAAATTTTAAGCTAGTTATAGGAAGGTAGCATACCTTTTTACACAACAGAAATACAGTGTGGACCAGGCATGCATTTCTTCAGGGCTCAGAGCCTTCCTCATTAGTGTAGTCCACCTGCACCTGCCTTGTCCTCACCTTTCCATTCCTTCCACCTGGGAAGAACTGTAAGAAAATGTTCCTTCTCCTCTCCAAGACTAACTCCAGCATGAAACTGCGGGTATACCCAACCCATTCCTAAAAATACTAATTTTTGCCCAAGTCAAATGGTATCTGCTCTAAGTTTTCTAACCATCTCAAGCTAGCTTGAGGGCTGTTTGACCCTATTGCACTCTGTACACCCTTTTGTTCTCTTACTGCATTGCTACTGTCTGCATGTGTTAGAGAGTCCAACAGGAAGCTACTTAAGACCATAAAGCATCTGCTTTCATCTCTGTGTCTCCAGCACTCAGTACAGTGCCCAACACTCAATATTTGCTCAATGAGTTTTGAATAAGAGTCTATTAAATTTCTTTCTTGAAAATACAACTGAGTACCTCCAGGTTCTCTAAAACTTCATCACAGATGTAATCACTATGCAAATCAAAATCTTAGCTGACAAATCTATGATATTTTTCTTTGTGTCAGGGAAAGTTACTAAGCCTGAGAGAGAAAGAGTTTGAATATATTAAGTACCTGCTCTCTAATATTGGGAATATCAAGGCAAACAAATCATTTCAAATCACATGAGCAGTCTGAACAGCAGCCAGTGCAATGTGATATGGGAGCTAAGAGAAGTGAGGAATGGCATGTCTTTCTGGTGGTGCCAAGCCTCCCCAACAGGAGGCTGAAGAAAGTTTTAACTACTTCGGGCGCTGGATGTCACTGAATTCTTACTGATTGTCACCTGGAAGGAGCTCTTCAGGCTTTCCCCCTTGCATGTGAGGCATCACCATAAGACTTGAACTTACTGAGAATCTTCGATTTTAGAAAAAAAATGAACATGAGTTGAAGTAAAATGAATCCTGATTCCATTCTCCCAAGCTGGCGGGAAAGTGGAATCAAGGCACAGAGACAAGCATCCAGCTGAGGCTGTAAGACCTTCAGCATTTTCCTTCTACCAACTTTATTTCACCTCTCTCCATTTCACCAAAGCCAAACTGCATATGGATGCCCAAACCCACCCACCGAGTTCAGTCTACTTTCAACCATAACCATGACTTTCTTTACCATAGAAAGCCTCAGTTCCTTCACTTCAATAGTTGGTCACATTACCTTTGCTATGTCACCTCTGTACCTTATATCATCTTGTTTCATTGGTTTTTACTGTTAACCACTAAAATGTCTCCCCCCTCCCCAGCCTATGAGTACCTTGAATGCTCAGAAAATCTCATTTGTAGCCTCTAGTCTCAGAAAATAAAACAGCACTGGGAAATAAGTAATTGCTTCTGGAATGAATTAGGCAACTAATCTTTAATTCAAAAACACAAAGATGTGCTAAAATATTCTGACTTGTCTGTATAAGCTGAGAAACTGTTTAAATGTGGTGATCAGAAATAAATCTGAAGATAAAATTTTATGCAATTTCAATTGCTGTCTAAGAAATATGGATAGTGAATTATGTACCATGGTAGCATTTCATTTAAATTACTGTTTTACTATTAAAGAGTAAAATAATGGGCTGGGGTTGTAATTTAGACATAGAGTGCTTGCCTAGCATGTGTGAGGCACTGGTTTCAATTCTCAGCACCATGTATAACTAAATAAAATAAAGGTCCATTGACAACTAAAAAAAATATACTTTAAAAATAAAGTAAAATAATGGTGCTCCAATATATTAATCAATGAAGATAGATTTGATCGAAGCATTACAAAATTAAATAAACAGGTTAAAACTGGTCAAATTATTTTTATTCTTAAAACATTCATTTAAAATTTTAAAGCATAAAACCATTTAATTTCATCTGCTTCAAATTATTTTAAAACTATCACTTTTTAAGTTTTACATGGCATCATGCACTTGCTTAAGTTTTTAAAATACATTGCCTCAGTTGTCTTCCCACTGTCTGGGGCATTCAATTAGTTTCCTCACTGAGGAAAAGATACTCATAGAGAGATTAAACCCTTTGACCATTGACAAATACCGACGAAACTGGTAGAAATGGGATTTGAACCTAGATTTGCTTAGCCCCAGAGGCCAACCTCTTGGTCAACACCAGGTATCAGACTGAAATGACATGTTGCTCACAGACTGCCAGAATGAACTGGACAACTTGGACAAAAACCTCTAAGTCTGGTAAGCTCCTAGTGGTTTCTTTATATTTAAGAAATATAATTTTAAAATCCCTCTTCCTAGTTTTCCAGACAAACTTATTTGCATAGTGCTACTGAGTATAACAGACACTCACGTTAAACATATAAATGGCAAAACAAATGCACATTTGCACATTTTTATTTGTTTGGGGTCCAAGAACAGAAGCCAGGGGCTCCAGCATGCTAGACATTCACGCTGTCCTTCACATCTGTATATGACACTTTATGTCTTTTGCAAACTTTTACTTGGTATTATAAATTATGTGGAAAAAATATGTAAACAACATGAAGGAATCTGTCAATTAGTATTCATTTAATATATATTATATGAAAATAATTTGGCTAGAAAATAAAATTGATGGGATCCATTCTTTCTTAAAGAAAATTTGTATATATTTGAGGTATACAGCATGATGCTTTGATATAAATATACACAGTGAAATTATTACTATAGTGAAGCTAATTAACATGTGCATTTCTTCACATTGTTATTTTGTGTGTGTATGTGGTGAGAGCACCTGGAATCTCTCTAAGCATATTTGCAACATACAATATAGTATTAATAATATTATTAACTATAGTCATTATACTTTCATCAGATTTCTAAAGTCAGTCATCCTAGACAACTGACAGTTTGTAGGTTTTTATCACCATCTCCCCATGTCTACCTCCTTCCTGCCCCTTTCTACTCTCTTCCTCCATGTACTTGACTATTTTGGATTCCATATCAGTGAGATGGTGCAGATTCTGTCTGTGTCCAGCTTATTTCACTTTAATAGAATGTCAACACCCTCCAGGTCTCCATGTGTTTCTAAGTAACAGAATCTCCTTTTGTTTGCTTGTTTGTTTTGGTACCAAGGATTGAACATAGAGGTGCTTTACCACTGAGCCACATCCCAAACCCTTTTTATTTTTTATTTTGAGACTTTGAGACAGGGTCTCACTAAGTTCCTGACGCTGGCCTCAAGCTTTCCATCCTCTTGCCTCAGCCTCCTGAGTTGCTGGGATTATAGATAGGCGTGCACCACCTCCAAGATCTCCTTCTTTTAATGCTGAACAGTATTCCATAATATGTATGATATAGATGTTATTCACACATATATACATACTTATTTCTACACATACAACATAATGCTTTTACCTATTTATGCACTAAAGACACTTGTACTGGCTTTATATCTTATCCGTTATGAGTAATGTTGAAATGAACATGGGAGTACAGTTATCTCTTCAAAGTAGAGACTTTATTTCTAGGGGCTGCTGAATCATTTCATAGTTCTATCTTTGAGGAACCACCATACTTTTCTCCATCATTGCTGCACCAACTTACACTACCACCAATAGTATGCCAGGGTTTCCTTCTCTCCACACTCCTGTCAACTTTTTTGTCTCTTTGATAGTAGCCACCCTAGTAAGTGTGAGATGATATCTCAGTGCGTGTTTTGGTTTTTCTTTTCCCGTAGCACTGGGGATAAAACCCAGAGCCCCATACATGCTAGCCATAAGCTCTGCCACTGAGCTACCCCCTCAGCATTTTTTTTTCTTTCCCTCCTGGGGATTAAACCCAGGGGCATTTAGTTTGGAGCTACATTCATATCCGTTTTTTTACTGAGACAAGACCTGGAACTTGCAACTACCCTGCCTCAGATCCCTAAGCAGGTGAGATTACAGGTGCATGCCACCAAACCCAGCCTCACTGTGGTTTGACTTGTATTTATCTCCCTGATAACTGATAACATCACCATCTCTTCACATCTTTTGACCATGTGTGCATCTTCTTTGGAAAGCTGTTCATTCAGCCATTTTTTAAATTGCAATTTGGGGTTTGTGTGTGTTAGTGAGTTCTTGAGTTGTGAGTTCCTTACATATCTTGAATATTATCCTTATCAGATACAGGGTTTGAAAATATTTTTTTTTTCCTAATCCATAGGTACACCTTTAATTTTGTTGTTTTCTTTGCTGGGTTGAAACTTTTGGGTGATAGGATATGTTCTTACCACAAGGCAATCTCAACATATTGGGAGGTCCATCTTCAAAGATAAAATGAATTACCAGGTACAATTTTAGTAATACAAATGAGGAGACTATGGCAACATAGCCTACCACTCAGGCTGAGTACCCTTGGCTTCTACCTTAGAAAACATTTCTGTAAATGTCCTGCAAGAAATCATATGCTACCATGCACTCTTTAGAATTAAGTAAAGAACAAAAGTATCCACAGTTTATGATCCTAAACACAATCTGTAACATACAGCCCACTTACAGAAATCAGTTGGGGTGACTGTGAACACATTGTCAATGTTTGATAAAAAAAAATAAAAATACATCACAAATTTATGAGAAAAACTATTAAGCTACCCAACAATATACAGATATACATGTCAGACTAAAGGCGACAGGGGAGACAGACAAGTGACAGTATTTAACATAATCAGTACTGCATTCTAATCAGTAAGATCTTATATCATGGAGGCACTTCCCAAGTACTGTATTTTAGTAAGGAATTATTTTCTTCTAATAATAGAGTTTTATTTATTTGAATTTATTAAGGTCAATCTTCATTAAACAAAGAGAACAGCTAATTACAAATCATATGAAGTAAAACAATCATTCTACTGAATATTTCCTGGTTTCCATTTTGAACCGCAGTAAGAGAGATTTGGAAAATCCTCACCCTGACCCTAGTCCACATGTGAAACGTGGTTTATCTCGTCCTCATTTTCTTTTATTGAGGTCTTTGCCTATTGACATCTATGTGTTTTATACCCAGAGCACTCTGATCTGGCACTTTAGTGCCCAAAAACCCAATAGCAAACTTATTCCAGTTGGGGAACATTTCTTCCAAGTAAACACCAGGCTGTTCTGCCAGATGTTCAGCTAACAAAATCAATTACTGTACAGTATTTCTGTCCAGTCTTGCTAGTGGCAGACCATTATTATACGTGAGGATTTTTGACAAGTCAGAGGAAACTGGTTAAAATAATTGGGCACATTTATTTAAACACTGGAAGAAGGGCTAGGCTGTGTATTTCTCTTTTTCTTTTTGTCTCGGCACAGATAGATGACTGTAGAATTTTGAATGCATGTTCTTTTCTCTGTGACAATACTTTCAGTACAACACTTCAGTACAAAACTCCAGCTACTTCCTCCCCACTTGCACCTCCTCCACAGATGATAGGAATGATGGAAGAAAGTGCTTGCAATTGTAAATGTATGGTTTGATATCCATAACTCCTCGGCTAAAAGTCATAAAATTTATTTGCATCTCTTTCGTTGCTGTTCCAGCAAGCATGGGGGCTTAGTAAAACTATCAATGTTTTAATGATATTTTTTAAGTCACTGTCATTAAATAGAACTGCTAAAAATGAGAACAGATGTCAATTATGTAAAATTCGCTCAAAAATTAGTAGCTAAACACCATGTGACAGAAGCTGGGCCAATATACATTTAAGTTTCATATGCTTAGAATTATAAAAGTAGAATAATCCTGTGCCATTAGAGAGGGGATAAAATATTGAGAAAAATGTCAGACAAATTAACAAGTTCTGAACACCCTGACTTCTCTACTTTCCACTTATATATCACAAAGAAAAACAATACTTTGGGGGCTGGGGATATGGCTCAGTGGTAGAGTGCTCACCTACAACACATGAGGCACTGGGCTCGATCCTTAGCACCACATAAAGATAAATAAAGGTACTGTGTCCATCTACAATTAAACAAATGTTTTAAAAAAGAAAGAAAACCCATACTTTGGCTGTTTTGGCAGGGGGGAGAGGTATGTGTTAAAATACGATACACTCAGCTGTATATTATTTGAACCCAGAGTCATAAATACACACACACACACACACACACACACACACATCCTGCATAGAGTTAATGTGTGTTAAGAGTCATGGTGTATGGGCTCAGGCTGTAGCTCAGTGGTAGAGTGCTTGCCTAGAACGCGTGAGGCACTGGGTTTGATCCTTAGCACCACATAAAAATAAACAAATAAGCTAAAAGCATTCTGTCCATCTACAACTACAATTTTTTTAAGAGTCTTGGTATAACAGCAGTATTCCTTTCCAAAAACCTATTATTTTTCAAGTATGGTCATTTCTACACACCCCAAGGTGATTTGGGTTTCTCTTTTCTCTGAGAGGTGGTCTTCTCTGAAAGCTGGCTTCCATTCTTATTGCAGGCTGCAAGAAAGCAGGGCTGTTTGCATGGCACAGCACCAAGCCCTTTAACTCAGAGATTCATGCCATTTAGAAGCTCAGTTTTTACCACCTCCATCTGCTGCCCTAGAAGAATTACATCCCAATTGTCTGGGCCACTGAGAGGGGATATTTGCAAAATTCCTCTGGCATTTCCTAAGGCCTCTGGCCTTTCCATTCAAATGTCAGCATTTTCTTTTCATTTAAAAGGCTTTGCTAAACAAAAAATTACACTGTATGAAATAGTTTGATAAAAAGCAGGACAAATTCATGACACCCAGTATATGAACAACCTGGGTAATCAACTGCCAGAAGAAATCATTCAGCCAAAACATTCAGGGGGTTTTAGGAGAATTTAGCAATTTAGCGTATGTGAACAAGTACAACATATGTAGGAGCACCGACCAAGACATCACACCAAATGACGAGTAACAACTGTTAAGCTGCAGGGTGTAATATGATTATCTTCATTAAGGGAGGTTAAAAAACAAATCACCCCTTGAGGCTTCACTATATTACAGAAAGGATTGTGTAAGCACGAATGGACCTCTGCAGGGAAAGGAAAGGGCAGGGAGCTACTTGGATTTAAGCTTCAGAGGGACATAAACAGAGTCCTTCAATTTAGTCTTAAAAAGGCATAGGTGAAATTAAAGAATAACAATTCTTTTATCCTAAATGTTTTTCAAGAAGTCCACAGAAATGTCTATCAAAATTACATAACAGTTTCAAGTAGATACATTTCCTCTTTGGCCCTCCATTAGAACAAGAAGATCACCTGCCAAGTGCTAGCAAAGCCCTTGCTGAGGTGCCCCTTAGCCAGAATGTGGGCAGTGCCCCATCAGCCCCAGCCATCTTCCAGCCTCATGTTGACTTTCACTGAGCTTCCTAATGACAGGCAGCAGCTGGCCTTCAATTTTCTGATCAGGAAACCTGGGAGGGAAGCCGAATGAGCTAGGCAGGATCCAAAACTGGTTTCTGAGCCAGACACTGCATAACACCCACAGAGCTTGGCCATCAACTGGCCTCAAATTTCTAGTTTCTAACAACAATGAAGCAAGCTATCATTAAATTCTATTTCAGATGCCTTGCTTCAACAGGATGAGGAACAGCTTTTACAATTAACAAATCATCTCGGAAATTCCTCACATTCAATTTTATCAAAAATCAGGTAAGACTGATTAATCAATAATAAAATAAATATATGTACTTAAACATATATGTATATATGCACACATATAGAAACACATACCTACAACCATATAAATTCAATTTTACCTAAATATACATATGCTCATATTTTTATGTAGGATTGTTTCAAGAATATATTCATTTTAGATAAGCAAATCTAGAATCCTTTGTTATGTGTTTAAATACTTTTGAAATCAACTAATAACCCCGAGTCAAACTTTTACATATTATTTTCCTGATCACTTAATTATTTGATTCTGTGGACACAAGAAATTAACCACTAGCTTCTTCCATTGTTTGTAGAGTTAACATTACTAACTGTTCATTTTATACAGATCCTAGAAATATCTTCATCTTCAGAGTTTGTACAAAAATAATCAAATGAGAAACATCAGAAGCATTTCCCCATCTGTAAAGTTTCCCACAGAGAATAATCATAAAAACCTACAAAGGAAATCAGGCTGATAAGATTCATCCTATCATCCCTAAATGTAAATAAATCAATATATTTGAGATGAATAGAAACAACAGATTAATGCATCACTGATTTTCCTTTTAAGAAATAAGGTTTCACATTGAAAATGATTCACTGAGGAATTTCACTAAGAAACAGAAAATATAATGAGCAGTAAACTTATGCAAAAGTACTATATATAAAAAGTACTTGTATACTTTCTGCTTTCTTCCAAGTTTTCCAGTGTGAATGACTATTAGCAGCATTCAGAGAGACCAATTTGGTGAGGACAGCCTTTCTGTCTGATGGTGGTATTCCCTCCTCTTCCATTTCTGGGGCATCTTACATAGTAGGTCCTCTACAATAGAATTTGCATGATTAATCATCTTTGCTATCACAAGTTTCAATGAAGCATTATCATTATTCCCATCCTTCACTTGCATAATCTGAAGCAAAAAGGGCCATGTGTACATGGAGAAGCAGAAGAAAATTTGGTACTCAAACCCAGGTTGGAGGAATCAATCCCACTGCTGTCTTGCTCACTACAAAATCCTGTGTCCATGCACAAATTCCATGTAAGCTTCTATATAAACACTTGGTCATGAATCTATATAATTGAGCACATAAACGTGAATAATAAAACCCACAGGACTTAACTTGATTCCTTCTACTAGGGAACCTGCTTTGGAGTCTTCTCACCTTAATTAGACTTTTGCAGGAGCTCAATCCATTACTGATGAATCAGCTACAGTTCTGTCCTCCATTCATCCAACTTCTGCCACCATCCTCACTTTACATGCCAAACACAAATTTGGGTGCACAATCTCTACTAGGATATCTTTTTTATTTATTCTATGGGATGATGTATCTATCCTAGATAACTTTTTCTTCCCTTCAGAGATTTAAGATTGTTGTAATATCATATAGAAGTTATAGTAGCCAATAAATCTAATCTTTTCCAGAGGCTTGCTCTATCACAGCTAACATAAATTATTTCCCCTAATTTTTATTTTTTTTATTTATTTAGGTGACGGTACTGGAGATTGAACCTAGGGGTACTTTATCACTGAACTACATCCCCAGCCCTTTTTCTATTTTATTTTGACACAGCATCTAGCTAAGTTGCTAAGGCTAACCTTGAACTTATGATCCTCCTGCCTCAGTCTCTGAGTCACTGGTATTACAGGTGTGTACCATGCTCCCCCATTTTTAAACCCTGTGAGCAAACACTATTATTATTCCTATTTTATAGATAAAGATATATTAGGACAGAGAGATTTTAAAAATTGATTCAAGAGATAGCTAGGAGAGAACAGAAATAGTGTTTCCTCCCAGACCAACTTCTGAGCACATGCTCTTAACCTCTGTACCTTGTAAGACACACAACTGAATTGGTGGGCAATTCAGTTCAGGGTCAGGTGCCCCAGGTATGGTTCTTTGTTCTGTTTCTATGTAAAACTTAAATTGCTTTAAAGTAAGTTTTCAGGCAGCGATACAATGCATTTGATGGTAAAGTCCAAACTGGTTGAATTCTGAGTTACAACTATTTCCCAGAGCCCATCAATGTCTTTGTCAGGCAGCACTGGGTAGAAGAATTTTATAACCCTTCTCAGTGGCCTGTGCACAATTATTCTTATCCATAATTACAAGACTTTAGCAGCAGTCAATGCTCACCCTGCATGCCATTCAACTGAGTGCTCACAAGAATCTGGAAATAGCAACTTCCCTCTGTCAGAGCACTGGGAAATGATTTTCAAAAGGATTATAATTTTAATTTCCTTTTGATGTTTGACCCAAACATAACATGATACTTCTATATCTTAAGTCAGTGAATTGAATTTATTGTTCATTCATTTGGGTCCTGGGGATTGGACCCAGGACCTCACACATGCTAAGCAAGCACTGTACCACTGAGAAACAATCCCAAACCCTGAACTGATTTTTTTTAAACATATGATACTTCTCTGATTATAAAATTAACCAACATTTTCAGATGTTTATATCTGGATAGCTGGAGTATGCAGCTATATACATATACATATGTGTAAATTTATATACATATTTATACAGATACATATATATTCTGTGTTCAACACTTGAATTAAGGGGTATTTTTAGCAAATAATAGAGTGATCCAAGGATAGGCAAACAGTCTTTGTAAACTTTCCTTTAGCAGATATGTTTTTACCAAGATGATGTCCCAATTTATTTGTTGGAACACTTAAGAGTTACTTCTTCTATCTACAAAATAGAGATAATTAGAGTGATTTTTAAAAAGGATCCACATTTTCCTTGGCTCCTCCAAGTCATTCTCAGGTTTTGCTTTGCAATTCTTGTTCCTAGCTTACAGCCCACCTCCCTAGTCAAGAGAGCCAGCTAAATCTCCATTCTAAGAGATTTAGAATTTTACAATGAGAACAAAAGTTACTTAATTTTGGTTTTGCTCATCAAACAAAAATCAATACTGTTAAAGTCATGATTCGTCTGTTACAAAAGAACAAAAAGTATTTTTACAATTCAGAGCTATACTCTTCTTGTGAATTCTGTTCTTCATACGTATTTATCAAAACAAGGCCTTTATTGGATGGAATATAATCGATCATTCATTCATTCCATTCAAGAGACCAGGCAGTCTGCATTAAGTCCCCATGCTAGGTACTAGGAATACAGAGATGCTTAAGACCTGGGATTGAAGGTACCTGAAATCACATGGTCACAAGTCAAGGTATCCAGGAAGAACCACAACAAAAGGCGGGAGGAGCCAACCGGGGTCTGAAAGTGCTCAGGATTTGGCCCATGAAGCTCAATTCAAGTGCTCTATGCAGTTGTGCCTGTAGTATCACTGGCCAAATTTAACAGTGAATGCTTATTCATTAGCTAATAATATTAAGAGATTTTCTGAAAGTACTCAACTTGGGAATGATTGCTGCATACAAATTTATGTTTAAAAATTATATGAAAATTGTAAACTGTTCAATATTATAATGGACAACCTGACCTTAAAAAATTAATTGATTCTACTTGATGGACTGCAAACCAGATAATTGTGCCTTTGGTCTCAGCTTTGACTTTATGCAACCCCTGACCTTGGGAAAATCAACAGGGCCTCAGATTTGACATTTTCATAGCAAACAATGTAATCTCTAAGGTTCTCTTTAGCTTTAAAATTCTTCAGCTCTTACATGAAACAATTATACTTTACTAAAACATTCCTAATAAGTTAAATATTCATGCATCATATTTGTATTAGTAAACTCTATGATACTCTTTAATTCATAATTGATATAATAGTTTGGCCAGGCTTTTCTGGGGATCCTCTTGTTTTATATTTTGGATCTAAAGTGGTCTCATATTAACTAACTTAAAATTAAGTTACTGAGTACATATTTTGGACAAATACTGCCTGGAACATAAATTTAACTAATGATGCCTTTGCTGGCTGAGTAACACTTTACTTGTTCGAGCTTTAGTAAAATCTCTGTCCAAGAAGAGCTTAAGGAACATATGGCTCTGTTGATCTTATCATTTGGCAAGAAGATAGTAAGTACATATGACAGATGAGTTGCATCACAATATAAATGAATACAATTGTGATTTTAAATTATTTAAAATGATGGAAAATATTATGCTATATTTCATAAGTATTCAATGATTTCTTTTGACCTCAATGTTTTTGTCCTTATACTAATTTGTTGGCTGATCTTATTATATTTGAAGATTTAAAACAGCATTTAGTTCCCCAGGAGTCTATAGAAAATATTTTCAGCAAGTCTTCAAGTTTGTTCATTATGGAAAATGTATTATCAAATAATATTAAGGGTAGTTTCTCATAATTCAATTTTCTTACATGATGCTAAACTGAATATCTTATTCCTTGTAAAGTATATGGATTCTTGAAGTATGGAGTTTCTGTTTTCTCCATGTAAACAAAATTAGGTCTTAAAAACAGTTTAAATATTAATTTGGTAATGGGTTTCACTAACTTTTAAGAGTCTTTAAAACACTCAATTCTACTAAATTCATGACAGGACCAAAGGTTGTTATCCTCTATGTCTCAGAACAATGACAGCCTCCCATTCTAATTCTGTGCACTACACCAAGATGGAAAAGTTCCTACCATGATTGTCATTGTTCATTGGGCTAACTCTGGCTCTGATTCTCCCAACTACCCATTCTACAAAGCATTGTAACCATGACATTTCATTAGCGTGGTCAAATAGAACTTTCTGCAATAATGGAAATGTTCCACATATATGCTGTCCAATATGGAAGCCACTAGCCACATGTGATGAGTGCTTGAAATATGGCTAGTGAAACTGAAACAGAATTTTAATTTAATTTTGAATAATTTAAATAGCTACATGTTACTAATAAATAATGTATCAATCAGCATAGAACATACAAATATGCTGTGGTTTCTACTTTGCAAAATTTACTTGCTGTAGCTTTACTTAGAAGTAATCCTAATTTTCTATTAGGTGCTTTCCTAGACTTTCAGGAAGAAGAAGGAAAAAAATAACACTTCAGTTAATCAACATTCTATTAGAATTAAGTTCCTCTCTACAAAACCCTATTTTTAATTTTGTTTGTAAACAAGAGTATGAAAAGCCCATTATCTCTGAGAAAAAAAATAAAACAATATTGAGTGCTAATGGACCCCTACACTTTCTGAATAGTGGAAAGAATCTAGTCACATAAAACAAGCATATAAAAGGGCTGATTAATCCAGGAAAGTGCTCTCCTAAGCACCAAAATTAGACTTTATTCCAGGGAAGATCTAATATTCTTGGTCACTACATATTGTAAAACTTTACAGAATAGAGTTCATGTATGAGGAGTTGGGGATCAGTATAAATCATAACATTATAGCAAACGCAAGGCTTTTATTGTTGTTTTCCAGGGATTGGGACTGAACCCAGGGCTTCACACATCCTAGGGAAGCATTCCATCACTGGGCTACATTGCCACAGCATGTTTTTGAAAATGGATATTTGTATTTCATAAGTAAGGAAATTGACAAACCGATTGACCCCTTATCCTTTACTTAATAGTATGTCTCATCAGGGAAGAATTTATTTTCATGATTGTGTTTTACTCTTTCCTAGTGAGAGAACTACTAGAAATTTTTTTGTCTTAAGAGGCATCAAAATTGGCTCTGTCTAGGGTCCTAGAAATTTTTACTAGAAACCCCACTGTCCATGTAAAGGTAGTATAATTAAGCACATTGTGTTTAAAAGTAGAAAAGTAGAGTGATAGCTGACATTTAGGAATATAACCTTAGGAGGAAGACTCTGGAACCAGGTCTGAAGGAGTATCCCCTGTACCAGCTGATACCTTGGCAGTGGTTGTGTGTTTGGCTTCAGAAACATGGGCACTGAACTCAGCAGCTCAAGTTGCCAACATAGAGTCCAGCTTAGCCCTAGGAAGCAGGATCATCTTCTCTCAGAGAATATCCTGGACCAGCAGCAATGGATGGGCATCAGCAGTCAGGCATTGCAGAGACACCTGCCAGCACCATCTGGCAGCTAAAAACAATGGTGTGGACTTGTGAGACTAGGGTTTATCCTACCTTGGATATATGGCAGGACTGCCCTTGCCCCTCCCCACTTTAAACTATATTATCCCTTAAGGTTCTTCTATACTCTTCAAGAAGTAGATACTAGACTCTGTGCTAATGTGGACAATGGAAGCACTTAGAATTAGTTCAAAACCTAAACAAAATTTGACCATCCTTGCATCCTACCTGTGTTGGAAAAATGATCAAATTCTACAAGTTAACTTTTTTTTTAGTTCTAATTTCTGATGCAAACTATACAGAGATTGAAAGTCCAAATGTCACATAAACATCTGCATCTGTCAATATCAAACAAGTCTAAAGCCTAAGTATGCTCTCTCCCACCTATAAAATACTATAAATAAATTTATATTAAATAGCTGATTTGTAATAGTGCAAATCTTTTAAACCTCTCATTTCTTTCACTAATGGAAAATGTTGGAGGCTGTAACAGTAGTCATGCTTTTAAAGTTTTGTTCTTCTTTCATAGGAAGAAATAAAGACCCAAGTGTTTGCATAGATATAGAAGACCCAAAAGCCTTTCTCCTAACCAGAAAGACCCCAACTTAATGATTTCTTGTTTTCTTTATGGAAGAGGAGCATGAGAGATGCTTTGGAACAATATTAGCACTGAGTTTTTTATCTTTTCTGTTTAGATTTTTAAAAAATCAAAAGTTGCACCCCAATTTGATCAGTGCTCATTTAAAATTTGCTAAATAATTGTCAATTTATAGACCCACACACCTTTTTCTTCTTGGTTCCATAGCAACAGTTTTTGATCACACATCAACACAAGGATCACCAAGTCAAGCAGCAATCCTTACTACAAAAGAGCAATCAATACATGAGTAATAGTACAAATTGAAATGGTTGAAAGCAGCCAACAGGGTGCTTTACCAGAATAGGAATGGTAAACTAGGCAAGAGAGCACTTCTTGAAAAAGTTGTTTTCATACAGGATATGTTAATGATTAAAAGCCTCACATGCAAAACAGTAAAAAAAGAAGAAGAAAAGTAGAAATATCTGTCAGGGCAAAGGTCTTAAAGAGAGAAAACAATTACTTTGTTCAAAGAGCTTAGAGTCAGCTGCCAATATGGCTGGAGTAGAATGGATAAGAATGGAAGTAATAGGTGGAGCTTATGTAGCATCCTCTGGGCAATGTTATGGCATTTAGATCAGACTCCAGATGGACTAAATTGTCATTCGAGTTTCAGGGAAGTGAGTGATCAACCTGGATCCAATGTACATCTTAAAGGATCATTGCTCTACCCATGTATACTTTTAATGTTGCCATATTTAGTTTGACCACTAATTTAGTACCTGATGATATGGAAGAAATTTGTAAAATGGCAAGTGCTATAGAAATGTTATGTATAATTTAATTTATCATTATTTTGTAATCCCTCCATGTGGAAATCATCATTGCATCAGTCTACAATTACAAAAAATATTTCACAGAGCAAATCAGACTAAAACATTAATTATGAAGTTCACCTTGTTTCAAAAGTGTTAACACTAAACTCTTTCCCAATGTTAATTAGAAAGTAACATGTACATACAAGGTGTTGTTGATCTGTTATTTGCAAACATTACGATTTGCCAATACCAGCAAGTGTTTAAAGACAGGCATTAGTAAGATAGCATGGGGCAAATTTCCTCCCTCACACCCAACAATGTTGTTTAATTAAGCAGCTTTTCAGAGTTTAAAGTGGGGACATCAAATTTTAATAAAGAATATAAAGTAAGAAAATAAACTACCAGAAAAATTAGAGAAGAATCCATTTGGTTTCTGTTACATTCTTAAGAAGAGGCAGCTTCGCTGAGAACTGAATGTGCACATGTTGATGAGTACCCTGCAGCTATGAGCATTTTTGAAAACACCAACATTAGGAAAATGTGATGGTTGTTAACTGTAGCTTCATTTAAAAATATGTATCAAAACAGAAAATGAAAATGTCCATTTATATAGAACACAATTCTTACCTTCATTTGACATCAAGCAAATCAAGTACATTGTAAATTAGGCCCAAAGATGAGCATATATCTATTTTACATTTTAATATTCTCTCAAAAATGGTATATATATAAAATACATATATATATACATATATGTATATATACATATATGTATATATATAAATATATGTATATATATATACATATATATATATATGCTTAGGAAAGGGCTAACCCTCTCACCTCTGGGCCCCACTTTACATTTAATTCCACATAGTAAGCAAATAATGAAAGAGAAATGTGGTCCAACAGAACATCCTGCCTCACTACAGGAAAGCAAGGTGGCTCACGCACATGCATGTACTCACATGTGTCACTGGCACTAGGCGGAGACCTGCTAGCCAAGCTCTGTGGGTTATCAGGTGGCTGATGGGCCAGCAAAAGTGAGAAGCTGAGCTTGAATGCACCCCTACCTGTGTGGACTGATAACAATTATTCATTGTCATTGATCAAATTTAAATGTATCCTGTGTTCCTTACAACACATTTTCTAAGAATTAAACGAAACCCTATGTATTTTTATGAAATCAGTGTTCCGAGGTAAGATAGATGGGGAACCTCTGATCTAAGTTTCCAAGTAGGACAAGTGTGATAAAAGAAAACTTGACTGGTTCAACCTCAACCAAGAACTGTGATTTCCTAAATCTGAACTCATTTTTAAAACACCTTCTTAAGTCATTGTGGAAATCTTGGTTGAAAAATAAAAATATTTGCTCAAATAAAATATATTGCTACAGTTTGGATAGGGTTTGAGCATGACCCCAAGGGCTCATGTGATGAAATTTATATATTGTTAGATATTAAGAGGTAGGAATTTTATCCTACCATGGTGTTTAGAAACAGAGCCTTTGGAAAGTGATTAGAATCAGGTAAGTTCATTAAGTTAAAGCCCCCCTGGCTGAATCCTGGTGGCTTTGTAAACATAGGGAAAAGACCTGAGGAGACACATGCATAGTATGCACATACTGTATTTCTTGTCTTAGTGATATTTTGTTCCATCTTGGGACCTTGCTAGTAAAAAGGCCATGGCCAGATGTAGCTCCTCAACCTTGTACCTCCAGAACCATGTGCCAAAATAAACTTTTCTTTATAATTTACATTGTCTGTGATATAATATAATTAGCAACAGAAATGGATTAACACATACATATCACACCCTGACTCATACAGCATAAAATTCTAAAACTAGAAAGTCTTCTATAAAATTTATCTTTTGAACAGATTTTGAACAACACACTAACAAAGTGCATGTTATTAAGAAAAAGATGATTTAATAAGTAATTTCCATGCACATAGAGAATGTGCTAAACATAGTGGTTAAAAATAAAACCAGAGATGATTAAGCAAAATAAAAAGATGCAACTTGCTATGTTCTGTGATCTTAGACAAGTCTCTCTTCTGCTTATGACAAGGAATACCTGACCTACAGCTTCGCAGAGTTGTAAAGACAGAAAGAAATGCCAAGAAAAGCGATTTATAACCTGAAGTTGCTATGCAGCTATTAGGTAGGTGCCTAATCCATTTTGTTTTGCAAGAGAGAGGTGATGGATGTAAATGAAGAAACCTATTAGTACTGCAGGTGACATGTAGTTTCACTATCACCCATCACAGAGCACCATTAAGCACTCCATAAATCCACAAAATCACATTGAATTCAGCCACAATGTTATCATTTGAATCTCTGTTCAATTCTTAAATTGCCAATCCAAATGCAAATAAAATGTCATATTCAAATACACGTAAGAGCAAAATTACTAACTTGAGTAAAAGTCCATCTTTATCTGCAAGGAGTTACTTACTTAACAAAGCTTGGATAGTCCACTGGAAGAAAGCAAATAACATGTAGAGCCTTCTGAATACAATGTTGAACACTCTTAGCCAAGAGCATTGTCCTCTGGGCACCAAGGAAACTTCTTTACCATGATGTAAGAACACACATAAGAAATTGACTCCAAGCAGACAATATAGCATATTTTTAATTAAATATTAACCAACTACACTGCTGGTTAAAATTGTGTCAAAATATGTATCAAGAAAAATTTATAAAGGGTCCTTTACTCTATGAAATAATTAAAACTGGTCAGGGAAAATTAGTCCAAAACTAGAAAAATTATTTACTTTTATTGCTTTAAGGCCTGAAACTGACATCCCCAGATTTAAACTGCAGCACAACAAAAGTGCTCTTCTGTAGAACATACAAAAGATTAAATACTAAACTTATTTTTAAGTCCCAGGGGAAAAAATCAATACATACAGAATGGGGTACTAAAATTGTTTTTTTTTAAGTTTTTGAAAATTCTGAATGTATTCTCCATATAACATCACATGCCAAGCAATGTTTTAGATCCCAGGCCAACTGAAAAGCCCAAGCAGTATAACTAAAAAGGTTAGTAGCAATGGTCCTGACTCAGACTCCTTACCTCCTCCCAAATCCTCCAACCCTCTTGATCCCCAAGTCACTGAAAGGGTGAATGGAGCTGGGGGAAAGCAGAACATGGAACCCACCAATGTGCTACTGAACACCTGGGCAGCAGGCATCTCACATTACACATCCCTCCATGTTTTTTTGCAAATATTTCCAAACATAGATAAAAACACAAACAATTTCACAATGGACACCTGTATGTCCACTACTAAAGTCCACAACTAGCATTTTATTGTGTTTGCTTCATCATGCCTTTGCTGTATGCTTTTTTACATTCTCTTCCTTTAGAAATGATAAAGTGTCAATCAATGGATTAGAAAGAATATCAAACATGAAAATTCTCAAACTCCTCTTCAATATCAAAACAAACTGCATACTAGTTCAGAATTTAGAGCAAATTGATATTTAAATGCACTACGAATTAATGACAACTTTGTACTTGTCTATATGAAGTAGGCAGGAAGTATTTGGCTATCAAACTTGTCATCCTAAGGGAAATACAGTCTTTGAACTTAGAATTCCCTTCCGACTGGATGAGTTCTAATCATTTGAGTTTGACATTCTATCTGTGTGCTAAGATGAAATATCCTGTACACTATCTCTTCTCTGACTCTCTCCAGGAAATCATTAGGTGAGCACATGGCTTAAAATGAAGTGCTAATACCCAGCCCAATATAATTCAGGAAAGACTGCCCAAACCCACAGGGAAATTCTATCCTGGGGCTAGGCTGAAGAACCCAGGATTTGATTTATTAGTTAAACATCCATCTTTGCTGATATGTGTGTTTTTGTTCTCACACAATATATAAAGAAATTCTTCACTGTTGAGGAAGCCTGCTATTAAGAGTATTTATATTGTTTTTAACATGCAGATGGCAGAAAAAAATCTAAAATGGACTGTCATCTGAGCTAACCAGGAAGTCATTCAGAAGCAGCACTTGCAGGAATTCATAGAAGTCAGTGATGAGAAGGTATGAACGTTGTATCCCTGCCCCCAGAAGGGATACGATCTCTGCCTCCACTAGCAAGCTACTAGTTATTAAGGGTTTTCCGAGTGTGAAGAATTGTTCCAAATGGTTTATATATTAAAGTATTCGGTACTCCCAACCATTTTAGTAAGTAAATCAAAAATACTTTAAGTTAAATACTATAATGAAGTGCAAGTTCAAGAATCAAATTCTAGACTTTCCCCATATGACTTTTTACTAGATTCTCCCAAAGACACTGCTAGTCTGATGTGTCTAGTCTTGAGAAATATAGTGGGGCATGTTATAACAGTGGGCAGTGTTCCATTTCTGCTAATGGTGTAATGGTTTTAATATTTGTATCATGTAAAACTCATGTAGAAATTTAGTTGTCATTGTTTCAATATTAAGAGATGGTATCTCTAACAGGTAATTAATTGGGTCCTGAGGGCTCCACCCACATGGGTAAGTTTGGTACTGCCACTGAATGGTAAATTGAAAACCCTTTTGCTCACTTCTGAGCTCTCATTTCTGCCATGGGAGGATGAGGCAGGAAGGCCCTTGCCAGATGCAGGCACCTTGATATTGGCCTTTCCAGTCTTCAGAACTGTGAGCCAATAAATTTATGTCCATTATAAATTACCCAGTCTGTGATACTCCATTATGGCAGCACAAAATGGGTTATGATAGGAAGGGTCATAGGCACCAGCATTTCTATTCATTGTGTTGCTCCTTTTTAACAAGCTCACTTAATGGGGTCCACCTCTTTGGGCAAGCTTTCTCTAGCCATCTACTTTCACACAACTAACTTGGTTAGCATTGTCAGATCTGCTCAATGAAATAATGAATCCAGTCTTATAGAACAAGAAAACCCAGATTTGGCCACTGGACTTAGGGTACCATGGCCTGTCCAAGAAGATCCGCTTTTAGGAGACTCGGGGGCATCCATACACATAGACATCCCATAATGTTAGTCCTTTTATCTCTTTGGACCAGGGTTTGTTTTTTTTGTTGTTGTTGTTTGTTTGTTTGTTTGTTTTGTGTGTGTACCTTCCTCAGATTGGAGCCCAAGAAGAGAGGAATGACTAGGAGGATTCTACCTTAAACCTTCTCCAAAGCCCAAACATCTGGCATGTGTTTCAACTGATGTCTCCTAATTGTGGTTTTCAGATTTTGTGTGTGTGGGGCGGCGGGGGAGTACCAGGGATTGAACTCAGGGGCACTTGGCCACTGAGCCACTTCCCCACCCCTATTTTCTATTTTAGAGACAAGTTCTAACTGAGTTTCTTAACACCTCACTTTTGCTGGAACTGGCTTTGAACTCCTGTTCCTCCTGCCTCCGCCTCTTGAACAGCTGGGATTACAGATATGTGCCACCACCCCTGGCTTTGTTTTTGTTTTTTAATTTTATTTTTAATAAGTAGGATGAAAGTAGGCTATGGGAAGAAATAGCTCTTTTATTTATTGCTCAGGGCAATGTTAAATGGAGAGGCAATCAACTGTGTGGTGGCAAAGGGTAGTGGCAGCTGCTATCCTAGGCATGGTCACCTGCCAACTGCAAGCTAACAATCAGGAACTGCCACATAGAGCAAGAGTGTTGATATGATCATCAGTCTGGGTATGTGTTTGGGATACCTGAGAACAAAACAGAAATTAATAAAATGGACAAAAGAGCACTTGACAAGTTTAAATTCCAAACAGCTAATGTTAACAGTCCAAAGTCCAATTGACTCAAACAATGACCAAAATACTAGATACAGAATGTCTTAGTTTAGGCTTCCCCAAAGCAAACCAAGTGCAAGTAGTTTATTTAACTTTTGATTTCAGGAAATACTGAAAACAGGAGCCAGTAAAGGAGACAGAAAGATGATAGAAAATACACAGATCTTTATCAAACACAACACAATGGTGGTTAGCCCAAGCTGCTTCCTTCTGGGAAGCTCTCAGAAAGGGTGTCTAAGGTCTTCTCTAATGTTCCTGTGCACTTGAAGTACCTGAGGATCTGACCAAGCAGATTTACTATGAGCCTGAGACTTGGTATTTCTTATAAACTCCCAGGTGATGTCTCTAGTCAGAATACACTCTAAAGGTCAAATATTTTAAAGGTTTCCTAATTCTTTTTCATTTACATTTTCAACATTTGCACACAACACAGAACTCCTTATGTCTGCTGCTTGAGTAACATATCATTAAATGTGATTTGTTTCATGTCATTCTTATTCCAGCCACCACATATTCACTTAAAAAAGATCAATCTTGGAGATCTTTGGTTAGTCTCTGTGTAAGAAAAAGCTCCCCAAAAAATCTATCTACCCTGCCCTATTGTTATTAAATCAGATGACCTTGCTCTCCAGCAGGCAGCTCAACCTCCACAGAAACACACTGAGCATGTCAGTTCACTCCCAACCTGTCTTTCTTCTGCTTACACCCTTATTCTTTTTCTCCACTCCGTTCTGGAGCTAAATCATGTTCTGATTTTTCTGATCAGCTTAAATATTTAGTCCTTGGAAATAGGCAGATATCTACTTTCTTGATCCTGGCACTCAACTCAGACAAGAATTACTGCTCAGAATAAAAATTTCATCATACAATTGCATGTGTTCATGGGTTCTTACTCAACTTGGCTAACTCCCAGTCAGTTTTCTGGAGTTGGTCCACCTGGTTATATTCACCTAGAACCTCAAGAGAAGCCAACTGGACATGGCTGAACTACTGTTTTTAAATGACTATGTAATGTTCAACTAAATCAATACTTATGATCAATGAAACTTTTTCCAGTCCCTTTAAAAATAAAATATGAAAGATGGGGCTAAAGTTGTGGCTCAGAGGTAGAGCGCTCATCTACCATGTGCAAGGCCCTAGGTTCAATCCTCAGCACCACATAAAAAATAAAATAAAGATATTGTGTCCAAATACAACTAAGATAAAATGTTTTAAAAAATACAATATGAAAGAGAAATTAAGAATGATATGATTGGCTGTTGTTATATTTTAGATATGAGGGGTCCCCACAGAGTTCCCATATTAATGCAGGAATATTCAGAAGTGAAATGATTACATTATGAGAGCTGTAACCTAGCTTGAATGGTGGTAACTGTAGTCAGGTTGGACATGGCTGGAGGAGATGGATCACTGGGGTCATACCCAGGTCATCAGTCCTGTGGGGTCTCTGTCGTGCACTTGGTCTCTCTCTCCTACCTTCCCAGCTGACATGAAGGGAGCAGGACTCCTTCCACACTATTATACCATGATGTTCTGCCTCACCTTGATCCCAGAGCAAATGACTCAGTCATGGACTAAATCTCTGGAACTCTGAGCAAAAAATAAACTTTCCTCCTCTAAGTTATTCTTGTCAGGTATTTTGGTAACAGCAATGAAAAGTTAATACAGCCATTCAAAACGGGCCACAAAATATTACAATATTTGCTTTAAAAAGTTGTGTGTATATATGTGTAAGTATGTATATATGCTAGGAATATAAAAACCTAATGACATATGCAAGAAAAATTGAGTGAAGTGGTATACAATTTGATTCCATGTTTTCTAAATTGATGGCATATACACAAGTTTTTAACATGTTAAAAAAACTTACTTATTCTTTCTATGAAATATTAACACCCAGAATTCCCAAGTTAGTATCAAAACAGGGTAAGGGATTTAAGAAAGAGCATGAATTAAAACTTACTAAACCTTATGTGTTAGTAATCATACTATGATTATCCTCAAGATCATAATTAATATCAATAAATACTCATAACAACTTACACATAACTGAACCCTTCAAAATGTTCAAATTGTATGTCTCAAGTATCTTGTATCTCAAGCCTGCTTAGTTTGTCTATATGAGACATGGAATCATTATATCTGTTGACATCTTAAATCCAATAATCAGGGGGAAAAAAACCACAAGGAATATTTTCAAACAAATGGACAGAACCATGGAACATTCTTCCATGTCATTTGCTTTTATCCACATCTAATCCTTTGTTTTCCCAAGTGTGTTGACATCAAAAAATATGTGCAGCCAGGAGCAAAAAGGGAAGTGTTCAAATAAATCTTTTTCTATTTGAGGTCTGTCCATATGGTATGATGGAGGAGGTTTCATCCAAGTTCTGAAAGGAGAGAAGAGTTTGTAGCATCCCTCTGGTCACAAAAGAGCTCACTTCATATAATTCAGTCTTAGAAAACTTCAGGTAGAGTGGCTGACAGAGTTAGATTCCAGATGTATATAATAACATGGTAGAATGTATTTTTAAAAATCAAAATTTTGGATCATTAGTGATTGGATTATCAATTTCATTGAAGCTCCTATTACAACCTATTCATATTCGCAGCCATGTTGGGGATTAGATGATTAACAAATAATGTGGTTTGATTTCAGAAAATGTTTTCTCCCTCTTGAACCTTTTAACCTATCTCACACACACTAATGTAAAAGCAGTCAGTTATATTTACAAAAATAAAGTACCATTTAATGAATACATCCTTCAAGAACATCAAAGAATGGAAGGGATGAATTTTTCTTCACTAAACCCTCTCCTCTCCAGTGACACATCTTCACATTTTCTCTTAAGAAGCATCTCTAATCAGTTTCCAACATAAACAATTTCAAGTAGTTCAAAATACCTGTAAGAATAATCTCAATACATACCTTGACTCAAATATGATGCAAGTATATGCAAGAACAAATTGTTATGGTTTGGTTGTGAGGTATCCCCCAAAAGCTCACATGTGAAACAATGCAAGAAGATTCAGAGGAGAAATGATTGGGTTATGAGAGTCTTGATCCAATCAGTGAATCAGTCCCCTGACAGGGATTAACTGAGCGGTGACTAAAGTGATAGAATGTGGCTGGAGGAGATGGGAACTGGGGTATGGCTTTGGGGTATATATTTGTATCTGGAGGGTGGAGTCTCCCTCTCTGCCTCCTGAATATCATGTGAGCTGCTTCCCTCTGCCACATTCTTCCACCATGATGTGCCTCACCTGAAGCCCTAAGGAATGGAGCCAGCCTTCTATGGACTAAGACCTCTGAAACTATGAGCTCTTAAATAAATTTTTCTTCCTCTACAGTTGATCTGGTAGGGTCTTTTAGTCACAACAACAACAACAACAAAAACTGACTAAAACAGAAAACTAAGTTTTTAAAAATTGGCACGCTAAAAATATAAATAGTAGAATAAGAATTATGCTAGCCTTAAATTGATTATTTTTTCCCTAAAGCACTGGCAATCATAAATGAGTTTCTCAGTAAAATTATTAGAGCCATCTAACACAGTCATATAAAGGTATAAGTGCCCTGATCTTACTTCTTGTTTGATGTTGACTAAGAGAAGAATAAAAAAAAATGGATCTATGTGAATCAACATTGATGAAGATCTGTCACTTGCTGATAATACTTTCTATAACAGCTTAAATTTTATTTTAATTCAAAAACATTGCAGGGGTATCCATTTGAAAAAAGACTTTTTCCAAATCAGCATTTTTCCCTTTTAGAAATTGATACAATTCCTCATTATATATGATTATCAGAATCTCAAACACTCTCATTCACTGCACACTGAAGTAATTGCCATCTTTCAAAAAGAAAGACATGATGCACTGGAATTTATCTTCAGCTTTTTGCAATAGCACAGTGAAAATAATAGTAAGTGATTATGTAAAAGACACAATTTTAGGAAGTAAAAACCGAGGTGGTATTAATCTTAAACATTTCCATGTATATTAATATCTATATATACATATTAATATTCCTCTACCCCTTTCTGGTTTAAAGAACATAGAGAAAATGATTCCAACAGGTCACCAAGTATTTATAGCCATGATTTTGAAATGTGCACCCTGCTACCTTTTTATATTACTAGTAAACTCTTGACTATGACAAATGCTTTCATTTAATACATAAAAAATTCATGGAGCAATAAAACAGGGTCCCAGGGTTGTTTGAATTGTAAACTGTGGCAATTAGATTGACAGTAAAACCTACTAAACAGTCCTTTTTAGTTCAAGGTCACCACTAATGATAGAGCACTGACATTTGTATCTAATGGGTTTTCACCATTCCAGGGTTTTGCAGAAATAATCCTATAAAGCCACAAAAAATTAATGGAAAGCAATATACCCACATTCCCGGCATCATCATGCAAACAAAGTCAAAAAGGTAAAGTTTGCAAAATAAACACCTCATTTCAGGCATTCAGGAAGTTTTAGATGCCCTGATAATTTTCCCATCTGGGGCATTCCAGAAGCCAAAGCCAGGAGCAGGATTACAGGCCACTGTGAACCAAAAGTTCTGCTAATGAAAATAAAAAGAATCAAAAAGGCAAGTGAATTCTACCTAGCCCTACACTAATCCAAAATGATGTGAGATTCCTAGAAGTATTCTCTTTAGCTCCTACAAGACTCACTTCTCTGGTTTATTCACAGTGAAGAGTACTTTAGATATAATTTCTGGGTATGAACTTTCAAGTATGTTCTCCCCTGTTCAGATTCAATAAACTGATGAAACGCTACATAAAAGAAACCCAAAAAGTCACAAACTCATAAGCACTTCAGTTTTGAATTATGATATATATGTTCTTGAGGAACCAATATATAAACAGGACTAAAACTCTTCAGGAAGTTTGATCTTTGTAGCAAGGTATTTTATTAATAAACTGGAAGGAACCAAGCGTGTTCCTGGCATGTAGTAATGCACCGTCAACCGCCAATTCTCTTACATCTCCCTACTCACCCAACAGAACACATACTCACAGACTTACGCACTCGGTATCCTAGGAGTTTCTACTTAAAAGTGATCATAACAAGCACAACTCCACATATTCTGTCATTAGAAACAAAAGCCAGTTGGCTGTGCGTAAACTGAACAAGAAGTCAGTTGTGCAGTGTTTGGAAGAGCAGCTATATTCAATCCAGTTCAGCACATCTTGCTTAGAACATCTAACATATGCCAAACACTAGGAAAATAAGACATATTCATAACACCTTCATCTGTCTGTATAAAGACATGAGTTAGGATAAATGCATTTTTATTTTACCACTGTGGAACACTGTGCGTGTTAAATTAATGCATCATGGAGGACTATGAACACCTGAAATAATTGCAGCAATGATTTTATAATCTCTACTAGAAATATTGTGGTGGCAGGACTATAGGCAGAGTTTAGTCTATAAACATTTATGATGCTACATTTCATTTTTTTCCTTTAATACAAACTCACAAAGGAGTCACTGAGACTAGACATACCTACTGCTATTTAACAAGTATAATTTTAAATCTCTCCCCTGCTTCCATACACATCTGAGTCTCTGGCTTATTTGCAAATCTCATATACCAATGCTCCTCTGGTAATGACCACATCAATGGGGTAGCTCAAGACATCATTAAAAACCCATCTCCTATCATCCCAGCTATTAGGGAGGCTGAGGCAAGAGGATGGCAAGTTCAAGGTCAGCCTGGCCAATTTAGTAAGGCACTCCCAAAAAATAAAAAGGACTGGGGACATTGCTCAGCGGAAGAGCGCCCCTGGGCTGAGTTCAGTTCCCACTACCAAGAAAACAAAACAAAAACCAAACAGAAACTCATTTCACTCTTGATTCTGCTCATTGGAAATGTTCATTCCTCCCCCATCTTCAACCAGCTAGAAGGTGAAGCCACAGTGGGAAAGGAATCCTCTTTTCTCATTCTCCCAAAGAATTATGGGTCTCCAAGCTTTTTTCTAAACTCTGTTACTATTAATACATTATTTATGAGCTGAACAGTCCTTTGTGAATTGGCCTGGGAAACTAAGCATTACACAGACCATCTTTAAAGTTCCACAAAGAAATTCAGAGAACAACGTTAAGAATTCATTTCATTCTTTGTCTTGCATCCCCCTTCGACTGGCAGAAAATAAGTTTTATTTAGGAAATGAAAAGACAGTACCACCTGCAGAGGCACTTCTCTTTCCTCTCAGAAAAATCAGTCAATAACTAAAATTGTACCTTTTTAAAATATTAATTGCTTCCCTGTTCTCCCACCTCCCTCTTAATCCACCCAAGATAGTAGGCAAATTACCATCAGAGTGAAGATATTTTTGAAATGTAAATACAAAAAAATGATTAAATGGCTCTCTAGAGTTAAGAAACTTCAGAACATGCTTTTAGATTAAAATTCACCTGGCTACCTCTTTTGAGTTAGCACCCTACTATAATCAGGAAGGAAAAAAAAAAACAACAACAACAACAACTGATCATTTAAAGCACAAACAACATTCCCAGAATTCATTTATTTGTTCAGAAATTTATATCCATGTTGAAGTGTAAACTGACTCCAGACACCCTGAATTTTAAAGTACTTAGTATTTTCTAAGATTTATTTTTACTGCAGGTAAGCCCAATAAAGGACCAGACTGGGCATAAATAAGCCATCTATTTCTGTCTCTATTAATTGCAAAGGGATCGCTGTAGCTCCATCCCCATACAATTGATCAAAATAGCAAAAAAATAATAATAAAATAAAATAAAAAATAAAGTAATAAGCTATTAACTCGGCATAGCCTCTTTTAAACTTTTTACCTCCAAAATTATCAAAAAGCTAGTTGTCTTCTGGGACATGCAAAATGACTAGTAAATAAAATGTCTAATATAGATGTAAAAGTCAATATTAATCATTCCTCCTTCATCCACATCTACTTAAAATTTCCTTTTGCTATCTCCTTATCCCTTGATGTCAGTTACTTACACTGAGTCCCCACACTCTTCACCTTGTACTAACTAACAGTCAATGAGCACATCCCACGTGATCACATAGTTCACTATGAGTGGGGCTTTCTTACTGGGTCATCATCTCTGGCCCTTTTAACAAGTTCTCTCTAGATGGTTCTCAACAATGCAATGACTTAGCAAGTGAGAGTTTCTATAAAGGGAGGAAAATGAGGTTTTAAGTGCTACTCTCAGTGTTCAATTCCCTGTTTCTTACTCTGAAGCTCTTGCAACTTGTCTTTTCCAAAATATTAGCACACTCCTTTCTTGATATTTTTCCATTAGTTCTTTGACATTGCACATGAACAATGAAACCAAAGGTCACAGTAGCCTCACTTTCCAGGTCAGCTATAAAAGTGAGAAGAGCCTAAGTTGATACGCCCCAAGGACAACAAAGTAGAGAATTTCAGAGGCCACCTATACCTTCTACTGGCAGTACAGCAGGTGTTATTGTTTGTTTGTTTGTTTTTAGGAGAGCTGGAACTTGCTCAGAAACTCCAAGGATAATCAAGACTCATGCCTCACTCAAGATCCTAGAGAACTGATAGTATCTGTCAGGTCAGCAGGTCACAAGCATGAGTCAGGGGTGAGAGAACACAGTGTAATCCTTGCCAATCCATGGGAGGAACATGTTCAAAAGACTCTAGAAACAAAATCACCCACTGGTAATGAAATCCAGACCCACAGCAACACTTGGCTACGTAACAGGAGTAATTTCCATGAAACAGTATGCTATTTTATCTTATAAAGCACATTCACTTTCAATTTATAAAATTCTCTTTAAGCATAAACAAAAAGGAGCAAGCAAATGAAAATGTATTTGTATTACCTTTTTCTGGTCTTCTAGCTTGTGACTCACTGGATTCTTCCCATGTCTGCTCATTTCTGAAGATAAATCCATCACATTGGGTTCTTGCCCTTCAAAATGGAATCTCTTCAAAACAGCAGCAAACTAATCCAAGATGCAATCACCAGGAAAACTCTGGCACACCACATTTCCCATCACACACCATCTCCGAACTTTACCGACTCCAAGGAATGATTAAAAAATCCATTGATTGAATGAAAAATATAAAGTTTGCAATTTACTCCCAGGACCTTCCAAATCAGCATATCGTTTTTAAATGCTGACTTCTCACAAGTGAAATATTCATCCAGGAATATTAACTCCAACTGCTATCTTTTTCTTTCTTCACAGTTTCCCATTTTAGTAAAAAAAAAAATTATAGAGTTCCTGTAAACCTGTGATAAAAAAAGAGGTACAATTAAATCTCTCATACCATTTACAATTAGTAATGAAATTATTACTGAAATTTTCAAGTTAGAAAAAATTTTAAACATAAATAATATTTAAATTAAAAACAATAGCTGTTGAAATTCATTATTCTTTACCCTAATGCATTAAAAATAACAAATAATTGGTATTTTAAATGTATACCCAAATGTGTACATGTACCACTGCTGTGCCACTCACAAATCTCAGCAATCGTGGAACCAAGAATTTTAGTAGATATCCCAACATAACCAGAAATGATACTAGATATTTTGATACTTTGCATAAGAAATTTTATTTCAACTTCAAAATGAATCTGCAAAATTTTATTATTACTGCATTCTAAAATGAGGAAATTGCCGTAAGTTTTGCAAGTCTAGTAAGAAATTAGTAACAGAACTAAAATTAGAATTCTGATCACCTTGATTCCAAAACCCACTCCTTGTCCCAGATGTATTCTTCTCTGACTCATGTTAAAATATTTTTTCCACAAACAGTAAGTTTGTCAAGTATTTTGCTGGGTTACATATACACATAAATGAGGCTTCACCTTAAAATGGTTATAAAGTTCAGCGATTCCTAATGGAGTATTATGCAGCACTAAAAAATGACAAAATTATGGAATTTGCAGGGAAATGGATGGCATTAGAGCAGATTATACTAAGTGAAGCTAGCCAATCCCTAAAAAACAAATGCCAAATGTCTTCTTTGATATAATGAGAGCAACTAAGAACAGAGCAGGGAGGAAGAGCAGGAGGAAAAGACTAACATTAAACAGAGACATGAGGTGGGAGGGAAAGGGAGAGAAAAGGGAAAATGCATGGAAATGGAAGGAGACCCTCATTGTTACACAAAATTACATATAAGAGGTTGTGAGGGGAATGGGGAAAAAAACAAGGAGAGAAATGAATTGTAGTATATGGGGTAGAGAGAGAAGATGGGAGGGGAGGGGAGGGGGGATAATAGAGGATAGGAAAGGGAGCAGAATACAACAGTCAAGAATATGGCATCATGTAAAAATGTGGATGTGTAACCGATGTGATTCTGTAATCTGTAATTGGGGTAAAAATGGGAGTTCATAACCCACTTGAATCTAATGTATGAAATATGATATGTCAAGAGCTTTGTAATGTTTTGAACAACCAATAAAAAAAAAAAGTTCAGCGATTCCAAACCCAGCTAGAAAACAAAAGCACCTAAGAACAGTAACCTTAAATATATAGATTCCTGGGCCCCAACCCTGCTGGTTTAAAAGCTACAGGATAGTGCTTAGACAACTATATATTTTTTTCTTCATTTCTTCTAGATACTTGTGATTAGGGAAAACCATGTATTAGTTGAAACCTTCCTGTGATGTAGGGATTCCCAAGCTGTCCACATAATGGACTCACCCAGGAGGCTTCCCAATCAACTACAGATTCCTGTGCCCCAGCCCCAGACTCTACCTTGACCACCGCCCCAGTGTATAAATTCACTATACATAACTGGCCAACCAGTGCTTGAATACATAGAAAAAGAAGAAAATCACTGCTTCAAAAGGCAGCCCTTTTCCTACTGAGGAAGTTCTGGTCTTTACATAGTTCTTCCTAATTCAGACATTAAAATCTGCATTCCTGTACTTCTGCCCTCTTGTCATCATGTGTAATTTCTGGAGTCATCAATGTACACATAATATGTCCAATTTCACTTTTATATGATAGTTCTTCAGGTATCACTATATCCCAGTGATATACACTGCTAGGACCTTCGAAAATTCTTCAGCACTCTTGTCACTTTTTTCAGATGAGTTGCACTAAGTGCCTGGCCCATAAGCACAAGGGATGATTACATCCTGCTCCTTTTAAGTATCAACAACCAGGTCCCACAACATATGCCAGCCAAAGTGTCAGACAAACAGTTAGTTTAAAAATCAGCTTCTAAACTCCCTCTGCATGCGCTGTTTCCTGTCTGGGATCCTTTTGCTGACCCTTGCTCCCTCCTTAATTCCTCTGTTGTGCCATTAGATATTTTAGCTTGTACACTACTGTGAATGTTACTGGAATAGGAAGAAACATGAACAAGAGCTTGCACCTAAGGGAGAATGTGGCCACTGTGAGAAGTGGAAGGAAATCCAATGAGTAGTCACTGAGAACTTTTAAGCAGCATAACAGGGTTTGTGACTATAAAAGTTCAACCTAACTGCTACATGGAAATTAGGAAGGATCCTACCTTGTGGCAGAAAAACCTCAGAGGCATCCTTAGAACAATCCAAGAAACAGACAATATCATCCTGAACTAGCACAGGAGCTGACAGGACTGGAAAGAATCACAAAACCCAGTGACATATTATTTAAAAGGTAGAGTTGACAGAATTGGTTGATTGAATATGTGTGCATGAATGTACAAATGATGATACCATTACCTAAAAATAGCAAACTCATGAGTATAGCCCTTTGGATGAGATAAAATAAAAGCTTTTGTGAAACAAAAATTCTTGCTAAGATTTAGAAGTGTGACAAGAAAATCACAAACTAAACTCACCGATGGACATAAATGCAAAAATCCTAGACAAACATTAGCAAACTGAATCTAGCACTTTAGAAAACGAATAATGCATCAATTCAAAGTTGATATTATCCCAGGAATAAAATACTGGTTTAAGATTTCAAAATAAATCAGCATAGTTCATCACATTAATGAAATAAGAAAAATGATCTACTCATCTCTAATGGTGCAGAAATATAATTCAATAAATTAAACACTGACTCATGACCAAATAATTTTATTAATCAATGAAGAGTAAGAGGACATTTTAACAATCTTTCTTTATCTTTTTTTTTTTAATTTTTTATTGTTGGTTGTTCAAAACATTACAAATTTCTTGATATATCATATTTCACACTTTGATTCAAGTGGGTTATGAACTCCCATTTTTACCCCATATACAGATTGCAGAATCACATCAGTTACACATCCATTGATTTACATATTTATCTTATTTATCTTAAAAAATACATTCATCGGTCTGCGGTTGTGACTCAGTGGTAGAGCACTCGCCTAATATGTGTGAGGCCCTGGTTTCAATTCTCAGCACTACATATAAATAAATAAAATAAAGATCCATCAACAACTAAAAATATATATATATATAAATATATATTCACAAAAATGTAATCATACATATTTGTAAAATATTTTAAATTTTCCTCTTGATCAGGAACGATAACTGAATAACTATTAAAATGAATTCTATTCAATTCTGTACTGAAAGTCCCAATCATTCAGTGAGGTGAGAATATAAGGGTGGGGGAGGAGGACAGATAGTTGAAGGGAGGCAGGAAAGCAGTGGAAAGGAATAAATAAAACTTAATATGTGCAAATGTTATGATAATCTATATAGAAGATATTAAAAAATAAAAAGATAAATTACTAAGATTAATGAGTGAACTCTAAAAGTTGCCTGGATGCAGTCTATATGTAAAAATCCTTTCTATTTCCTTAAAACAGCAACACTTAGAAAATCAAACTTTAAAAAGATACAATTAAAAATATTAAATACCCTAGAAAAAAATCTCACAAAATATGGTAAAAGCTTTACAATAAAACATTAAAAGAGCAAAAGAAAATAAACCCTTGAATAAATAGAGAACTCTGCTACATTGACAAATTAGAAGATTCCATACTCTGGAAATGATAACTCAAGCCTAAAATATTTATAGATTCAAAGCACTGCTATTTGAAATCTCCAGTGTTCTCTTTATAACTTGAGAAGTTGCTTCTAAAGGGTAATGTGTGAAAAAGCAAAACATCAAGATCATTCAAGATGGTGTAACAAGTCGAAGGTATTTGTTCCACCAGATGTTAAGATAGTTTTTAATTCAATAAATTATGTATTACCAATGCACTCATAGACAAATCTAACAACAGAATGCAGCACCCACACAACCACACACAACACAAATCATACTTGAACACATATGGCAAAAGTGGAACAGCAAAGCCATGGGAAAGTCTTCCATTCTTTGTGTGGCGGTCTTGAACATCCATATGGAAGAAAGGCTGACCTCCATCTCAACGCACCAAGGATCCATTACAAGAGAACTGCGGATCTAAATGTGACCTAGTAATTAATACCCTGGGAGAATGCCTTCAAGAGTTCAGGGTAGGGAAAGATCTCCTCAACACCAGTCCAGAGGCACTGAACATGAAGGAAAATTGAGGAGCATGATTAATCTCAAGACTGGCAGAGGACACCAATAGGAGAATGTAAATGTAACCCACCTGGGAAAAGGGACTTGCTATACATTTTTACCTATGTTTTTAAAAATCATGATGCACATGTAAAAATCAGTAAGAAAAAGACTGAAAAAAAAAAAACAAAAATAATTGAATACACACCTAAAAATAATTCTCTAGATGGGGAACATGATAATGGTTGCTATGATTTATGGAAGAGTGAGGGTTGTCCAAAGAGCTGCAGTGATGAACCATTGCATTTTGACTGGTGCCTTGAATCTATGCATGTGGTAAAAATCACACAGAACACACACGCGCACGCGCACATGCATATAAAACTAGTGCAAGATGAATGTGCTTGATCTGTGGACTGTACCATCACCAGTCTCCCAGCTTTTAGAGTTATGAAAGAGGTGAACATCAGAGAATACTGGGTACAGGTATACAGAACTTCCCCTGTATTATTTTTCCTGACATTTCCTACAACTTTAAAATTATTTAAAAATAAAACATGAGGAAGGAAGAGGGTGGTACTAGTAAACAAATAAAAAAGTGAACATTCTCATTAGTATTAGGAGAATGCAAAGCAAAACCACATGAGAGATAACTCCTCATCTAAATAAGTAAATGAAAAGAATGACAAGTCCAACTATTGGCAAAGACATGAAACCAACAAAAATAGTGCTCGTCAAGGTATCAACTGGTACAACTATTTCAGAAAAAAAATGTTTAGTATTACTTAGTTTACTAAGTTTTAGTATTACTGAGTTTCAAAATGTACATACTTTATGATTCAGCAATAATAATGCTAGGCATGTACTCTTCAAAAATACATGCATATGTATAGCAAGAAAAGCATACAAAAACACTCTTTCAGAATAGCAAAACAAAATTAAAAACAAAACTAGAAACAACACAAAAGTCTATCAACACAGAATTATAAATGACTGGCATATCAATACAAGAGATAATAAATAAAATTAACAAGCTATAAACACATATTAATAAATATGAATCTCACAAATACTAAGACTTTTTAGAAGCCCAAACCAAGGACATATACTGCATGATTCCATTTATATAAAGTTCCAAACACTAGAAAAGCTAACCTATGATATCAGAAATCAGGATGCTAGTTACCTTTGGTGAAGGAGGGAAGGATATTTTGATTGACATTTGCTTGGAATCCTACTTATATTCTTTTTTTCTAACAGGTAGATATTACATTAGATGTTAGCTTTGTAACAATTTATTGAGCTATAAATTTATATTCTGTATAGTTTTCTCTCTTTCTAGAAGGTTTCAAAATAAAAAAAATAGTTAAGAAAAAATTCAGATACATTGATGTCTTTAATATTCCCATGAATGGTCTTTCCAATAATCAACAACAAAAAATATGTAAGTTTTGAATAATGAAACTTGTTATTAGTGGGCAGTATTCTCTTTTCAGGAATGGATCAGTCATTTGATTATGGTATACAATTTTACCTGAACACAATGTCACACTTTTTAACAGCAAGATCTGTCAAAAGTCAGAAAATGCATTTATCTCCTAACTTTCTAAATATCTCCCACTTTCTTTAGAGTGGTGAGTACTGAGGAATGACTATCCATCAGCCACACCTTTTATACACATTTCTTTGTTAAGAGTATGAACAATATTTCCAAAACACATCATTAATGCTCTAATTTGTTCAAGATTATCCATTGCAACACTATCCCTACAGTGCAAAAAGACCTGACACATGTACCACTTAATGGCTAACATGAGCATAGTGCAGGTTTAAAATAATTAAGTTGAAAATCCTAGCTCTTATCCTTACAGACCATATGGTATACTGGGTAGTCCTATATAACTGAAACTAAGGACCACCAATTAGTCTTTTCAACTTTGTCCAACATCACAGCCTTAGAATACCAAAGACTTAACAATGATGGTGAAAGGCAATTTCCTATGGAACTAACAAATGAATTATGAACATTAATTTGCATATGATTTTGGCTCATTTTTAATTAAGAATCAACTGACTTATTTTTACTTTTACAGGAAAAGATGAGAAAACTATAAATCAGCTAGAAAAAAAGTAAATTTATATATAAAGATTTTAAAAGGTATTTTATCATATGAAGGAAATAATTAACAGGCCATGTTTATTCTCTGTCACTCTTATCCAATAAAATGCAGTGGTTGGGTCTGGTAGTAAAATTTCATCACTTTTATGTAGAACTATAATTTTATGTTTCTATGGCTTAAAAGAAGCTTTTTATATTGCTCAGATTCATCTACAAGTCCCTCATTCAGATTAAGAATAAAAATGATTTTTTTAAAGTGGGATTTTGAAATGACTTTTGAAGATTACTTTTGTGAGTGATTGCCATCTATGCTACTTCCCAATTCAGACTCCGTCAGGGGACCACTAGAGAGACTGATGAATACTCCTTGCAGTCAAGAGGACAGAGAGCCCTAGTTCCTGAGCAAGGTGAGACAGCCCTTGGCCACATTATAGAGTATCACATCTGAAAAATAAATTGTGGTCTTCTCTGATCACAGATCAAAGATATGCATATCTCATAGACAAGATATGGAACCTGAAGTAAGAATATATGATTAAATCCATCTAGTAAAAGAGATCTTGCTCAAGGAGTAATTTACAAAGCTAAGGGGTCTCCTGATGAATGAAGCTATAGGTGTTACTGCAAGGAGAAGCAGAGGAGAGATCAAAGATAGCTCAAACAGAGGCCACTACTCAGTTCAGGGAAGGTAAGATCAGGGGGTTTCCATACGATCTCCAAAAATTTCAGACCATTAACTATGTGAATCCCCCAAGTCTAGAATTAGCCATCTCATAACAGTAAGTTCTCTATACCTCTCTTCTCCATCTCCCCAAAAGATCCTAGTAAGGGTGATAGAATTTTAATAAAAGAAAGTCCTTTTCAAATAGCAGCAGCATGATGGTGAAGTACACTAATCTCCTCTCCTAATTTGGGTGAAGAGGAGCAAATTTTTGATAAAGATGTGTTTATAAATACATTGAAGTAAATGGAAAATTCTGAATTGGAACTTTTTCATAATCTACAATGAGCATAAAACTCATATCATCTAAAAGTAAACAAAACACAATATATAAATACCCAATTTGCATTGAAGGATAGGTAGGTAATTAATTCTACAAAGAAGTTTAAAGCTATAGAAGAGAAGTTTGGAATTGAGATTTAGATTTGGAGTCAGCAATCTATAAAGAGAAGATCATAAAGTCACATAAATTGAGAAAAGCATAAGGGTCTGAACTGTCTTATGTACTATTTGCAAAATTAGCTCTACAAACACACATTTGATCATACCACTTAACTGGAATCCATTAGTGGTTCCCTAAATGGTAGTGCATACACATGCCCATATCAATTTCCTTTGAAACCGAAAGGCTGTACCAAAATTAATTGTCTCATCTACCAAAAATATATTTAGAAAGGTCAAAGGTTTCTTTTGAGCTTATTGTTTGAGTGATACTTTTTTAAATTAAAATGCCACATGTATAGAGTAAAAATTCATTGTGTGTGTGCATGTGTGTGTGTGTGTATGAGAGAGAGAGAGAGAGAGAATTTTCCAGGACCTTCATGCCTGCTAGCCAAGTGCTCTACCACAGAGCTATACATCTGGCCAAAATTGCAAAAATCTTTAGTGTACAGTCTATAATATACTCACAGACTACATTAATCCCCATCCACGTCAAGATATAGACCACTTCTCAAATCCAAGTTCATTCATTTCCCCTTTGCATCATATCCCCAAAGGTAAACACCATTGAGTTTCAGCCACATAGATTTATTTTCCTTTGTCCTGAAATTTCATGTAAGTGGAAATATTTGTTTCTTCTATTTCAATTATGTACTTGTTCTCTTTTTTCAATATTTAATCTGGAGCAGTCATATAAAAAGAATACAGTATGAAGAAAAAAGACACAAACTATTACTGAATATTACTTAGGTATATAGGCAAATACAGTAGATGTATAAAATGATAAATCCTACAAGTCAGGAATAAGTTAAAGGCAACTACTATTATCATTTATTTTTTGGTTTTCTTTTTTCTTGTATTGCTAACCCAAACTTTGCATGTGCTACTCAAACTACCCCTGAACCACACCCTCACACCCTGTCCCTACTAATGCCATTTCAGCCAACCATTATATTACAGATCACTACCACCAGGGTAAGATCCAAAAAATGTCATTAAGAAATAAAAGGATAAGAAGGAAATATTGCTTATATATAATATTGTTGACTAATAAGATGTTCAAGAAAATTTGTAAAGAAATTTTTTAGAAATAATAAGTGATGCTATCTTATTTGACACCAGCAAAACATATCCTTTAATCAACAACAAATACAAAGAATATGTAGTTTTAAAAAATTACACAAGTAAGAGAAACACTGAATATAATGTCCTTAGTGATGAAGCCAGAAAATGTTATAAGATATTCACAGAGAGAAGTCTTTTCTGTTTTCATTTGGAAGGCATTAAAAGTACCTCAATAAATGGAGAGGTAAAACATGTTCATTCCATGTTATAAAGGTATCAATTTCCTTATAGTTATGCAAGTTCAATTAGACTCCAAACAAAATCTCAACATATGATATTTTAAAAGCTGATCATGAAATTTATATTAGGAACAAAGGAAAAACTGAGACAATTATGAAAAACATGCATTCATAAATATCACGATTTATATAAAACAGTAATATTTATGAGAACAGAGAATGAGCCAAAGAGAAAGACAAAATATATTACTCAGAAAATAAAAATAAAAATACCCATACAGAGACTACCCATATGCCGTTCAGTAAGGAAAGAATTGACCATTTTGAAAAGTGTTTCTGGGACAACTGCTTTTGCAGTTAAGACTAACAGAAAAAGAAAGATTTCTCTAGAGAAGATATGCAAAATACCAACTCTAATAAAAAAGATAAAATTAACTCCAGTCATCAATGCAATAAAGAGCCAGTGTATAAAAAGAAAGGACAAAATGCCCACACTGAAAACAAACATTTTACAAAAACAAAGAACCAAAATAAATGACAAGACAATTGGCACAAGAAACATGGGTGACAAACACATGAAAAGCATTAATTAGGAAATACAAATTTTTTTGGTGGGGGTGGGCAGTACTGTGGATTGAATCCAGGGTGCTTAACTACTGAGGCATATCCCCAGCTTGCTTGCTTGCTTATTTATTTATTTTATTTATTTATTTATTTATTTCCATACAGAGACAAGATCTCACTGAGTTGCTAAAGATGACTTTGAACTTGAGATCCTCCTTTCTTAGCCTCCCAAGTCCTTGGGATTACAGGTGTATGTCACCACATGTGGCCAGGAATTATAACACTTTTTAAAAAGACACTAACAGTCTTATTACATGATACCAACAGCAAACGTTGGAAATGTGGAATCATATTAAAACCATCATAAGCTTCTGGTGGCTATATAATTGGTGCAAGCAGTTTAGTAAATTATTGGGCAAAATCCAAAAATGTTGAATTTTGGCATACCCTGTTATCTATCAGTTGAATTCCTAGGAAGAAATTTATGTACACATACACAAATCATCACCATCATCATCAGAAGCAGCAGCAGCAGCAGCAATAGTATGGTCTCCTTGAAGGAAGTAAAGCATTAGGAATATTCTAAATATTCCTCATCAAAAATGTAGTTTCATAAATTGTGGCCTGTGTTTGCATATCATCAAAGGTAATAGGACCAGGTGGAAATGAGAAGCACAGCCTCTTCATCAACCTCAGGCCCCTCAGCTAAGTTCCTTGCTCTTCCCTACATCCAAAGAGTTGGAATCCATCAAGTCAACCCCAGGAAATCTTTATGCTCCACCTGATTCAGCTGCACACGATTAAACAGAGCCTTGGTGCTATTGGTTGCCCCATAAATGCCCCCGCTCACACAAATTTATCCCTGTTTGTGGCATCAAAGAAAACCTAGCAACCAGAAAGCCAACACTAATGCAATACACAATTTCATGGATTAGCTTTCAGAAAACTGCAACCTAGTTATGCAAAACAAAACAAGGGTTGTTTTTTTTTTCTACACCAAGTATTCAAAGAAGATATTTTAAAACCTGCATTGTCTTGTGCTTCACAAACTAAGTTCTTGTAAAATTCCATCTCTCCCACTTGTGATACACAAGAGAAATAAAAACAGCAGGGGAAAACATTATGTTCCTTGCAACAGAGCTGCTCTGCTTCATTTATGTAGCCTGGAAATGGTAGGTGCTTTGCCTTTATCAGATAAATTGGCTCTGCAGCCCACATTTAAAAGAACATACACTGGTTTTCTGCAGGAAGTTTGAACTTGATTAGTTCAAGATAAAAGGATGCAAGGAAGGCTGAATATCATTCTGAGCCAATAATTGTATGTGTAATGGAGATGGAACAGTGTAAAACATTCATATTCTTAGGTACTAATGATAAGTAGAAAAAAAGCTCACATCTTTCAGCTAAATTTGTTTATTGCCTGAGAACTCAATGTAGTAATTCAATGCCAAGTGACAGGAAATTACAGTTTCCTGGTTGACATCAATTCGATCCTCAGTAATAGTTCTAAAATGGAGTTTCTGAGCTCTGAGGAGAGAGGGAAACACAGTAATTCCAATAACTCAGGTCACAACCCAGATGATAGAGCACACATTATGTGGATAAAATTATGATGTATGCTTACAAACATGCAGTGCCTTATTATGTAACTTTAACCAAACCTTTTATTTGATTAGGTTCTTACATTTAGTCTGTACATGGACTTGGTTACTTAGAGAATACAGTCCCCATTGAGGAAATTTTAAACACATGGCTGTTTCTTGTTGCAACAGCAAATAAACAATCCTTTTACCTAGGTATTCATGAAAATATATATACTGAGAATTGGAAAGATTAAAAAAAAGTTTTTTAAGAATTAAGTTAAAAACAAACTGCTTTCGAGTCTCCTTGCTCAAGTGCTATCTACCTACTTCCTCCAGGGCTAGGGCATCTTCACCTTTCTGATCGGCACTCTTGCCCCTATCATACGTATCACCTGTCCCAAGTGTCCTGAGAGCAGCAGCTGCTCATTGTCACCAGTATCCATTCTCCATTTATGCTCAAGGTTTTAGCTGTACATGGAGCACTGAAATGAGAGACTTAGTTTTCCAGTGTCCCTATTTGAAAGATGTCCCCTTGGATGAAACTGTAGCCAGTAGGATGCATGTACAAATGACATGCTCCATTTTCAGATGACAATTTCAAAAGGAAATTGCTTGTGCAGCCATTTTCTCTCTTTCCATCTTCCCACTGGCTGGAAAGAAATATTGTGCTGGTAAGAAACTTCAACCATGTGACTAGGTCAACACCCTAAGGAATGACAGAGCAAGAAGATGGAAGGAGCCTGGGTTCCTGGGTTGGAACTTCCCACCTGCTCTGGAACACTGATCTTTCTTTAAATTGTTATGAGCCCCAAAAGTTTCCATCCATATCACTAAACAATACAGAAATCTTGGCCTGATAGCAAATGTGATAGACTGGATTGTTTTCAGAAAATATTCTCTCCCATCCCCTGACCCTGTGTGGCTTGCTTTACCTAATAGAAAGAACCCCAGTGGATAGATATAAGCAGAAGTTTTCAATTGGCTGCCCTCCTTTCTCCCCTGATCTTCCAGGAGAAGAGCATGTCTTGGATGCCTGAAGAAAAAGGAAATACATGGCAAAGATGTAAACCCAACCCATTGTGTCTCCAAGTTCAACTGAAGCAGAGATGATCATGCACAAGAAAGATACTTGTTGTTGTAAGCTATAACAAGATACAAGGGGAAAGTCAGGAGATATTATTGAAGCAAACCTAACAAATACTGAGAAGATGATCTAAAGACATGTCAAGGGACACTTTTTTTTTTCTTTTTTGGTAGTGGTACTGAGGATTGAACCCAGGGCCCTCCACATCCTTAGGCAAGTGCTCTAGTTCTGAGTTAACTCCCCAGCATAACAGAAACAACCTGATTTCATGAATTCAGAATTGGAAGTTTTGAAACTGTGAAAACTCATCACAGTTTTAGTTTTCTGATTTTCAAAATAAAAGGGTGAAATTATAATCTCTAAATACTTTTTCAACTTTGATATTCCAAGGTTTTATACACTGCTAAGTTATGCCACTTTCTTAGCTAAGGTCCTTGCCCTTGACACTCTGATCAGTACACTCCAAACTACAGATATTTAAGAGAAGTACATTCTCTTTGTTCAGAGTTGTTCTCAGCCTCCCCTATTTCAGATCATAACTTAAAAGTTTCTACTAACTAATGTCGCTGGGTACAAGTCCAACACTAAAGAAGTGCTATCTACAAAATACCAAAATTCTATATTAAGTAGAGATCAAGTCTAGCCAGAATATAAAAGTGTAGAAATTTTCTAGTAAAGGGCCAATAGTATATTTGGAAGAAAGAAATCAGAGAAACTAGTGATCAATGGAAATCCATCCTAATAAGTAATGAGATTTGTAAAAGAATGGGAGAAAAGAAGCCCTTTTGGGGAAGAATATTATTTTGTGTCCCATATAAACCTTGCTTTGCTCTCATTTTTGTCTCAATACAATAGAGTGCTTTTGCATCTCACTATTCACAGCTGAAGAAGAGACTACAGTATAGGTTCACCACGGTGCTTTCTCCTCCTGTGCATCCAGGTGACATTTTAGCAGATGGTAATAATGTTACTCAGGCCCAATGAATGTGAGAACCAGAAGCTTGGTTTCATCCACAGTATTTAGTGACTAGTGTCAACCATGACATGCAAGCTGCATGTTGAGAAGGACATGCCAATGAGATTGAATGAGCCCGAGTCCATGAATGGCTACATGAGCATACTAGTCACAGGCTGACTATCATTGGACTACCAGAAAAGAATAAAAGACATATATCCCAAATATTATTTTTGCTATATTTAAGCTATATTGTGGAGAGGGAATTATTTATAACACCTTGGACTGCACCTTAACTTATATCCACCCTTACACCGTGTGATGTTTAACAGTATTCCAGGCACTGCCCTGTTCTACTCAGGATTGGGGTCAACTCTTTTCCCACTAGCCTCCACTTGCAGAAATTTTGATCAAATTCATTTTTCCCAGTTCTGTTTGGATACATCTCTTGGCATAACTCAGTTTAGAATACTAATGACTTATGTTCTACTTCAGTGTCTTCTATCATCCTTAAGACCATGCTGAGTGTGTACTTGAACCACTCAGAAGTGTCTCAGCAAATGTTGCTGTGAAGCCTCCATGACCTTCCTCATAGACAGAGGTTTGTCTCATTTTTCTAGGGTCTTATGATCCCACGTGTTTTCCTTAGTCTTTCTACCATGGAAGATCTTTCCTTAGAACACGTGTAAATAAAAACATTAAAACCACAGAAAAGAACTGCTGCATTAAGAGAAAGTAAACTCTTGGCAGACTCATATTTAATATTTGTAAATTTAATATTTGATTTTGACTTTTGTAGTGACTTTAAGAATCCATAGCATTTAATGATGTGCATTTGCTTAGTCAATGTCAATTTATACAATTGTACATTCTAAACAGAGGGGACAGTAAGAAGAGGGGGAAAGGAGGGAAATTGAGAGGGCTAGAAAGAAGAGAAGAAAAACCCTAGTGAAATCAGCTTGCAGAGGTGTATATCTTGGGAATGGAGAGGCATACATCTCCTCTGAAGACAGTTATGTCTGCCTTTTTTGTTTTTGTTTGGGGCTTTTTTTGTTTGTTTGTGTGTTTTTGTCAGGGCCAAATTAGTTGGTCTCCAATGATAAGGAGGAGACTTGTCATAAAAATTAAAAACACAAAAAAGTATTGTTGAAATTCCATTTTGGGCCACACAAAAGTGGAGCAATAGCTCTTTTTTAAATTATTATTTTTTTTAATTCATACATGACAGCAAAATGCATTACAATTCACTAAGTCTACCAGAAGAAGAAGAATGAAGGAAAGATCTCATCCACCCAGAAAAACTTTATTGTGGAAATCCGGGGAATTGTTAGACTTCATCAAACAAAAAGGAATTGTTTGAAAGTATAATGGGATGGTATTTTAATTCACAGGACTGTCTTCTTCCTGATTATTGTTAGAGGAAAAACAACATAAATTCAAAAGCGCTTCCAGTCTGAAGCACAATAATTTGCCTGCATAAGAAAAATCTGTCATCTTTTTCTGCACATTATTATTCTTACGTTGATTAAAAATAAAATTATCTTTTAATGTCTTAGAATTCTCTAAAGGTAAAAAGTACAAAAATTCAAAAAAAATGTTTTCATATTCCTATAATTCTCCAAAAGTAATTGTGTTGTATATGTTTGAAGGATTCTAAAAATAAATGTTAAATATAAAAAAATCCATTCAAAAAAAAGGGAAAAGAAAAGCAAAAGCAATGTGACAAGAAGAAAGATCAGGGAGTTGGAAAGACCAGGGAGCTAAGGTGATATGATGGGGAGAGGACAGGAGAATGAGAGATGAAAAATCGCAGTCAAGGCTCTTTACAGCTTTGAAACCTAGAAAGTAAATCTAACTCGAAGTAAAAGATATGTTAAGAGGGCAGGTGAACCAATAAATGGATCTGCACTTCGGCTGCCACAGCAACAAGTAACTCAAACACTCTACAGATCCTTAACTTTCCAAGAAAACACAAAGCAATTTTAAGAAACAAATGATGTACCATCCACATCTCGGGAAAGACCTCTTATCAGTATCTGGTTTGAGCAATTTAAAAAGAAGTAACTCCATCTTCAGAAAGTGAGAATCTTCAGTTGTCTATAACAGCAACAAAATACTTTTATCGACCTAAAAATATGGAAATAAAGAACCTCTTTTAGTCAAGTTGAAGGGCTACAGGGTCCATTTCTTTATCATTCTCATTTCCAGATTGTCACTTCTGGAAAAAAAAAAATGTATTCCTCCTTATTAAAGGAAAATCAAACTTAGAAAGGAGTAATATTTCAAAAGGAAACTGTGCCTGAGAAACCCATGGAAATCAAGTACAGAATCCTGAAAAGACGTTTTAGAACTTGACTTTGATTAAAAATCAATCACTTTGAAATAATGAGAAATCCTCATTTCCATGGAAAATTTCAATCAAATGGTTACTTTTAGGAAGCTACTAACTTAATGTTGGGAGCAATGAGGGCCTAGAGACCTGATAGGAACTGGCTAATAAGCATTTTGCTTTTTCTTTTCACAATTGCTGCTTTATAAATGGGAACCAGAATCAGTGAAAGCTTTCAAATGAATTTATTTATAATAAGTGAAAAATTAAAGCACATGATTATCCACTAATTCCTTAAAAACTTTATGCTGAAGAATTGAAATATAAGTAGATAAACACGTAATATTAAATGATAATTGGATGAAATATTAAGATTTTTCATAACTGTTGAAATATCCTGTGATTCAAAAATTCTTCTAGAATCATAACAATATACAAAAAATACGACAGGATGAAAAAGTACTAGAAACTAAACCATGTATTTGAAGTCAACAAAGACCATGTTTTTAAGCATACATTAATGGAAAAGCCATTAATCATAAATTTGCCCAGTAATATAATTTAATAGTCTATTCTAACAAAACCAATCAGGCACCCAACTGAGAGTATAAGTCATAATAAACCTAAATTTTAAAACACAAGTCTTTCTGAAACAAAGGTTAGACTTTAAAATATTATCTTATTAAAATATAATAAATTCCTGCCATTTATCAGTGACTCAACCTAGGTAACAAATTTTGTTTAGTACAGAAATCTGTTTGCTCCAGAATCTCTATATCAAGTTTTATTATTACAGAATAAGAAGAAAACGGCAAATGTAAATGGGGAAAAAATGTTTAAACCAAGTGGGGATGAAGCGAAGACACAGGACATGGAAGGTACACTTGAGTGTTTAGAACTTTATATTTTCCTAAGGCATGGAGGACTACCCATGCGAAGAACACCATTCCCAAGGATATGGGCTGTACAGGTAGAAAGCTTTTAAAATTGTGCAGCCCACTGCTTTGTAAATTTCAATGTATTTCTCAATTGTTTTCCACACCTTGACCTATGCCTTCCTGTAGTAGTCTCAAAGTTAATGTAGAACTGTGGTGTGTGCCATGAACACTTCTCACACATTGCCATAGCTTATATCTTAAATGTCTCCCAAAGTCTTGGTCCCCAGCCTGGAGCTATTGGCAGGTGATAGAACCTTTAAGAGTAGGGGGACTAGTGAGAGGTCCTTAATTCATCAGTGAATGTGCCTTTAAAGGGCATAGTGGTATACTGGCCTATTGCTCTTCCTTTTTTGCTTTCTGGCCATGAGGTGAGTGGTTTTCTCTGCCACATGCTCCCAACATGAAGTGCTGTCCACACACCAGCAATCTAAAAGTGATGGGTACAACTGATCATGGACCAGAACTTTTAAAACTGCAAAACTGGACATGTAAATTCTGCCAAAGTCTCAAGTTAGGGTTAGTTTTGGAACTACAACAACAACAACAAAAAGAGATTTACAAGTAAATGTCTACATAGGAATTATTAGTCTAGAAGTCCTGAAAGCACCTAGAGAATCTCTTGAGCACTCTCCTTGAAGTTTTATTTATAAATTTTTTTTTTAAAAATCATCTTGGCATATGGAAAGAAATGTGTGCACATGGAACTGGCTCATGCTTTGGTTTGGGTGCTAGAGATATGAAGGACCTATGGAAAAAGCAGGAGGCAATGCAGTTCTTTCATTCCTCAATCTAAGGTTCTGCTTGGTTTCTCCTCCATCTATTTTATTAGAGAAAGAGGAATAAACAGCACAAACAACAGAGTCAGAGAGTGAGGGGGTTTCTCCTGCTTCCTCTTCTCTTCACTTTCATCTCCTCCCATAGAAGACACTAAAGCTGGGTCTGAACACAGCACCAAGCACAAGTGAACCCTAAGTTTTCCCAATGGTTCGGTGTCCAAATACATAGCACTTAATTGTGTTTTGGAACTTCAAAAATGAGTGCAGGAGTGGTTCACTTACTCACCAAACCTAACCATACAGGAAGAGTCAACAAACTCTAAACAGATGTTCTGAACAGAAGCCCACCCACAGTATTTCAGAAGAAAACCAGAGTCCCTATTTAACCACTGTAGAAAGGGAATCTGTGTGCAAATAAGAAAGTGTAGGTATATGTAAGGGTATTTTGTGAATATGTAGATGAGCAGAAGAAGAAACAGAGGCCTTGGTAATAGGTCAATCATTTGACCTGGCCTCTTGATGCAAACAAGAGTAAATACAAGACATTTGAGGCTTCTGCCTGCACAATATGGCATACTGTTTTTGAATAAACTTGTTTTTAGTTTTAATCCATCCCATTTATTGATTCTTGGCTTTAAAGCTTCTTCTCAGCAAAAGAGAGGCTACAGAATGGGAGAAAATCTTTACCACAAGCACATCAGATAGAGCACTAATCTCTAGGATATATAAAGCACTCAAAAACCTTAACACCAAAAAAACAACCCAATCAAAACAATGGGCCAAGGAACTGAACAGACACTTCTCAGAAGAGGATATATAATCAATCAACAAATATGTGTAAAACAACATCTCTAGCAATTAGAGAAATGCAAATCAAAACTACTCGAAGATTTCATCTCACTCCAGTCAGAATGGCAGCTATTAAGAATAAAAACAACAATAAGTGTTGTGAGGATGTGGGGGAAAAGGCACACTCATACATTGCTGTTGGACTGCAAATTGATGCAGCCAATATGGAAAGCAGTATGGAGATTCCCTGGAAAATTGAGAAGGAAACACCATTTGACCCAGCTATCCCTCTCCTTGGTCTATACCCAAAGAACTTAAAAACAGCATACTAAGGAACACAGCCACATGAATGTTTATAGCAGAACAATTCACAATAGCTAAATTGTGGAATCAACCTAGATCCCCTTCAGTAGATGATGGATGCATAGGGAAACTCTGGTATATATACACAATGGAACATTACTCAGCATTAAAAGAAAATAAAATCATGGCATTTACAGGTAAATGGATGGAGTTGGGGCATAAAATGCTAAGTGAAGCAAGCCAATCCCAAAAAAACCAAAGAATAAAAGTTTTCTTTCATATAAGGATGCTGACTCATAATGGTGATGGGGACAGAGCATGGAAGGAATGGAGGAACTTTAAATAGGACAAAGGGGTAGGAATGATGGTGGAATGAGTTAGATATAATTACCCTAAATACATGTATGAAGACACTAATGGTGTGAAAATACTTTGTGTACAATCAGTGACTGAAAGTTGTGCTCTATATATGTGATATGAAATGAATTGCATTCTGCCATCATGAATAACAAATTAGAATAAATAAATATTTTTTTAAAAAAGAATAAGCTTGTTTTAATAAATAGAAGGAGTGCACTCTAAAGTAACAATAAAAGCATAGTACAGTAAATACACAGTAACAATCATTTGTTATCACCAAGTCTAAAGGTACATATATGTACTAGGCTTTCATACTACTGGGAGATGATTACATTTCTCTACGTCAGTACAACAACCTAAATAATGTGTTGAGCTACAACTACAGTTTTTATTAACTTTACCAGGCATTAGGAAATGTTGAGATGTTATAATCTTATGGGACCACCATCATACATATGCTCTTATCATTGACTAAAACATCATTAATTAATTAACACATGATAGTTACCTCCCAAAAGTAGAAAAACAGGTGGGTTTTTTCCCCTTCTTTTCACAGATATTTTCAAAGTATACAGAAGTAAGATAAACAGCATGATGAACTTCTGTGTACCCCATCACCTAGCTAATTCTTACAACCAGTATAGTTTCATCTATACCCCACCTATCTTTCACTTGAAATTGTTTCAAAGAAATCTCATCAGCTATCCTTTCATTATAAATGCATTTCATTCGTTTTTTTGTTGTATATATTTTCTAATGTTTTTACAACATATTTATTTTATACTGGAAAAAAACCAGTAAATGCTCTCAAGAGCATGGAATCCATGCAAGAACAAAAGATCAATAGGGCTAAATAGAAGTGGTAAGCCAATATTAATAACGAATATGGCTCCTGATCCTAATACTTACTGATTTGTGATTGGACATCATTTACTAAAAATTTTCTATTTAACTTATCTTTTTAATTTTTAAAGTTCTCACAGTTTAGAGAAAATGAGAATGATTTTAAATTGTTCTTAAAAACAAAATGCATATAAATCTTCACAGCAAGAATACTTATTCTTTCTATACATGGATGCATATTTTCCTTCTGCCCTTCTGCTTCACATTAACAGTCTCTGTGTGTTTTAACATCTATTTACACTTTCTTGTGCAATGCAAAAAGAATTTAAATGCTGAAGAAGTCATGACTAAGGTATTTGTGTATTTATAATCTATTGAGAATTATCTGCAGCTCACCATGTAGCTTCAAAATGCTTTGTTTAAAAGCGCTATTCGAGCATGAAAATAAACATTTTTTTTTTCAAAAGGTATAATGCCACAGCCCCTTTTAAGATCAGATTAATTTTTATTTATTTATTTGGTACTGGGATTGAGTCCAGGGGCGCTTAACCACTGAGTCACATCCACAGGCCCCCCTCTTTTTTATTTTTTTTATTTTGAGACAGGATCTCACCAAGTTGCTGAGGGCCTATGTTGCTGAAGCTGGCACTGAACCTGTGATCCTCAGGAGAGCAACTGGGATTATAGGTGTGTGCCCTAGTGCCCAGCTAGAATCAGATTAAATTTGAGGTCTGAAGTAGAAATTAAAATGAGTTTTTATCTAAAGCTACCACATTGAATCCATTGGCTACCTGCTAAAAAGTAAAGGGTGATCTGTAAGCAGCAGGGGCCTCAGAGAGGCCACACATTACGAATACATCATGGGAGGGATGAGTGCTACTTAATGTATTTTCTGGCTTGGGCCAAGGTGTTTTAGGTGCCAAGTACAGAATATAGTAAACAGTTCTTATAAAAGGAGTAGTGAAGGCCCAAGTGAGATTGTAAGAATAAAAATGAATATGTTCTCTGAAAATTCATTACTTGCCAGCAAAAACTTAGCTTCTAGTTTAATGAAGTCAGTATAACCCCAATCATATCCTCTTTTCCATAACCAACATAGCTTATTTAAAGAAAGCCTTCAAGTGAAAGGGCCTCTAAGGGCCAAAAAGAGAAAGGAGTGACTTTTCTCATTTCAATTCATTTTCATCAAGGCAGTTCCACTACAGAGTAGAGCAGTTTTACAGAGGAGTGGACTTCAGGAAATTACCAAAGAAGCCTGCTGATTTACTGCTATGAGTTCAATTGAATACCCATACCAATCCTACCGAGTGCCATTTTGTAATTGTATACTCTGTCTTCTTTATTAGGCTTACTAAAACAATCCAAAAGTGATGTTGCAAGTATTTCTAATTAAATCCAAAAGGAACCACTGATGAAAGCTATAAACAGACCCTCTCTGAAAAGACCTCTGTCTTGTCATTTGTTTTCCTGATTATGAAAATGTGGCTTGAGTCACAACCATGCTCCCTGCTGAATCTGACCATGAAATGAGAATCTCAATTGTGATGCTGCTTTTACATCTGGCTGTTCGCCTTACAGGCCCGGCTGCTGATCATCATTCAGAGGTGGATATGACTGATGGGTTACCAAGCACACACACAAGGCAGGGGTCAGGTGCCATCATCCACCAGGAACAATGTGAAGCACACATGTCCACAACATGAGAACAAGAAAAAGGCATTCAGCTGGTAACCACAGACTACTATTAATAATGCAAACCAAATTCACATCACATAAAACAATTAGGAAAACCAGGACTTACAGCTGTTATGCAAAATACCAGAGAAACCCAGGCAGTGAGTCCTGGAAACAACTGGCTTATTTGTGAGCTAAACAATTTCTTAGGTGACAGCATGTAGAAAAGAGAATGTATTATTTATTGAACACTCATACTACAAGAGAGTAGGAGGGCAAAATGATGTCTTAAATGAAATAACAAATCAATAAAAATTCACTCCATTCTATTTCCAATAAGAATCTCAGAGGATTATTCCCTGGTTCTGTAATAAAGAAGGGGGTATCACTGCTAACACTGCAATAAGAGTTCATCTCCTATACTTGCTATTTTACTGGAAGGGAAGGGATTTTAACACTTCAAAATGAAGGTGATTCATAGAATGCCACAGTTAGTAATGTAAATAGTATGCTCACATTTCAGTTCACACATCTCTGTATTTTATATTAATTTATAACAGACATTAGTCATACCTTAGTATTCCTTTACAGTTCTCATTATTCTTCCCATAGTAGCCTTTTTCATTTTTTTAACAAACCCTATTTTCAAACAGCATGATAATCGCATAAAAAATAAAAAAAATCTAGCGCACTCCAACAGACATAAAAGTATTCAGAACATGTATAAAGGCCTACCACAATAACTTGTTAATAATCAATTGCTTTTTTTTTTGGATGAAAAATTCACAACCAACAATTTTGCTTCTGCTAAAAATCTTCTAGAATTGAGCTTTATCATGAAGAATAATGCTTGGGGGACAAGAGCTGTGTAATATCCTTTCCCTGGAGGGGGCTGGGTATTGTTCCCTGACAGGATTTTCACTATCTCTTAAAGAATATCAGATGTCCTAACATAGATGACCTCACACATCACATCAGGCAACTTGATGGTTCATCTGGCCTGAAAATCAATACCAGAAAGAATGCTACTGCCTGCATTCACACACCACATCTTCCGCCTCCTGCATGAGCAACTCTGTTTTTTTCTGGTTTTGGTGGGGGAAGAGGTGGGATGCTGGGGATTGAACTCAGGGATACTCAACCACTGAGCCACACCCCAAGCCTATTTTGTATTTTATTTAGAGACAGGGTCTCACTGAGTGGCTTAGGACCTCGCTTTTGCTGAGGCTGGCTTTGAACTCAAAATCCTCCAGTCTCAGACTCCTGAGCCACTAGGATTATAGGCATGGGCCACTGCAGCTGGCTGTTTTTTTGTTTTGTTTTGTTTTGTTTTTAATAGTATTCTCATAATCTCACAAATTTCTCTTCTATTTCAGCATTATAATTTATTTTATTTAAAAAGCAGAAATGTAAAATTTAGGACTTTACCAGGTATTATACCAAAAGCCTTACAAATACTTACACACCTAGTGTTCACAACAGCCTTGTAAGATAGATGCCTTTACTATGCCTGGTATACGGATGGGCCAACTAAGACACAGACTAGCAGATTTGCCAAGGTCACATCCCCAGTGAGTGGCAAAATGGAAAGTGGAACCCAGGAATCTGACTCCATAAAGACTAATTCCAAGGCTTTCTACTGGTCATGCAAAATACTGATGAGGTGAAGCAACTTTATTTACCTTTTCAGGCTTCTTAAATTGGACTAATGATTCTAAAATTAACCTGAAGGTTAAACACATGTGACTTTTAAAGAGAATTTAGAGAAAAAGGCAATGCTTCAACAGTTGCTTAAAAAGATGAGATTTTAGTATACAAAGAAGGTAATACAAATAACCAGTGAGAAGCAATAGATAATACATTATATAGGGACAACAGGTTAGTATCCCACCTAGGAAAATAATTTAAGATGTTGATTAATTTTCATATACTATAAATCTTATTTTAATTATATTAAAGTACATTAACTACAATGAAAACATCACCATCTGATGCTCTCAATTAGAGATTCTGTAAAATCAAAATAATAATCATATATCTGAAAAAAAATTTACTACCAAAGACACAAGTAAAGTAAGCATCTGCTTTATATACTGCAAATGGTTTGTGAAATTAACCATCAAATTCATAAATCCCCTGGCAGAGATTTGCAGTGCTCAATCGTCTCTTTTCCTTGAAGGTACATTCATTTTAGTGGACTAACTGACTACCTGAGGCCAATTAGCCAGAAGAATTAAGGCATAACATTGTGACTGAAAACATGACACATCCCAGATGGTGCGGTCAAAAGAGAAAGGGCCCCGTCGGCCTAGGTCACTCAGTGGCTATGTATAGCAGAGCACTGTCATCTTAAGCTGGATATGTAGCATTACAAAAATATACTCTTGTTTCATTAAAGCTGCAGAGATTTCACGATTGCTGTTGTGACATAAAAAATAACTGGTGTCTTCCCCCTACTCTAGACACAAAACTCCTGAAATGCTTATGACTCAGTAATAGGAACTTTTCCTTGACAGCGAGACTCCCAGTGGGCTCCTGGATAACTTGAGAATGGGGCTAGTCACCAGAAAGACCAAGCCCTGATTAGAAGTTTAGAACCTGTGGTCCCACTCCCATTCTCCATAGTGACTGAGTTAATAATCAATCCTTCTATGTGGGGAAGCTCAAAAAAATCTGTAAGCATGGGAAAGAGCTTCCAGTTTGGTGAAGACATACACAAGCAGGACATGATGCACTTCAACTCCACAGGATAAGCGCCTGTGCTTGGGACCCTTCCAAACTTCTGACCCTATGTAGCTCTCCACCTGGCTTTCTATCTGTTCTCTTTGTAATGCCCTTTATAACAAACAGGTAAACGTTTGAGTTCTTTGAGCCATTCTAGCAAATGACCTAACCTGAGAAGAGGGTCATGGGGCTCTCCCATCTAGATATTAGGCAGAAGTTGTGAATAATCTGGGGACCAAACCACACGTGGAGATGATCTTGTGGGACTGAGCCCTTAACCTAGAGGGTCTGGGCAAACTCAAGGCAGATGATATCAGAACTGAATTGAATATTAACACACCCAGTTGGTGCNTTTTTTTTTTTTTTTTTTTTTTTGAGCCTGGATCTTGCTAAAATGTTTAGGGCCTCGCTAAGTTGCTGAAGCTGGCTTTGAACTTGTGATCCTCCTGCTTCAGCCTCCCAAACTGCTGGAATTACAGGCATGCACCACCCATACCTGGCCCCGAAAAATAGATCCTTTAAGGAAAAATGACTGTGAAACTTAAGAGAGTATAAAACTACTCCAGGGTGTTTGAATCCTGAATCAGACATGTTTTGCAACTAGAATTTTAAGTAAACTGTCAGTTCTGTCAACATTTATGCACAACCAATAAAACTGAAGAAATTATACATTTCATATTCTTAATATAGTTTTCTTCATTCTACAGTAAAATATTCTCATAGCGGGTAAGAAATTGTAAGATTACCACCAGCAACAGGAAACATATGAGTGAGAGATGTCTGATTAGTTTGGATTTATTGACAGATATTTGATTATGTTTTATTCCAGAAAGCTCTATCTGTTGCAGTAATAAGAAAATAATTGCTGTGCAAAAGCTTTGAACAACAAATATTGTCTTCATTTATTAGTCCTTTGCTTATAATTGATACCAAAATTGCAAATGTAGTAATTGCATGATTACTTCTCCACATATTAATGATAGTAGAAATAATTTCCAGCACATTTAACCTTCCAGGCCTGTTGTATGTGTTTGTTTTAAATTTACATAATGTTTACCTTTGTTAGCATACATATTTACATTTCAGGTTATATATGTTTTAAGTAGCCAAAATCTTTGTAAAATCAAAACACTCAAGTATCTTAATACTAAAGACACAAAAAGTGAAGCACTTCCAATTATTTAATAATAAAGGTAATGAGAACAAAAGAATAAAATAAAGACACATGAAGCAAAACCCCCACATTATCTAAAATTGATGTAGTTGTGTGCTAATATATCTGTCAAAGAAAAAGTCATTTTAAAATGATAGAGTCAAGGAAGATTTGAAAAATATTTATGAACTCTATTTTTAATGTGTATATACATTAGTGTTTTAATCAGTTTTTTCATTGCTGTAACCAAAAGACCTGACAAGAATAATTTTAGAGGAGGAAAAGTTTGTTTGCACTCACTGCTTCAGAAGTCTCAATCCATGGATGGTTGACTCCATTGCTGTAGACCCAAAGTGAGGCAGAACATCAAGACAGAAGGGCATTCACGAGGAAAGCAGCTCAGGAAGGATAATCAGGAAGCAGAGAGAGAGAACCCTGGCTCACCAGGGACAAATATATATCCCAAAGGCATGTCCTCATATTCACCTTCTCTGGCCACAACCCATCTGCCTACAGTTACCAGTTAATCCATTCAAGTGGATCAATGCACTGATTAGGTTAAAACTCTCATAACCCAATCATTTCACCTTGAAACTTTCTTGCCTTGTCTCACATATGAGCTTTTTCAGAACATCTCCTATCAAAACCATAACAATTAGAAGAAATGCACTGCTTATCTCTCTACCCACCTCACTGGCTACCCTGCACCCCACTTAGTCATCTCCACTCCAAAAATACTGAAATGCTGACAGCCAAGTTCTCCAAATGGTGCCATAATTTTTCCTTGCCTTTGTTCTCATGGAAACTCTCTTTTCCATCCTTTTTACCTAATTTTTGCTCCAAATCGAGGCTTTGGCTTAAATGTGGCTTCCTCCAGGTTCTTAACCCTGCTCTCCTATTCTTGCATAGGTATTCCTCCTATCTAGGTTCCAAAGTGCTTTACTCTTATTTATATCACAGTGCTTAACTCACTATAGGTTGCTACATGCTTCACATTTGCTTCCCCTAAAATTCATATGTTCATGCCCTAATTCCTAGTAGTACTGTATTTGGAATCAAGTCCTTTGGGAAGTAATTAGATGTGATGATGTGAATGCCCTTATAAAAGGAGGTAGAAATACAAGACTCTGCTCCCTCTCCTCCTCCTCCGCATGCACACACCAAGGACCATATGGACCAGGGAGAAGTCATCATCAAAACTTAATCATACTGGCACACTGATCTTGAACCTTTTATTCTACAGAACAGAAAAGCACATTGTCTAAGCCACCAATTTATGCCATTTGTTATAAAAAACCCCAAGTGAGACAATATTGCAATCACCTGCATACCTATCAGAATCCACAGCTGGAAAGTACACTCCTGAGGCACAGGAACTTATCTGGGTTCAACACCATTTTGTTAGCATTAATATGGTCTCTGACACAAGCAGTGTCAATAATGAAAGTCACTGAAAAGAGCAATTGGAGTGTAACATGCATGTGACACAGTTAATTATACATCCTAATACAACCTTCACTAAGTAACAAAATCTTTCTCTTTGATGTTTTCTTACATATTAAAAATACTTTCAAGTCTGGAGTTTACAGCGTTATCTTAGAATAAGGTTCCTAAACATAATGTTGACAAAAGGAAAAAAATAACTGAAAACTTTTATGATGAGAGAATCCCATTTGCTTAATTCCACTCAAAAATTAAATTCAGGGTAAATCCTCCTTTTCTTAAACAAGGTGGTATGGCTTTCAAATTTTACACTTATTCCACCTTCGCCCACTGAGTGGTAGCAAGGTAGATTATAGGTTTGACCTCAGCTGCAAAGATAAGAATTAGTCTACATCAATCATGGTCATTCTACTTTCTCTGCCAGTAATTTTTCTTAGAAATGGGCCTATAACCAAATTCTAACCTATGATATAGGAAGCTTCAGGAAGGGTCCAGAGGGTCTAGAAAGTGGCTACTGAGTATGAATGAGGAGCATGTAGTTCTAATGCATGCAATGAATGCCACTGCAACCATCTTGCTTCCATGGGAAAAGGAAGCTTAGGGACGACATGCCACAAGAGGCCAGGGAAAGAGACAAGTGATCAAAGAGCCAGAGGTGCCTGGACTTTCGTCTACATGAGCTACTAACATTGTATTTAGTACTGTGTGAGGCTGCACTGTGCTTTTTTTTTAACTTGGAGCTTTCCTGAAAGAGGCATCACTTGGCTTGGTCTATTGTTGACTTACCTTTCCGAACTCTAAGGTGACATTTTTCAAAGGTGAACGTATAACGATAGTATCAAAATCACCCAGGACGTGGTTAAAAACTACATACTGATTAGGTCTCATATCCAATGATTTACTAAGCCAGATTTTTCACAGATAGGAAAGAATCTTTAGGTAAAGAAGTGCCCCCAGGTATACAACAAGAAGAATCTCTCTTAAAAATTATTATTATATGTGCAATAATAATTATGCTAAAGCAACTGCTAGTTGAGTAATTCTCATGAAGCAACAAGCAAGCTAACAAAAGGGTCTTGTGAAATTGCTATTACAAGGCCAATGATCCAGACGTGAAGTTGGCACTCTCATCTTGCTTAACAGCTATGCCAAGAGATCCTTTTAGTCCCTTCATTCCTGTTACCCAGAGGATTAAAATTAGCTTGGGATTGCTCAGGTAAAGTTACAGACTGTCCACATCTGACTCCTAGTTTTACTTTTCTGTTTTGCACTTCCATTTCTCCTTGAACAAACAAATATAATGTAGTATAATATAATGCCAATAGAAAAGATATACCAGGTTCTTAAATACATACAGAGACTTTGCAAAATGTGCACACGTTTGCATGCAAATAATAGCTACTAAAGTAATTGCTGTGTTATGGGGGTAGAACAATGAAACTTATTTTAAATAACTATTGATATTATGTCATCATTTCATTAAAAAGGTATAAAAATATCTGTATACTGAAGAATGGTCTTCAATTAATTTGCACTTCTTGATTTTTGGTCTTGATATCCTTCTCTCTGGTATACAAATGACAGAATCAAGGCTAATATCTCTGGTAATGAGAGAAGGAAACAAAAACAGCCTTATTTTGCATGTTCCACATTGGAAAATTTACTTGCTATTAAATATCATCCTTTGAAGATCCTTAGAAGTTCTATCCTTATGTCCCACTCCCCTTTATGTCCCTGTATCTTATCCCTTAACTGAAACTCACATATCCTGGCCACCGCCTCCACAAAAATCTGAAAAATGTTAGAAATAAAATGTCATTGTATTATACTAGAAACGTAACCATTTTTTAAAATCTCTCAAAATGTCAGACTCAGCTAGGTTCAATGTGTTCTTGATTTAATGCTGTTCTTGTGTTTCTTTATTTTGGTATCTGCCCCTAGACGATCTCTGAAACACATAAAATTAATTCATCTTCACATTTTGTCTTCTTTTATTTTGGGAGAAAAACAGACCTGAGTGCCATTATATATTCTGGAGAAAATGTATGATATATATTACCAGCTGTAAAAAAGAAAATTCTCATTTAAAAATTCCACACCCAATTAAATTTTTCATTATATGGAATTTATTCTAGAAATATGTTCCTATGTTCCTAAGATTGTGATAACTACCTGTGTTTCTTTGATCCTTCTGTTGATCCTTAATTGGTATTCTTTGGAAATTTTCAAAAAACAGAAGAAACAGGATTCTTTTAATACAATTAAAATTGGCACCGAAAATAAGACCACGCATACCAGGACTATCACTTGAAAAAATTTTAAGAATTTGTTTAAGGAATACCATTGAAAATGGATTTTTCTAGTTAATTAGGTCTCAACAACTGTCCAATTCAATTTACAAAGATAACATTCTGAGCTTGTGAGAGGCTGATTGCATTGTCTTATAAAACGTATAGAAATTCTGTTCACTTCCCATCAGTTTATACTACTAGGAAACATATCCAATGAATATTTTCATGTTTCTGCACACTCAGGTCTTTCTGAGCAAGTTACTGGCAACCCGAGTCAAAGATGATTGAATGGTCTCTACAAAAAGGTAGAAGTTAGACATAGTTAATTTCTCAAAAGATTTAAAGGCTTACCTCACTCAGGGCTATTTGGTAACCATCTAATGGTAATAAAAGTCTAGGCATCTTTCCTTCCTCTCCTCAGATTAGGTTCATTTCTCCATGGCTGACAGCATGTAGATAGACCTGCTGCCATAAGCTCTGGGTTCCATAATCTGGTGGTTCCTCTAGTTCGGTGAAAACCTTACATGCTCAAGAATTTCTGACCCTCAATATCCTGCCCCATGTGAAACTGGATTAAGGGGAATGAGTAACTCTTCTGAATCAGAGAACAGGCCTTTTTATTCACAGAGTATCTTAGCATTGCTAGTTTTTCTATACATCACTAACAAATTTGCTGAAAAATAAATCATGAAAGTAATCTCATTCATAATTTCCATGCACACAAATATACCTATAATTTTAATAAAGAAAATGAAAGAATCTCTACAACAAAAATTACAAAACACTGATGAAATAAAGAACTAAAATGGAAAAATACCTCCCATGTTCATTAATTGGAAAAATATTGTTAAAATATCATACTACCCAAATAATCTACATATTCCATGCAATTCCCTTTAAATAGCAATGATATTCTCATGGAACTAGGAAAAAATCCTAAAATTCATATGGAAACATCAAAGATCCCAAAGAGCCAAAGTAATCCTGAGATTATAAAAGTAAAGCTAAAGAAATAACAATACCTGATTTCCAGACATCATAGAGAGCCATAGTAATCAAAATGGTGTGGTACTATTATAAAAACAGACTAATGGAACAGAATAGAGATCCCAGAAATAACTCCATACATCTTGACGAAGGTGCCAAAAACATAACCTGGAGAAAGGGCAAACTCATCAGCAAATGCTGCTGGGAGAACTGGATATCCACATGCAGAAAAGTAAAACTTGACCCCACCCTTACTGTGATGTCTATTCATCCAACACAGTGTTAATATCTAGAACACAGAATATATGAATAATTCAGAAAACATGATAATAAAAAGCAAGCAATCCAATTAAAAATGAACAGATGATCTGAATAGATATTTGTCAAAAGATGTACAAATGAAAAAAATATAAAAAAAATGTCATCATTTGCCATCAAGGAAATGCAAATCAAAACAATGAGATAATAACCATTTTCACTGGGGTGAGACATTATCAAACAAACAAACAAACAAACAAATGCTGGTGAGGATTTGGAGAAAAGGTTTTGGTTTTGGTTTCTCTTGGTACTGGGGATTGAACCCTGGCATGCTTAATCACTGAGACACATCCCCAGACCTTATTTATATTTTATTCAAAGACAGGGTCTCACTAAATTGCTGAGGCTGGCTTAGAACTCATGATCCTCCTGCCTCAGCCTCCCAAGCTGCTGGGATTACAGGCATGCACCCTGCTGAAAAGGAATTCTTAAAAGACAATAATGTAAATTAGTAAGTCACTGTATGGAACAGAATAGAGTTTTTCAAAAACTAAAAACATAACTACCACATGACCCACCCATCTCATCTCTGGATATATATTTAGAGGAATTAAATCAGGATATAGAAGAGATACCTGCATGCCCATGTGTACTATAGTATCATTCACAGAAGCTAAGATATGAAATCAGACCAGGTGTCAGTCAACCGATGAATGGATAAAATCTGGTACATATATATGATGGAGTATTAGTCAAATAGAAAGAATGAAATTTTGTCATTTGCAGCAAAATTAATTGAAATAGAGAAAATCATGTTCAGCAAAATAAATCAGACACAGAAGACAAGTACCACATTTCTCTTTCATATATGGAAACTAATAAAGTTGACCTGAAAGTAGAAATGTGAATTGCCAGGAACGTGGAAGAGAGTCAGGGACAGGAAGGGATAAGGGTCGAGGCAGACTGGTTAGACATGATCAATGCATGTTATATCTGTGTATGGAAGCACTATATTGAATCACAATAATATATACAATTCATATTTTTAAAGAAAAATATCAAAAAACAACTTCCAGGTCAAAATTTATGGTTCTAATTTTTCATAAGAAGATTTAAGCAGCATTTTTATTATTTACATCTAAAATACTTAATTTTTGCAAAGTTTCTAGAGAATTTCCCTAGCATCCACCTTTATCTACTTCTAGGGTATAAGCACATCACCTCTACATGCCCTGCACACCTCTGTGCTTATGTACATTTGACAGAGAGAGTTTGTGGTAACATGCTAACATAAAATTTACTGTTTTAAATATATATATATATATATATTAATACCAGAGACTGAACTCAGGAACTCTACCACTGAGCCATATCCCCAGCCCCAGCCCTATTTTGTATTTTATTTAGAGATAGGGTCTCACTGAGTTGCTTAGCACCTTGCTTTTGTTGAGGCTGGCTTTCAACACCTGATCCTCCCTTTGGAGCTCGCTGGGATTATGGGCATATGCCACTGCGCCCAGCCTTTAAATGTTTTTTAATTGTCCAGCACTGTTGTATTTTCTACATGCACATTGCTATACAATAGATCTCTAGAAATTTCTCATCTTACAAAGCTAAAACTCTGTAACTATTTGACAATTTCCCTGGAACCATATTTCTATTTATTGGTTGCTACTCTAGATGGTATACAGTACCACATATTCTTTATCCATTCATCCACTGATGGACACTTGAATTGCTTCCACCTCTTGCCCACTATGAATAATTTTGCAATGAACATAAGTGCTCGAACATCTCTTTGAGGTTCTATTTTCAATTCTTTTGCATAATCAATAAATTTTGAGTGCATAAATGGCAATTTAACAATGAATGGCCAGAAATATTATAATATAAATATTTGGACCTGGAATTTGTGTCACAGATATATACTGAGTCATGGCACTATACAATTTTCTTTGTATCATGCAGTGAAATATGTTACATTGTACCTTCTTTTTCTTATCAGTAATCTTCTACTCTTTTGATAAATAAATGTATCAGACTATAAAATATTTTTTAAAAGTAGTATCAGTGAATATAAGTTTTGTTGAACATAGATGGTTGGATTAAATGGGAGGCATATAGTAAATGTCATATCAAAAATAGTTTTCAAAATATATTAAATTTAATAGTTTTATGTTCAGTTAACTTGTTTTAATTCAAATAGTCAGCTTTATTAGGGAAATTGCTCCCTTCTCCTTCTCTTTTCTTCTTTGCTTTCTTCTCCCAGTCTCTCCTTCCCCTTTCATACACGTGTACTTTGAAAATGAAAAGTATTATATTTTTGATCCTAACTACTCACTATAATACATACTGACACTTAACTGCTATGATCAGAATCCAAAAATCTATATAATGCCAATTAATATTACTCAGCATGACATTTGCATACCTTCAGGTATATCAGCTTTTAAATCATTCTTCAGCAGAATACCAAGCATGGGGCCTCTATTATGGCTTGAACTTACCTTTTACATAATACCATTAAGAAGTGTGCCCCCCAAAAGACACAGTTGGCTAAATAAATTTCTTCCATCATTCTTGCCATAGAACCTCTAAGGAATCTTATGCCTCTTTATAATGAAGAATACAATAGTTTTCTTCTATAAGACAGACTTTTAGAATGGCTGAGGTAGTAAATATTACATCTTTGAACATATTTATATTTAGTCAACCAAGAAATTCAGATAGTCCAGTCACCTTGAAGAATAATTCAAGTGCAAATAGTGATCTTTTTAACAACAGAATCATCTATCCATACTGCATAATGGAATTACTCTGCATTTTTCATAAATTTTTAAATAAAACTGCTTTTCTATAACATAAGCCATGACTGTTAGTAACTATATTCACACAATACATATGGTAACTTCCACAAATATACACTAGAGAGATTATTCATTTTTAACCATTACCAAAAAGCTATTGAATAGCACAGACCCATAAAATGCAAAGTTACAAAATTCCATTAGGAGAAATAGTGACCCAAAGCAACTGCAGACATGAAAACATATTAAAGTGTTCCCCAAACCTGTTATTTTATATCTATCCTAACTCATTCTTCCTCCTCTGTCACAGAACTCATTTCCCCTGCTTGCTTTAACTCACTTCCTTGACAATATTTTATTTACTGAACACATGTGTCAAAATAATCTACTCATGTTTCATTCTTTTTATATTTTTGTATATTGAGAGTAATGCATGTGTTTTTTTTCCAAAAAAGAGAAATATAAGAATAGGAAGCAACCTTCTACATGAAGAAAAAAGATTTTCTGCTTTTAGTGGAATTAAATTACAATATATAATGATGTTAATTACTCCTGAGGAAAAAACAACAAAATGTTACAATTTTATTCCAAACATGGTACCTTTCAGATATTTTAAACATATAGGGACTAAAAATAGACCACAGTTTTTAATATTCTTTTTAATGTTTATAAATGTATTATTTTAGTTATAAACCAAATATATAAGACACAATAAACAAAAAAATGCTCATTTACTACTATTGCATTATTCTAAAGAGCAAACAAGCTACCAGCTATCAGAGCTTTAGAAACTATAGCATTAAGTAGTCAAATTAACTTATTCATACTATGATATGACTAACATCCCATTAACTGTTGGATTTTCATGCCCTTTAGCAGCTCCCTTGACATTCTGTAGAGTCTAAATTAAAAATAGAGATGCTTCTTCCTTGTCTATAGCTCTAGCACTTTCTTCAGCAGAGGTGAGAACTGAGGCTCTAAGCAAGCGAAGTTTATGAATAATGAAAATGCATCTTAACTATCCGTGGATATTTTGTCTAGTGCTTAAACTGTAACACAGTAGGTGATCAATAAATGTTTGAAGCCAAGGTTGTAAAATGGTATCTTCTGTTTGCTCCTTTAGGTGGTGATTCCAGAACAAGAAGAAACACCTAGATCTTCCACACGCTGTGCTCACCACTAGTGCAAGACCCAAAACACTCTAGTACCAGAAAACCATAAAATCAAGGATAAGGGTGTCCTTCTCCCATAACCAAGTAGGTACATGAGCCCATGTACCTGAGCTCTAATTTCACTCTATATCTTGGGTTTTTTTCCAATAACAACTTTATTAATCTATAGTTCACATAACACAACATCCAGCCCTTGTAAGTAGAAACATGGATGGTTTTGAGAGTATTCAGAGAACTGCCTAACCATTACTAAGATCTAGTTTCAGAACATTTTCTCACTGTATAAAGAAACCTTATACTCTGACAGTTATTCCCCATTCCCTCATCCTTCAAGAGTCTGGCAACCATTAATACACTTTTTATTTCTGTAAATTTCATTATTTTGAACTTTTAACATAAGTAATCAGATGGTAAGTGGCCCATGTGACTTCTTTCTTTCACTTATCACTTTTCAGGGTTCATCTGCATTGTATCACTGAATTATCTTAGCAGCCACAGTGAACACCCAGTGTCTACCTAAAAGTAAACATGTATCAGTACTTCATTATATATTGTCAAATAACCTTCCACTGCACAGGTATATTTGTGCAAGTGTAGGCTTTCATTTCTCTTGGACATATAACTAGAATGAATTTGGTGGTTCATATAGCAACACTATGCTTAATGCTTTGAGAAACTACCAACCTGTTCTCCAGAAAAACTACACGATTTTATAATCCCACTATTGACACAAGAAGGTTCTAGTATCTCCACTTTCTTAAAATACTTGTTATTGTCTTCTTTTATTTTAGCTATCCTAATTGATGTACAGATGTACCTTGTGATTTGCATTTCCCTAATGGCTATTGCTATTTTCAGGTTACTAGTGGACATTCATATATTTTTAAAGTAATAATAAGCAAAATATTTGAATTGATAGCGAGTTTATTGAGTTGTAAGAGTTCTTTATAGTTCAGATTTAAGTCTCTTATCAGATATATAAATTGCAAAGATTTTCTCCTGTTCTGCAGTTTTGTTGACTCACTTTCCTGATAAAACTTTTGTGCTTCAAAGGATGTTTAGTTGTGACTGGGTCTAAGTTATCATTCTTCCTTTTATTTCTTGTGTTTTGGTGTTATATCTAAGAAATCACTGCCTAACTCCAGATTTTGAAAATTCATTCCTATGGTTTCTTCTTGCAGTTTTATAGTTTTTCTATTACAGTTAGACCTGTGATTTGTTCTGAGCTAATTTCTGTGTGTTTCATGATTACCATATGAAGTAGGGTCCAACTTGATTCCCTTGAATATGGATATATAATTGATCCAGCACTATTTATTGTAAAGGCTATTCTTTCACCACTGAATTATCTTAGGACCCACGGTGAACACCCAGTGTCTACTTAAAAGTAAACACACATTTGCTGCATATTCTATTTGTTCTACTTTAGATTTCTTCAAGATTATAGATCATTTTTGTAATGATCCATACAGCCCAAATTCTGTTTAAAGAGGCAGCAATCTCCAATTAATTTTCATTTCAAAGATAATGCTTTTCAAGATATGATCTGTATTTACTAAAAGCTGCGCTAAGCAAATTATGTTGACTCTTCACAATAATACTATGAAGGTATTTCTAAAACACCTATGCTCATTGCGTTACAACTCTACCTGTGGTTGTTCACTCATCGATAAATGATCTGTGATCAATGGTGACTAATTGTGCAAAGTCAGACTGCTTTTAAGCCCTTTTGTTAACAGAGATAAAACAACCAGTATATTGCCTTGGAGCTGCCTGACGGGCATTTGCTTTGCTCAGTGTGTAGTTTCATTCTGGGGAATGACTCTCCCTCCCCTTGTGATATCTTGGTGGAGCTGTAAATGGATATGCTCTACCCTCCCACTATGGGCCCTCAGGGGTTCCAGAAGGTCCCATCATGGATTCTTTCCCGCTTGCCATCCAAATAAATGTTAGGTGTTTGGGCAAACTGAACTATTGGTTCTCAGAAATTCAAGCAGGGTGATACAAAGGCAGAATAAACTATTTGACTTCATTCAGCCTCATAAAGCTGCCAGGGAAAGGTGAATAAAATTTTCCTACCCCCAAGAGCAACAAAGATATGACTGGTTCCTCTGCCAAGCTGCTTTCCAAGCACTTTCCACAAAGAATATCAATTAGAAGATAGCAAAATCAGGAGAATAACTGAATTTCGACATTCAATTTAAACAAAAGTAAACCATGAGTTCCTGGATTTTTTTTTCTTCACTAACATGTGGGATGGAGGCTGACTATGTAGAAAATACCTGATGAAATGACCAGCTCCTGGACAATTAAGTGTCCAGGGCATTTACTATATAAAGTTCTATTCCTAGGGCCACATTTCCCACTTCCCTAGAGAACAAGAAACAATACTGCCATATAGGAAGCTGTGTTGTGTGGCCATCAGTTAATAAAGTCCTAAAGGCAGGCATCATTTTTTGGAAAATTTAAGTCCACTTTCAAAGCAAACTGTACTAGTCTAACAGCGATACTGTAACAAAATATCACAGTTTGGGGGGCTCAAACAATAGAAGCTTTTTTCTCGCAGCTAGGGAGCCTAAAAGTCTAGGATCAAGGTGCCATCCGGGTGCTTTATGATGAGGAATCTCTTCCTACCTTATACAGAGCTACTTTCTTGCTGTGTCCTCACTTCAGCTTTGTACGCACTTTGAGATCCATCTCTAGTGTTTCCTTCTTCTCTTGTAAGTTCGCCAGTCTTGTAAGGTTAGGGCCTACCCTGATGACCTTAGTTAGCCTTAATTATCTCTGTAAAGGCACTATAACCAAACACTGGGAGGTTATGGCATCAACACATGAATCTGGGGATGGGGCAGTCCTGAATACACAGTGTTAGAAAACTTTCAAAATAGTTTGTGGTCACTTTGTTTTCTTTCTCTCTTTTCCAAAAATTTACATTTGTTGTATTCATCAGGTATTTCCTAATTTACCTTATTTTCTTTCTATTTTAAGAGCCCACAAATATTACCACACATAAATGAGCATGCTGCTCCAGGTGTTCCCAATACCAACAATGAGAAGCTTCTCATTAGCAATCACTGATCGTACCTGTTTAGGTAGCATTAACAAGATACACATGTTTTGTTAGGAATACATGCTTTATTTTAGCATCTTTGTTTCTAGTTCTTACATTTTTTTCTGATGTTCTTCAGAAGATTTAACATTATTCAATTCAATCATAATATGAGTATTTATTAAATGTCCTGAATTGATTTAGACCCTAAATATGTCAAACGATAGGTCGAACACATAAGATAATATGAGCAAGATATATACTGCAATTGGAGAATATGATTACAAATTTTTTGACTCTCTTCCCATCAAAAAGTAGTATATTTCCCCTTGCCTTGTCCAAGAGGGGTGAGGATCCAAGCTCAGGTATCTTTGTAGGGACAAGGAGTTTTTAGCCATGCATGTGAGGTCTTTCAACTCAGCACCAAATCTCAGAAGTTAGTGCTCTATTCAAGAGAATTGAATCTGGAGATGTCCAAGTCTGAATCACTAAAACTGATGGTTTTGCTGTTTCATGAAAAGAAGAAATTAAGGGTATGGATTGTTAAAGTTGTTAGACAGTTCTGAGGCGGGCCAACGCTAGCACAAGGATCTCTTTGGTAAAAAATGGAGATGGGAGAGTCAGACAGAGATTAGAAAATGCTACACTTCTGGGTATGAAAACTGAAGAGGAGACCATGGGCCCAGGAATGCAAGGGGCTTCTAAAAGTGTGGAAAGACAATAAAATAGATCCTGTCCTAGAACATTCAAAAGGAACACAGCCTTGGTGGCATCTTGATATTAGCTCCACGAAACCCATTTGGAGTTTTGGCCTTCAGAACTGTAACATACTAGATTTTTTATTGCTTTAAGCCATTACATTTGTGGTAATTCATCACATCAGTGACAGGAAACTGCTTTGACCAAGAGTGTGGTGGAAATGAGGCTTTACAACTGGGTCATTAAAGACAAAACAGCTTTTCCTTTCTCCTGACTTGCTCCTGCTCAGGACAAGTAAGAGGTCACATGAAGGCACTCTGTTGACAGCCCCAGCTCAGCTAGGTCTTCTAGTCATCCCAGCCTAAGCACAAGACACACGAATCAAGAAGCCTTCATATGATTCCATCTCGTCTCCTTTTAAGCAAGCCCTGAGTCCTTCTAGTCACTCTAGGCAATGCCTTAGACAGCATAGAGCAGAGAAATGCTATCCTTAAACTTTAAAAATGATGGTTGCTTTAGACCACTGTTTTGAGATGGTTTTTCAAACAGTAACTGAAATAGGCTTTGGTTCTTAGAAACAGAGTACTGTCATTAACTGACCTAAAGGTTTGGCAATGAATAAGCAAAACAACACATGTGGTTTCATCCCTTATGAATTTTGATTGGAGGTACAGATAAGTAAATAAGAAATAGCAATAAAGACTAAAAAGTGCCACAAAATGAGTGAAACACTGAACTGGTATTTGTCATAGAAGCACTGAACGTCATCTGTGGTGGTCAAGGAAGAGTTCTTCTGCTTAAGGACATCTCCACTGATTACTACTAGAAGGCAGCAAGAAGATTCTAAACCAAAGTGGGCCATGTGTGATGGTGGGGGTACAGCACAATCATGTAATATTTGAGAACATAAAATAAGCTACTGTATGCCTGGAGCTTAGCAGGTAAGAACAGATGTATCTGAAGTTGAAGAAATAGGAGGCCAGGCCTTGAGATATTTAGCACAATATGCCAGGTATTTTCTTTCTTATCCTATGGGGAAGACTACTGATGTTAACGCAGGGAGGTGGCATGATTGTACTTTAAGTTTAGAAGCATCATTTTGACTAAACTAGAAAGAATGGGTTAGATAGTAGTAACACAGAGAATGCAAATATTCTACTAACAACACCCCTGGCAGAAAATCAGTGGGCTAGGTAGGGGCTATAAAGATGAAGAGGACAGAATAGATTTTAGAATGAGTTAAATAGTAAGAAAGGTAGACATATAGAATGAAGCCAGTGGAGTAGAGGAAGAGTACTAGAGGGAGGGAGGTGAGTAAGGAAAGGGGAAATAGAGGGGAAATGAACTGACCAATTATGTTGTTTCCATGTACACATATATGCCAATAAATTTCACTATTATGATGCACCAATAATTTTTTTAAATGAAGCCAAATTTTTTCACTTGGGCAAGTGATTGAATAGTGGCACCTGACCTTGACAAAGGAAACCAAAAAGGAGAACAGCTGGTGGGATAACATGGTAAATCATTATTAAATGTTTGGATCCTTAGAAATAAAGTGAAAAAAAAGTTTCACTATAAACATGAAAAATTGGCAGATTTCTCAGATATGAGAATATTTCTTCAGGAATGTTTTCAAAAATAGATGTTGAAAGAAAAAAAAGAATCAAATGTGTTTGTACATTAAAGATTAAAGCACTAGGAAATTCACTGTGTGGGAACAGGATCAAGCCAAAAACCAAAATCAATAGTTGCTATTTCTAGCTTTAATATTCAATATATAAATATTCCCATAAGAAGGAAGAAATTATCCTTTAAAAGGCTGCCTGCTCAAAAGAAAAGTTATTCAGACTCAGCTCTCTAGTTTCTCAGGAAAGGGGAAATCAACAAGAATCTTTAAGCTTTTGAGTTTGAAATTATTCAACAAGCCATCAAATAGCCAGTCTGCCAAATTATCTCTCATATTATAGAATATCACCCCTATACTGAGAGACCAGATTAGCTATACTCAACTAAAACACTTCCTTCATTACCACAATTTTCCTCTTAAGTGGGTAACATAACACAATACTCATTCTGATTGACAGAACATTTTCAGATCTAATTATAATTTCCACCAGTTTCAGAACATGTTGTGTTTTCAATATAAATTCCAACACAATTGGATGATTCACACACATCAATATGATTCTAGGGCAACAGTGATATCAAATTCTGTGTTGTTGCACAGGCAAACAGTAAATTGGTAGGATCAGTTCGTTTATTTTTGTCACAAAATAATGTTAATGAGGCCAAGGTCAAGAGCTTAATCTCTTTTTAGGGAACTTAGAATTGCTTTCACCAAATTAGCCCCCCTAACATGGGCCAATAGGTTCATAAATGCATTTGACTGATTGTAAGGGTATTCTTGAATTAAGGCTGCATTTTAAGTCCAATGACACTTCTAGAATCAAAAATTAATGTTCATACCTGAATGATTATGTGTCAGTAGCTCTCTTTTTGGCCCTTACATTGTTTGGTCAGCATCACACAATGTCATCTTTCACAGCCTTACTGTGGAAACATTTATTATCTGTTTCTTGTTCAACTTCTTTATCTCCTCATTCTGTTGATCTGTTATTTTGTCATTAGCCTTTGAATGCTGCAGTCTAGCTGGGCAAAATTCACTAGCCACTTATCAAGCAGAAACGAACTTTATTTTTACAACACACACTGAAGCACCACACAAGCTCTTCAGGAATTCCCTCAGAGCCCAACTGCCACCACTGGCTTCCACAAGCCTCTCAACCCCACCACTCTTCCTGCTCTTGAGGCCGATTGGCTGGGTCGTGTGGGCAGAGCCAAAAGAGTCCCCCAATGAGCACCTCCGTGGTCTGAAAGGGCGGGGAAACAGCCCAATGAGCATCACTGCAGAGGAGCCAATCAGCTGGCAGCTGGAAGTTTGCTGGGGCGCTGTGAGCCAATCATCAGCTGGCAGCTGGAAGTTTGCTGGGGCCCCTTAGGCTGTGGCTCTCAACATCTGTTTAGAGCCCCATCTTAATCCTTGGACTTGCCAATCAGGACTATTTCTGAAGCTGTATCACTCTATTGCCTTTATTCAAGCACAACTCAGACCTTCTCTCTTCCCACAAGGACTTCAGCTACCATTATTCCATATTCCATAAACTCCAGCCTAGCACCTACGCCACTCTATCCTCCCTCAAGTCTTTGGCATATTTCCCTGCCAACCCTTTAGGCAAAGCCTAGCCAAACAATACTCTAATCTTTAGGGCTGCAAATAGCCTAATTAATATTGCTACCTGAGTATCTTCCAGGCACTTTAAACTTGAAGCTACCTTGGAAACTATTTCTCCTCTTCCCACCCTTCTTGACACATGATTCCTCCTTCCTATGGTGGCTTACGCCAGAAACATGGGAGGTATCCCCAGCTCTCTCCTTCCCCTTATTCCATATCAAGCCCTGTAATGTCCATTTTACTTTCAAAGCAAACAATGAAAGCATTTGTAACTATTTTCCAGTTACCTAACTGGTAAAACAACTGATACTTTCCATTTCTTCTATTAAAAAAAAAATTGACTTATGACCAGGGCGAATTTAATGTTTATAGCTAATATGAAGCTAATTCCTAGTTTTACCCTACATTTTCACTGTCTCTATTTTACAATCTCCCTACCAGAAATTAGTTTTGTTTCTATAATTGCATGGACTAGCTGTACATGTTAATGAAATGATGTATTTCAGTGAAATATTACATAAACTGGTAACATTTGAATTTTAACAAGCTTGATTCTATAAAAACTAGGTAGAATTTTTAGAAAAACCCCAAGGAAAATTGCTAAATGAATTGTTTTTAAATCACATATGGGCAAAATTAACGGGAAAAGTGACAAAAAAAAAAATAGTTTCCTGTTCTCATTTGCATGCATCTCATAAAAACATTCACAGATGTCTTTAAATTCTTGCTTCGCTTTAGGGGAATCAAAACTGGGAATCATAGAGGAAGCAACTATGGGTATGGTTCACATGTAACCAAACAAAACCATTTCAGAACTTTTAGTCACAGACTCACATTCAACAAATGGCCCCAAGGCTGCATCAAAGATAGGCAATAAATATTTATAAAAAAATTTACATTGGAATAAAATATTGAAATATATATACACACACATATTATTTAGGATCTCTGCTCTTTAATCAATTCTTTAATCAACCTATTAGTAGAAATCTCGCTGTTTAATATAATAGCTTACATACTGATAGGAACCCAGTAAAAAATATAGCTACTAACTTCCCCTCACTTTTTTTTTTTTTTGTACAGGGGATTGAACCCAGGGCACTTTACCATTGAACTACACCCACAGTCCTCTTTATATTTTACTCTGAGACAGGGTTTCTTGCTAAATGGCTAAGGCTAACCTCAATATTGTGATCTTCCTTACTTAGCCTCCCAAATTGCTGGAATTACAGGTGTGTGCCACCATGCCAGGTTCAACTACCCCATTTCTACAGATGGTTAGATTGAGGACTTCACCTGTGTATTAACTTAGCCCTGTCCACTTCTGTCCCCAGGCACCTTCACTAATCTTGGCCATAATAATTCAATAGCCTCAGAGCCTGCCTCTTTACTTTTACCCTGTCTTCTCTAAATTTCATTAATTATTGAAAAACAGGAAAAAAATTAAATTCAACTACAATTATGCCATTGCCCTACTTAACTTTTTAATGATGTTACACTTTAAAAAATATTCAAAATCCTTCCAGTGGCTTCCAAAGTCCTTCATGACCTAATACTCACATCTCCCTCCATCTTTACCCCACAACATGCTCTTTCTTGCTCACCCCATTTTGTTTACCTTGGTTCCCAATGTACCAAACTGCCAACTCTGTGAATGCCCCAATGCTGCTCACCCTGTTAGGGATGTTCTATAGCTTCTCTTCATTTTTCAGATCTTAACCTGAATATCAATTCCTCTCTGAATTCCAATCTAAATCACCCCATCTTATTAAAAATCACTCATTGCACCCAGTACTTTTCTTTCACTAGACTTATTTATCACAATTGATAAGTAAATATTTGTGTTACTATTTTACTCCTGTCTTTCTAAGGGACAGGGGCCATGTCTATTTTCCTCACCTTCCCAGCATCTTTCATAGTGCCATTGACCTAGGTAAAGCCACAAATGCCTACAGAATGAATTAACCTATCAACTTTTATATCTGCAGTAGAGTACAATAGGGGCCAAGGAGTTTTCAAATGCTCATCTAGTCCATAAAATTTCCACTCCCAAAGGGTTGGCAGTCATTCTTCAGTGATGGGGACTCCTTCATGAACTGCACTGTATTCTGGTCTGATGCCCATCACTGTTATATTTAAATTGCCTAATTTATGAACTCAGAATTCTGTTCCCACTTTTTAAGGATTTAGCAAATCTACCCAATAATACCTGTATAATGTTTGCATTTCCACTCAAGTTTCTCATTTGGGAATATATTCAAAGATTAAATATATAAGCCCTTTGAGTGTTTATCAGAATAGTGTAACAGGAGTCAAAAATATTTCCTATAGCCACTATCCCTTCTCTGCACATGAAAACCACCTTCACCCCATGAATGGCACTTGAGGAGAAAACATCAAGTCCTCACGCAAGCTCAATCCCAGTGTTATTTTAGAAACAGTTCTGGCAAGCACAGCTTGCAGTCAGAATCAGTAAATAAAGATTGGCTTTCTAGAAGGAGGCACGCTGCCAGCAGTAAGGAATAACAGTAGACATGAGAATTTTTTTTAAAAAGACAGCTGTCTGGATCCATTTAGTAGGCACCCAAGTAGGGCTACATATTGCAATATATCCCAAGGACAGTGTTAAATGCCTCACTGGACAGTGACAAAAATTTCTGATGATGTCCCTGTATATGAAGACAATTTTGTATTATTTTCACTGTGCATTTCTTTAGAAGTCAAGGATGAGAGTAAAACATGAGAGAGGAAAATTCACCTTAAAATGTATACTTATCTGGAATACATAATTTTTACATCAAGAAATCAAGGTATTGCCGTATCAGAGTTTTAGACCACATGCCTACTAAAATAAAATTTTAAAATGAACTCTACAAAGTTTGCAGTAAACTCATTTTCCTCATTTTCTCCTAAATAATAGGCACAAATATGAAAACATAAATTTCCAAAGTGAAAGATTCATTATTCTGCTTCACTGATTTTGTAATTGTGAAGTACCCCTCTATTGAGAGCCTGATTGGATTACTAAGAACATAAAAAAATATATATATATTACAGTATACAAGTTTAACGAGATTTCCTTAATAGTAAAGCACTTTAACTTGACAACTCTCCAAATGGGAACTAGGTTGGATAGTCTAAAAATAAATAAATACCATTCCCAATTAAAACAAAAAAAATCATAAAATTTTTTAAGTTTAAGTTTAAATTATACAGATATATATTTGATTCCCATGAGCATTATCTCCCTCATCCCATGAACTGCACTGTTTTTCCCTCCAGTGCAGATCATGGAATGAAGGAATATCAAAGTATATTCCTTTCACAGTGTTAAAGTAATGGTCCAAAGTAAATACAGTAAATGGAAACCTGTTTGATCCAATATCAAACTAAGTCAAATCCCCTGATTAGCAGAAATATAAATGTCAATCAAATCTATATAGAGTACCAAATTTAAAAAAAAATAAATTTTAATAGAAATTAGGTTTATTAAGTTCAAGATATTGTTCTAAGTTAGTAGTTCATCAGAACTATCTCATTTAATCTTCAGAAAAGGGATGACAGGTTAAGTGCTATGGTACTATCCATCTAAAAGTGAAAAAAAAACCCTAAGACATAGAATGGTTTTTAAGTTGCTTAAAATCATTCAGCGAGAAAATAGCAAAGGTAGGATGAAAATTCTGGAAGCCCATCTTTAGAATCTCCTTTTAATCACTACTAAAAAATCATTAATGAGGTTTTTACCAGTGCCAATGAAATATAAAACTATTTTTATAAAGTTATTAAGCTGAACAGAAATAAGAGTTATATAAACAAAATTTTGGAAAAATGATTTTTTTCCTAAAGTGCTTGTTATATGTGAAGAAAAACCACAAAGAAAAGTAACAATGAGATGCATTCAATGATTTCCAAAACGGCCTTGCTTCAGCAATCTGAAAATGTTTTTCTGTTTTAAACAAGAGATTAGAGAGGGAATAATAGTCACCTTCAAACTGTCTTATAAACAGTGGCCTATAAACAGTGTGCTACTGTGTAAATTAACAATATTACACAGTCATACTAATGTTTTAGAATCAGCATAGTCAAAGGCATTGTGTATGTAAATAAGAATCAGTTGAATTGTACTTCTCAAAATCTCAAATATATTTATATAAAGGAATTATTGCTTATAGCAGGTGTATGTTGCCTAGCAACTAAAACATTATATTTCCAGTTAAACAACCATAGCTTTAAAAAAAATGGGTATTAATACTAGATACACCCTTTTAGCATCAGACTTCACTTTGGGTAGAAATTTGCAAAACACTCTGAAAGACAAAATCCTGCCTTTTGCTGAAAAGACAACTGAGGAACACACTGATATTGTGGGCTACTTTGGTTACATATCCATATTCTATTATCTAAATATCTAACATCTTAATTTAGCAAAATTTATCAGACTCAAATATAATTCTTAAACTTTTAGAAGATTTATAATCTTTTCCCTTGTCCCTACTTTCTGCCAATTTCCTTAGCAGTTTCTAAAAGAAAAATAAAAGAAAATAAGGTCAAATTTTTAAGTTATCCAAGTATAATAATGAGCACGTTAGTTTCTCTGCCCCAAAATGCCTTTCCTCTTGTCCTTGCCCAAGTTAGTGTTTTAATCAGACCTGCTGTATTATGAACCTCCTTCTGATTTTAGCACCTCCCTGGAAATGAATTTTAAGAGGCCATCATTCTTGAGAGTTGATGTGATTTTTGAGATTCTAAGGTTTTAGCAATAAACCAGATTCTGGGTCAAAGCACAGAGCAGAATTACAGAAGCACAATATGCTTGGAACCTGAACTCATAAACACCCAAAAATGATGTGAGCACTTGCCAGAGTGATCATTCATTCATGTACCCCTGTTTTCAGTGACAAAATGCTTCTAAGAACCTCCTAAGACAAGCTCTCATGTCAGATAGACATGAGGCTATCAGCTACCAAAGCAGCTGGCTTCCACAATGATTCCATCTGGAAACCTAAGTCCAGTGGTACCATTATTGGCTTTTTATTAGCTCCATAGATGCTTCTGATCTTGAGAAGAGGGCAGAATTCAAAGTCACCTTCTCCCCAGTGTCAAATGCAGTCCTATTATTCTAACTGAGTGAACAGTATCTCAGAGGCAAGGCAGCCTAGGGTTGGCTGAGTATTAAATACAAGAATACAGGGATAGAACAATTTTTTCATTCACTCACTGTTTTATTTTACCCCTCTACCTACTCACCATCATGGTATTATTGGTATTTCTGGTTTCAAAGCTATATATGCTTGAGTTTGAATTTGGTCCCACTAAAGACTAGTTACTTAATTAAAGGTTTCAGTTTCAGAAAAGAAATAATAATAGATCTGTTCAGAATTGTTATGAAAACAGAAGGATCCATTCACTTCATAAATACTTTCTGACTGATTTCTATGGGCTAATGGCCATATCAAGGTGTGGGGATGTAGCATTGAATAAAAAAGACGTGGTCCCAGACTTCAGAGTAACTGCACAATGCCAATAAATACATGGTAAGTGTTCAATAAATGGCTGCAGATACTCACACAGTTATTAATGTTTATTAGTCGTATTCTGAGCCTAGACAAATACCGAAAATACTGAGCCAAAAGTTAGAAACCTCTAAGGAAGAACATATTGTACCCATTTCTTTCTACAATGCATACTGGAGTAACAGTTAAAATGAGGATGTAATTATTAGAGAAAAATGTAATTTTTTTGATCTAGAATTTATAAAGTACATGGGATAAATAAAAATGAAATACCCATCCCTAAGGATAGAGTTCTATGAACAGAAGGACAAACTTGAAAAGAAAGTTATGTATCTTCCCACATACAACACAAAATATCATTTATGGCATAGCATTTTTCTGTTACTGTCTACACACACACATAGCTATACTAAATATGTTCTCTTTGGGATGAGAATTTTCACCTATGTTAACCTCTTTAATAATTGTTACTAATGAAAACCTACTTAACTTGTAGTGAAATCTTTGGTCTGTTATGAAAAATAGATTTTTACTTAAGAAGCATAATAATTAGCCATTGAGAGGATATGATGTTTTAATTAAAGTTTAAAAATCTACAGTGCCCAAAGTAAAAATGTATTTGCGTTTAAATAAAGAACAGAAAAATCAAAATGTAGGACTGTTTTGTCATGTAAAAGTCTTATCTTTCCTCCCAAGAAAGGGAAATATAATAACTTTTTGGTGAATAACTTGGCAAATGCTTAGCCAAGTGACCAAGGTGAACATCACCAGATGTTCCATGTGGATATCACGTATTTCCTGATATCTAAGATCTCTCTATCCTTAGGGGTGGATATTTCATTTTTATTTACCCCATATACTTTATAAATATCAGGAGGTTATCAGGGGGAACTTCTCTGTTTTTTCCTCCAAGCTCCCATGATCAGAGTCCAATAATTATTTAAAAGATTAGACAAACCTAAATTGAAGAGTATTCTAAAAAAAAAAAAAAAAAAACTGAACAGTACCACTGGAAACTGTCAAGTTTGTGCAAGAAAACAATAAAAATTGTCACAAATGAAACTAAAGATGATCAAATGCAATGTGATAACCTCAAGTGGATCCTAAAACAGAGCAAAGTACCCCAGAGGTACAGCTGGAGGAATCCACATGAAGACTAGAGTCAGTTATCACCAGCACTATTATCACTAATAATACTGGCGTTTTAGTTTTCTAAAAGTGTGCCACAGCTAACTGTAGAGGACGTGAGTAAGAGGTGTAAAGAAAACTTATGATCTTCACAACTTTTCTATAAATCTGAAGTTACTTCCAAATAGAAAGGTTTTTTTTAAAATAAGTATTTGCAAAAAAAAAAAAAAAAATCAAAAAACTAAATGAAAACCCCAACGTCTACTTCTGAATTGCTTCAAATTGCAATTAAACTAGTACCTAAACAGAAGCAATCAGATCCCAAATTGAATTGTGAAAACAAGATAAAAGATGAATTTTGAAGTGTAGCTATATAAATCTTGAATCAAACTTAGCAAGTTGAAGTCTATGGCCTACATTGTAGAAACTATTCTGGTTTTAGTTTCTCTCTCTCTTGAGCTATTTTTGCCATTGGACTTAGTTTGGGATTTTTTTCAGAAAATATTTTATTAATTGTATATATTCTTATAGACCATATTTTATAATAAACTGAGTTAAACCACTCTGCTTATTTTAACCTTGAGAACATGAAGGCATCTTGGGTAGGGACACTAATGTGAAAACTAAATACATAAACTATACCCAAAATATGAGAAGTATCACTTGATTAAACACATAATAGTATTTTAGCCCTACCATTCAATTATAGAACATGTTTTTTTATAATTTTGTTGAGATACAATTTACATAATATAAATACTATATATATAGATTATTCTAATATATATATATATATATATATATATATATATATATATGAAAATATATATATATATATGAAAAAAAAAATATATATATATATATATATATATATATATGAATAATCAATTTAGGCCAATTGGTAACAAGTATCCAACATCATGATTTAAATTTTAAGCATTTTCATTATTCCAAAAAGAAACTCTATACTCATTAGCAGCTACTTCTCATTTCCATCCCACCTTTAGTTCTAGGTCGTCTTTAATCTACTTTTTGCCTTTATAAATTTGTCCATGATAGACATTTTTATATTAATGAAATCATACAAAAATGTTGTCCTTTTGACTGGCTGATTTCAGTTAGCATAATGTTTTCACAATTCCTTAAGATACAACATGCATCAGCATTTTTTATTGTTGATTATATTACATTGAATGAATGTATTATTTTTTATCTAATAATTTCTTGATGGACATTTGGGTTGTTTCCACCTTTTGGCTATTGTGAATAATGTTCTGAGGACATTCTTAGTGTGCAAGGGTTCGTGTGGATGGGTATTTTTGTTGCTCTTGTATGTGTACCTAGGAATGCCATCAGTGCCTCCTATAGTATCTCTACATTTAACATTTTGAGGAACTATCAAACTGTTTTCCAAAATGGCTGCTTTTCATGAGAATTCCAGGTGTTCTAGCTCCTCACACACAGCTGTCATCATGGTCTTAAAACACTTCTTTCTAATACCTATTATTTACATGGGTTACATTGTTTCCTATAAAAATGATTTGTTGTGTTCTGTTCCCCTTCCCATTTGAAAATTCTATGTTGTCAAATGACTCTACAAAATACATTTTCAATGAAACAAAGTGTTATGATAAATAACCCATCTTACCATTTTCAAAACTTTACTTCATTGTCCTCTGACCTAGTCATGAGCCTTCTTTCTTTCATGAGCAATTTGCTTTTATGACTTTTTAGAGGGAATATAAACTCTCTCTAAAGTAATTCTTAACTAAGCAATTAGCATGGTATGCACTTACACATGTGATGGAATTGTTAATTTAGCCATGTTTCCAGACTTTCCTCTCTCCAACCCAGCAAAGATAATTGTATAATTCAGAGTTTCTTATTTCTGCTCATGATCTGTTAGTGGATCAGATGATCAACTGCATGAGTCACAGCCCCAAATTTTTAATGATAGAGGAGAAGGGAAAGAACAGAATAAAAATGTTAGAGCTCACTGCATTATTTTCTGACATTTTCTGGCTTATCATGTGTTAAGTTTCTGAATTGAGAAGTATTATATGATTTTTTTCTATAGGTGATGGACAAGGAAGTTAAAAATCCACTACTGAAACTACAAAGTTAATATTATCTTTCTTAAGTAGGAAGAACCAGTTCCTAAATTGAAAAAGGGAGACAGGATGCTATTTTTGAAAAGGCAGTATGAACAAAAATGTAGGAATTTAATTTGAAAAGAGAAGAGTTGTGAGTTACAGAGAAAAGAGAAATTTAAATGCTGATTGTGAGCCACCTATTTAAGTTCATTTAATGTCTGTAAAAGGTCAGAGCAAGAATAGAATAAATTTTTAATTATATGGGGCTATAAATTTTACCTCTTACATGTTATATGGCTCTGATACTAAATAATGGGTTTCTAGGTTGTTAAGGGCTACGTGTATTTGCATACAAATATATTGCTCACTTATGTAAACAAACATTTATCATGACTAGAAAAGATGGCTTAATAGCTCCCTATGGAGAGGGCATTTGTGGGTTTTTTGGAGATGACAGTAGCTTATAGCATAAGCTTTGAAGTCAGGCAAATTTCAGCTAACCTAAACTTATAATGATACATGGCACACTGAGCAAATTCTTCAACCTATTTGAGACTCACATATTTTCTGGGAATTGATTAAGATGCTTTAAAAATTCAATAAAACAGGGGCTCGGGCTGTATCTCAAAGGCAAGTGCTTGCCTAGCACAGGTGAAGTACTGGATTTGATCCTCAGCACTGCATAAAAATAAATAAAGGCATGCTGTCCATCTACAACTACAAAAATAAAAAATAAATAAATAAAACAGATTAAAGAATTTAGTACAGTGTCCTAGGACCCAGCACATAGCAAGTAATCAATATATAGAAAATCATTTTAATAAAAAATAGCTTCTAAGTCAAAACTATTTGAAGAAGTTAATCAGAGTCAAGAGGAAGTGAGTAATTATCAAAGAAAATTTTGCTGGGGTAAACGCAGACAAGGACTAGCGACATTCCATCACTGTTTCTAGTTCATGTAACTATTATATTCATTTTTAAAATTAACAGGTAATAAGGAAAACCTCCAGATTGTTCCTTGTGTTTGGTTTCCAACGTAAAAGGTAATTTTAGCTGTAATCAACCAAGGAATGGTCTACTGACAACACAGAAAAAGTTCAAGGGTCCATCAGCCAACTAAAATTGCATGGCAGCCAGGAAGACACAGAAGGAAGATGCAAAAATAACTCCACCTCATGCATTGGACGTAACGCTCATTAAACTGCGCCATACTCAGAAAGATAGAGACTGACATAAACACCACTCGTTAAATATGAAGGGATTGGGAATAGCAGAAGTGGGGATATCTGATAAAGTCAATGTAATTAATTGCAAAACTAAAGGTTGGAGTAACTACTATCAAACTCACAGTCCTGTTGTCACTTGCCTGAGTCCTTTCTAACTGAATTGTCTGGAAAATATTTCTAAGGACCTCCCCCAATGCTAGCACAAACAAGGGACTATGTACATGTCAAAGAAATTCCCTGGTGATCCATAATCCTACCTAGGCTTCCTGTCAAGAATGAGGTTTCGGACACATCCCTGAATTATCTAGTAATATGTATACTCAGAATCCACTTCTGAACAATTCACGGAATAGTATTCTCTAAAGAAACTGGTGACAAAAATAGGGTCTAGCCTGGCACCTGATGCATAGCAGGTACTTAGCAAATGTTTGTCAAAGGCAAACAGGAAAGCAGGAATAGTAAGATCTGCTGTCTAAGCAACAACAATTATTTCATTTCCTTCTCTCAAAGAATTTTCCCAAATTCTAAAATAAAGAATTATTTGATTATCAGAAAATAAACCACATTTACTGTTCATGCAAAGGTGTGTACTAAATATTAGAACCTCATGCATTTTTAAAAATCATGCAGAAAAGGGCCAATGGTGTACAATAATATTTGGCAGGAGGTAGGCAATAAATGAAACTAATTGGATATCAGTGGAGAATGTTAAGGCACCAACTTATTCCTCTGAAATGAAAAAGTAAAATCTATGCTGCTGGTCCTATTTGAACTATTTTGCAATAAAAATGATTCAAGTTCTACGTAGAGAAATTCCTTCTGATAAATGGAAACAGAATGAAATTAGACATATCATTTTCAACATCGAATATAACAACCAATTCAAACATTTTGAGCATCTAATACAGTAACTGATTCAAGTTTTCTATGAGTGATAATACGATTAGGTACAAAGTTGACGGGAAAATTCACAATGAAGAGATCAGGCTCTCACACTTGACCACTGAAGTCAATCTAAGCATCACTAAAAGCGAAATAACAAGATACTGTTTACCACCAAAATGATGAAATGTAAAACAATACACATTTGAGTTATGAATTATTCTTGCAAAAAGTATCATGCATACATCTAATAAAGCCTTTCCAACTTCCAGCCTATGTGGGAAAGAGGACAATAAGTGAAATACCTTGGCAAAGGAGCAATGAGAAGAAAGTCTAAGCTCTATAAAGTGCAGCTTTCTATAGGACATCTGACTTGTTGGTTTTATAAGTCAGTGGAATAGGAGAGACAAAAGAAGAGGTGGAGAGAGGAAAACAGCAATGGCACAAAGCAAGAAGGAATGGAGGAGAGGTGGAAGGAGTCAAGGAAGGAGGGAACAGGAAGGAAGAAGTGCGGGGAGAAAGAAGGTGGTTCTTAGATAAAAAGAACCTAGGAGACTTATTAACATAACCAATTACTGAGAATGAATCTTATTTCAAACCTGATTGGAAGAAACCAACTGTTTCAAACATATGTTTCTTAGAAAAATCAAATGTGAACTGATAATTAAACCGTGGCTATGTATTTAGTGGTCTCATAATGAAGAAGTGAAGCTCTAAGTGCTCTATGGGGGAAATGAATGAAGATGGAAAGCTCCCACAAGGGAAGGACTACATTTATTTTATTCACAGTTGTATCCTCAGTGCCTAACACAGTGTCCCAAACCAAAGGGTGAGGGGAAGGTTCACTGTTGACAAAGTGAGTCTCTCTAGAATAATATAAGAGAATGTCTTACAAGACTGCAAGAAAATAGTAGGAAATGGCATGAAACTCTTGATAGCATTCAAACTGGTCATTTGGAAATTTCAAGTCCTGCACATTTAGAAGAAAAGAGGGAGAAATAACTAAAAAGGCAAGAAATGGATAAATAATAAAGCAATCCACATGCTGTGAACTCTGTGTTTTATCCTGTGGGCAGAGGATAATTTTAAAAATTGGACTTTAAATAAATTACAATGAGATTATAGGAAGCTCTCTCTATAGTGATTTTCAGTATCAGTACTATTGATATTTTGACTGTAATCCTTTGTTATTGGGAGCTATCCTGTGCATCCTAAAATGCTTACCAGCATCCTCATTTTTCCCAGATAGATGCCAGCAGCAAACCTCAACCAAAATGTCCCCAGACACTGCTAAATCTCACCCTGAGAGAAAGTTTCCCTACCCAAGAATCTCTGCATTAGAAGTCTTGTGAAACACAAGAGGGAGATGGATACAGCAAAAAACAGAACTGAAAAACATTTGAACTAATACCAGCATTTTGGGTGGTGAGGAACAGACTGAAGTGACTTTTGAGAAAGAGAGATAACCTGTCTAATTTTGGGTGGTGAGTAAGATTGAACAATGGATCCAAGATAATGCCCAGCTGTCTTGTCTTAATAATTGGATTCTGAAACTAATCATTCAAACAAGAACTAAAGTTGACAGTAGGCTCATTTATTCATTCATCCAACAAGTACTTACCAAGTACCTAACCATTCATGGGTTCTGATGCAGTAAACAAAAACAATACCCTTCTTCTCATGGAATTGATATCCTAATATATGGAAAGAAAAACACTCAGGAATAATGTAACTTCTGAAATAACTGCTAGTTATCACTAGGTTGCCTAAAGAAACAGAGTTTGCAGACCCAGAAAAGCTATTATTAGTATTACATACTAATAATATCTTATGATGCAAGCTTGGAATAGGAAAACCTGATCCCTGGTGCCAATTTGCTATTAATTAGTTGTATTACTCTAGAAATATTTCTTGGTCTTGCTACTGTTCAATTTTCCCAATCATGACATGAGGATATTAATCCTTAATAGGATTGTATAAATTTTAAGCAGGAAAGAATATTATGTCTTCCTATGTGAATGAGTGTGTGCCAGTGCCTGTGAGTGTGTATGTAATTTGAATGCAATATTTGGAGCATTTATGGACTCTACAAATATTATTGTAATCATCTGGTGATATGGAGGAAGGAGGAGAGCCAGTATTTCAAAGCCTTTGCTAAAGCCACTCAGTGCTTATGTTTGCTATGTGTTACACCTTCATTCAACAAGCTTTAATCATGTGCCCACTCTGTGGTTGATACCATGCTAGGAGCCAGGGATCCAGCAGTGAACAAGACAAACAAGGTTCCAGGCTTCAGCACCAAAGCTGTCACTGGCAACTTCACTGTTCTCAGCAGCTGGGTCTTTCTACTTCACAGCCTGCCTGGGCAGCTTGATGTAAACTCAGTGAAATCCCCAACATGACCTTGTATCTGTCCATTTCAAGGGAAATATATAATAGCTAAAAGCTTTGCCAGAGTCTGAAGGTATAGAGAAAAATCAGACAACTGATTTGCCCTTGATGATCTATAATGATATTATGTTTAAAGTTGAGAAAAATACAGCTTGGCTCTAGGGAAAGCAATGCCAGTCCACAATGGCAGCCAAGTTGGAATCTTGCTAAAACTGCATCCTGGGACCAGTTGGGCTCTAAACAATGATACTTACATCTCTTAAGCAGGCGTAAGGAGAGGAAATGTTAACAGTAGAAAGCAGAATAATGCTGAAAACAGTTTTAATTAGTGGGTCCAGGAGATGAGGAATTGCCAATTGCCATCCCACATCCACTTCTGAGTCACTGTGTAGGACCTAAGTCAGTGTCTCTCAACCTTGATCATACACTAGAGTCACTGGCCTGTTTTTCATATAGCCAGACTTGGCTCTGCCTCCCCAGAGACACTGACTTAATCAGAGCAGAATGGAATCTAGCATCAGTACTTTTACAAAGTTCCAGAAGAGATAGTAATCTTTGGTGAATCATGACTCAGCACTAACAAAAATCCAGGTATGGTTTACACTTCAATATTTGGGTCAAGGGAAAGATACAAAAAAAGACTAATTAGGAAGAAAACCTGAAGTTTATATTTTATACACCTCTCCCTGGGTCTTTCTTGATTACTCTTTTAATTTCAAATCTTTACAAAAGAATGGTATTATTAAACTAACAATCTATACTAATTTCAATAGCTCTTATAAGCTAATAACTATTTTTAATAAATGACTTTTGCATGTGGCATAACAAACAGAAATCCATTTTTTTAAATCTCTGAAGACAACTTTATCCCTCAAAATTTAATTTCTTTTTCTTGATCTCTATCATCTTTCCAAACTTTATGCTAAACTGGAAGCCAGGATTTAATGCAACATACAAACAGTGCTGTTTTATAAGCAAATTGGTACCAAAAAGCAGCCAATTAAAAGAGAATTGTACTCTCATAATGAATAAATGAGAAAAATTCACTGATAAGCATTCCTTGGTAACTACAAACCATCAATGAGGAAATAAGTTACATTATTGATATGTTCAAGTGGACCAAAAAGAACCAAATTCAACTTCAGAGTCATTATTTTTCAGACAAAATTGCGTAACAACATTGTGAGACATTGTTCATTTGCAATTCATTCAAAAATGATCATTTCATTTTCCAATGATTTCCACTGTGTTTGCATTATGTTTCAGCAAGCCACTGTCTATTGTGGAAGTTGATAGAATGTGTAGAAAAAAGACAGCATCATTAAACAAAAAAAAAAATTTGAATGGAGACTATTTTTGCAGGTCAATATCAATAAACAGTTTCACATTAGAACAATTTCTTCTTTGTACCCAACTTTATAAATGGATAACAAGGTCTCTCTGTGTATCATTTTGAAACTATTATGGAGCAGAATAAGCTGATTAGTCACTGAAACCATAAGTGACCAAATTAGGAAATGACTCAAAGGACCACATAAAAGGCAATTCACATACAAAACAGCCACAAGCCCTAGCAACTGGTATCAAGCTCCAATATTATTTTGAAATCAATTACTTCTCTTAAGTGGATCTATCTGAGAAAAAAAAAAGTCTTTTGTCTAAGCCCAACAAGTAATATTCTACAGTTCCAATTCATTCCAAACACTATTAAGTGGTAATTATAAAGGTGATACTTCCAAGCTTTGCATAGTATTTTACAATTTACCCAACAAGAAGATAACATAACCCCACTTTACAGACACGGAAAATAAGACCCAGAATCGCTAAATGCAAATACCTGAAGATGTTTGGTTAGTAAAAGGTACTAAAGTCAGATCTTATATACTGACGCCAAGTATAAGATTTGGGGTCTTCTAAAATGTGCCATGGTGCTGTATGAAGAACATCCAGAGGCATTTTTAAGACAGAAGAGTCTTTCCTTATTAGTTCTTTGTGATATGTCAATTTATAACTTACAGAACCAGAAATACAGCTTTATTTTTATTTTCAAAAAGGACAAAGTGGACAGATTGAACATGAAAATGACAGAATTTGCTAAGAATTACAATTTTTAAGCAATTTCCATCATTCTTCAGTCACATCTGTCCATTCAAATTAAAACTCCAAGGAACAAAATCTTCAAAAGCCCTCAGAGAAAATTTTTCATCACCAAATCTTTATTTCAGCTTCTTTCTAAAATTCACTTAGCCAGAGGCTTACAACTATTTAGGTCACTCCCAAAAACCCAAAACCACCGACATCAGCTATGACCTTTTACCCATCATCCATAGTGAAAACCATCATCCTCTGCCTGAAATTAGCCCATAACCAGCACAAAGTAAGTACTTGCATATCCTTGTTAAACTAAGATGTTGTTCTACCCACTCTGTTTTGCTCAGGGTTTAAATGCTTATTTTTGTGATCATTAACACTTGACCCATCTTTTAAAGGAGAAAGCATAAGGACAGCCATATACATCTTTTCCTATTAGTATTTATATTCTCAGAACATAGCATGTTGCCTGGCAAGAAGTTGGCCCTCTTTCTGTTATGAGGATTTAATACATAGTCCACAGAATAGCAAAGTAGTTTCAGATGAATATTAAATATCCTAAACATTACTTTCATTGCTGTTGTTTGCTGAATAAATGAATTACTGACGATCTTGCCATAACCTAATGTAGCAGATAAGGCAGCTTTTATGGTATATATATATTTTAATGGAATTTTTTTAACTAAGGGTTAGATCAAATGTTGACCAAAAACACTTGGCAGTGATGCATATGTAATGCCACTTCAGATATTAGATGCATCCGAGTAAAGTCTGATTAAGAGCATGGAGGCAGATCTTGGCAACTACTAAAATATGAATGAAATCAGAAGCTTAGGACCATAAGGAGAAGACAAGCTGGTCCTCTCAAATTCATATCAGTCCTCAGTCCTGATTACTGTCCACTCCCTTTATTAAATATGATTGTCTTTTCCAAAAATGGTGACAACAATATATTCTTTCCTTCATGCCCTTCTGTATGTAACATGGCCTACCAATGCTAAGGCCAAAACGTTAGGACTAATTTCCTTTCTCCCAAATCTGAATTGATCTTAGTGATTGACAAATAGAATTCTGTACAGGCAAACTTTTGTTACTCACAAGACTAGATTATATGAAGCCTCACAGCTTTTGTCTGGGCTTCTCAAAACCACACAGCTGAAGCTTGTCAACACATAGAACTATAAGAGATAACAAATCTTTGACGATTTGTCGCTAAGATTGGGATGTTTGCACTGTAACAGATCACTTGAAAATTCAGGGGGAAAAAAAAAAAACATGTGGTCCCTCCTATATGCAGGTACTATGCTAACTTTTTATTATGCATTACAAAACTGTTTGGGATAAGGACGGATTCAGAGTTTCTATGACTATTGATGGAAGTCTGATGTCCCCAGGTAATCACAATTCTCTTACCCTGTTCTCTGGCACCTAATAAATGTGGTGATTTCTTCTGGGTGATTATTCTCCAGTTCATCTATACCTTTTGTCTGGAATGCTCAGCCCATCCCACTCCCTTCATTTAACTGACCTCTACTCAGACTCAAGCTGGCCAGTTCTCCTTTTTCACACACTCATAACACCCAGTCCTTCTCCACTGCAATATTACCACATTCTAATTAATAAATTATTTGTGTGATTATCAGGTTAGTATCTATTTCCCTCTTTAAACAGGAACTCCATGGAAAGGGTGGTCATGTGCTTGTTTATTACACAGTCCAGTATTCCTATGATGACACAGTATTCTGCGTTTTTTGGGGGTTTTTTTTGTTTTTTTTTTTTCGGTCAAATGAAAAGAAATGTCATAGCTACTAACTTACTACCTGATATGACCAGTTAGTTTTGAGAGCTCTAGGATCTCTGACAGGGAAGTCTCTGCAAGGTCTGGCTTGCTGACAATAGGGATAACACAAAAGCCATCATCACCAACTTCTAAGTGGTCTCTCTGCAAATTTCATGTAGCCCTCTGCTCTCCAATTCAGTTTCAGCAACATTATCCAAAGGAGTGGTAAAATAAAAAGTGCAGTCTTTGGGATAAAACAGAATCAGACTGATCTATAATCACATATAGATAAAATAGTCACAAATAGATAAAATAGTCAAAAAGATAAAATATAGATGAAATATTTTCTCATGAATTCATATGAAAATGGATTAAAATCACTTTTTTCGGGGTTTTTTTTTTTTTTTTTTGGATACTGGGGATTGCTTTACCACTGAACCACATCCCCAACATTTTTTCTTTATTATTTTGAGACCAGGGTCTAAGCTGCTAAATGCTGGCCTTGAAATTACAATCTTCCTGCATCAGCCTCCCATGTAGCTAGGATTACAGGCATGTGCCACTACACCTGGCAATGTATGGACAATTCTTGACATGAGGTAGAATACTCAACAAAGTTAGTCCCCCCTATTTTGTGATGTATAACTGCAATTCCACCGTGTCCCTTAATAGATATCACACTGCAATCCATCTTGTAAGTCACTGAGAAAATAAAAGGAAATATTGTAAAGCTTTATGTTTGATATTCAGACAGGGGAGGTAACATGCCAACCAAAGCTTCCTCTCTGCAGCATTCCAAAGACAATTTGCCCATGTGTTTCTAAGCTAAACCCAGGGTTACTTTTGATGTATGAAATTGCAATTTTGAGAAGTAGTACATATTCCAGAAAATAAAGCACTACTACTTCACACTGACCACAAATCTGAGGGAAGAGAATGACAGCCTCAAGATTAATGTCGCAGAATGCGGCATGGACAAGTACATCAAGAAACTGAATTGTTGTCATCTTCATTCTGTTGGTATCAGCTACAACAATCCTTTGAGGAAAATGCAAATGAGGTAGATACAGAAGATGTAGGAGGTGCATAACTGTTACTGGAGATGAGAAATTTCTACAAGCTCAATGTTTCTCTACACAGCGCGTCACTCAGGGTCTAGTGTTTTGACTATTTACAACATGCAGTCAACCCAAGGCTGCAAAGAATACAGATTTCAAAAATTGTATAATAAGAACATTTTAATTAGTAAGAGCAGTTAAAATATAAACTTTTCAAAAAGGTCAGAAGTCATTTAAAGGAAGGAAAAAGAAGTCTTTGGGAAAATAGTATAAAACCATTTTGCAATCGAACATCAAATTTTGCACTCAGCTAAATTCTGCAATTTAGTTTAAGGCTCTGTCTGCAAGCAAGCTCATTTGAGAGGCAGAATTTGCTGGCATTAAATTCAAAAAATAATTATTTTATGGATCCTCATATGTTAAAAAGGGGATAGAAAATATCTTTTGACTATGGCATAACAAAGCTATTTTCTTACAACCATTTATCAACAACCTTGGATAAACATTAAGGGAATAACAAATAATTTTATCTGGTTTAATATGTTCCTTCCTAAAGACAGCACCTGAAAGAGATTTAAATAATGAGATATATTCACATCATACTTTAGACCCATGTCTCCAAGACATTCAAATTTCTAATGATCACAATTGGGAGGAGAAGGGACAAAAAAAAAAAAAAAACACAAGGACAAGAGATTGGCAAGATACGATTTCTGCCAGGTAAGACAATTTTTACAGGTATCAACATGATCACTTCAAAAAGAAAGGTTATTTTGAATAGCAAAAAAAGATGGGAAGGTATTAAGTTAAAAAGTTGATCCTTTAGTGAATTTAATAAAATGTTTCTATTTGCCACAAACAAAGTTGTGCCACAGACCACCACCAGAATACAAATACTCGGGAACCACCACCATAAGCAATATTTCTTAAGATCTAATTCTACCTGTATGACCTGTGCAATCTCATGGGGATCTGCATTCCAAAAGGCCTCTCATTTGGGGTTTCAAGCTCTGACATCATCATTTTGAATTCTTAATAGACTTTTAACAAAGCACCTAGTGTTTATATTTTGCATGGGGCCCCACAAATGATGTAGCAGTTCTGCCTAAAATGTGGACATCGTATATGATTCCTAAGAAACTTTCTGGCAATGCATTCAAGATTCAGTTCTCTTGAGCGCCCAGAGCACAGAAACAATACTGTCCATTGAGAAGAGAGTAAAAGGCTTCAGAAATGAGACAGGGAAATAGGAAGATTTTCACAGAAGTGTGGCATCTGATCCATGAGGAAAGGTTATTTCTGTTTTCAAAAGATAGAAGAGATGCCTCTGGGAAAGGCCAGAATTTTTCTAAAGGAATAAAAGTTTGAATTACTCAAGCAATAGGACTAGTACTAAACTGAGACTACACAGTTCTCCCCCAGAGGAAACACACACACACACACACACACACACACACACAATGTTGAATTGGCCTGGAAAATGTTATTATCCTTTATTATCACTCCTGTAGAACACAGTACCACCTCTTAAAGAGACAACTAGAATAAATTAGCTCTAAAAGCTCCACTTAAGTTGTCTTCACAGCTGCGCTATTGAAAAAAATTATTTAATCTTTTCCATGTGAATGTAGACAATTGATGCCAAAAGCAATAACCTACGCTTGGCACCACTGAGGTGAAGAATGTTTACCCCGACAATTATTAGCCAATGTATGCTATAGCTTTAGAGTAAAATCAATATGGAATTAAACCCAGCTGGTTTTGAATATTTCAGAACTGCTTAACCCTGAGCTATTGACTTCATTTCTCTGAAGCTCAGTTTCCCACATCTGTAAAATGGGCACAGGATTACTGCAGACAAAATGGACAGAGTAATGGGATGATTAAGAGCAGGCATTTTAGAGTGATCATGGCCCTGCCGCTTACTGGATGTGGAACCTTTAGCAAAAATCTAACCCTATGTCTTAGAAGTGCCTAGTCATTAGTTTTAACTCCCAAGACACGTGGTAGGTGTACAGCCCTGACTTCACTGCAGGGAAACTGTCTCTCAAAAGTGTCATTGTTCAAGTCTACAAAGCCCGTTCCTGGCTGACACAGACCTTTCACTCTCAGCTCATCTACAGATACAGACCCTCCATAACTGTGATCTCCCTTTCCTACGAAGTAAGGCTGGGCTAAGCTTTTGGCCACTTATTTTTGAGTTAAGTATTTTACTTGACTCTTAATCTGAATGCTGGTAGGTCATATGCTTCATAGGAAGATGACTTAGCTTTGCAGTTCTTTTCATTCTAGCTCAATAGTTATCAATAACACAATGCTTTCCAGACACTGCTTATTTGATAAATATTTGATGGATGAATGAATAAATAAATGGCTGGGGATTTTTAAATCTACTATTTCCTCTTATTCATTGTGAATATGGCTAAGAATGTACAGCAAGCCAGCAGTTCCAAATTTGCAAAGAACAGAACACATTCACAGATCAACATGAGAAGCATCCTTAACTTCCCAAGAAGCAACTGTGGGAGCATTACATGCAGTAGTTGGACTCTGAGTTCTCTACCTCAAAGCCTTCGGGATCACCTAGAGAGCTTGTTAAACACAAATTGCTGGGTTCCATCCCCAACTTTCTAATTCAGTAGATCTTGGTTAGTACCCAAGAATTGGCATTTCTATATGTTTTCAACTGATGCTAATGCTGCTGGTACAGGAACCACATTTTGAGAAGCACTGATATAAAGGAGAGGCAGTATTGAGGCTGCATAGCATCATGGTCAACAGCACAACCTTTAGACCATCCTATATATTGGAATTATATTTCCTTCAACTGCACTAAATATGTGATACATTACTAATTTCCATTGTCCTTTGAATAACTTTTCTATATATTCAGGATCTCCCATGTAATTAGTCTCCAAAGATGAAGTCAAACTCACACTACAGCCAAATCACAGAACTGCGACCTGTGCTTCATTAATCAGATTCACCCACTGAGCCATCAATTCTATAAGTGAGCAATGTGTGGAAACAGGCTCTGTGGGCAGCTTCCATTCTGCTGGCCATGGGAATGGCAGTTATCCAGTCTCCTGGGAACCCAGTGGTTACCAGTTCAAGTTCCTGATGTCCAAGAGGCACTGGTGCAGCAAGGTCAAGATTCTGGCATTTTTTATTGGTTAGAGCAGGAGCTTCCCCAACAGGCCAGTTAAGCAGCCTGACTTCAGTCACTGTCCGGAGATATTCAGCTATAAATTCTGCCTAAAATCCCCTAATTTCTTCCTGACAGAAGGGATTCCAAGTTCACATGAAAAAACCTGCCTGATAACACCTACATTCTAGTACTGTCAATAAATATTAGAGCTTCAATTTCCTTCTTCATAAAACAAAAATGCTACAAAATGAAGAATGGTTTAAATCTTTTTATTTAGTAGGTATTAACACATGTATAGGTGTTGATTTTCTCAAAATATTTTTAACCTCAAACCCCAATTTCATAATACTTAACCTTAAAAATATAGGTAATTTTTCACAGATTATTTTATATATATTTTTTTTTCTTTGAAATGACACAAACTAGCAAAAAGCAAAACAAACAAAATTATATTGGAGTACTTTATCCCTGTTCTCTCCTCTTCAAATTTTGGGCATTTTCAGATAAAATATTCACTATTTCAAAATGAAAAATGGCTATTAGTAAACTGCCTAGAAAAATCAGAACGCAGCATAGGAGGTGATGTTTCTAACAGAGGCTTCCCCCAGGCCATGCTGAGAGAAAGGGAGAGAAACCAAAATGTGTTTTTCCACTTCTACTTTCTTAACAGCCCCAAGACCACCTCCTGGCCAAGCTGTCACATCGAATCCTATCTTACATTCCTCGATGCAGTTTACTAACCTCTTATTTGTTTTGCAGCTGACAAGCTAAAGAACACACTGTGTTTTCCAGTTTTGATTGCAATTTTTTTTTAGCCTCAAGTCCTCAGTACATAGTCTATTGTCAGACAATCTCCCTACTTGAACTCATTTGCCTCCTGCAGAGAGCAAAGTAGCAAGCTGGACTACACACTCACCATTTAACTCCAGACCCTTCTTCTCTCCTTTCATTAGCTTGCTAGGTTTCTGGAGGCCATTACAGTTTTAATCAAGAACCAGTGATGCAGTCACATTGTCATAGGCCTGAATTTTAAGAAAATTCAAGCAGGGAGACATATGTCCTTTTGCTCACAATCACACACCTAGCAATTATTGTAAAGGGAATTTGATCTCAGTTCTACCTGATTCCAACAGTCTCCACCTTTAAGTGCTTTGTTGTACTGCCTCTGTCTTTAAATATGTGTGGCACTGGAGTTAGATTTATTCTGTATACCTCTTGAGAGCCTGACTTCTTACTAATTAAAACTGCTTTTTAGAACAGAGTAGGTATTTGCTCAAGTGGAAGTCGCCTGAATCAACTATTAGAATTCCTATCTTGGTAAGAGAATGATATCTTAATCTTCATTTCTTAAGAATCTGAGTCTGAAGCAAATCTTACATGCTAAGACTTTAATGAGATGTGCAATTCCAAGGCAGTCACAGTGAAAAGGAAAAGGGGAATAGAAACAAAAGAGGGGAAATACAAAGTGGGAGCATTTTGAAGCTACCAAGAAAAAGCAGTGGCCCAGGTATTTGACATGTCTTCAGAGAGGGCCTTTGTGGAACCATGCAACCACAGAATAATCCAAGAGAGATTTATGACCAGGCATGATGGTGCACGCCTATAATCCCAGTGGCTCAGTATGCTGAGGCAAGAGGATCAAGAGTTCAAAGTCAGCCTCAGCATAAGTGAGGTGTTAAGCAACTCAGTGAGACCCTGTCTCTAAATAAAATACAAAAAAAAAAAAGGGGCTAGGGATGTGGCTCAGTGGTCAAGTGCCCCTGAGTTCAATCCCTAGTATTCTGCCCCACAAAAAAAGAGATATTTATCTAACTACTATTCCACTCTTCTCTCCCTCATTGGTCATGCCATGGCAAGGGTACTAACATTTCCTATTTGCATTACACTGTCCTTGGGGTAAGTGCTGGGTCAGAAGCCAAACCCTCCTTCCAAGCTAGGAGTAGTAAGATGGCCCTCTGTGGGACTTGTCAGTTGGAACTAGTGGTTGGACGTGGGTATAAGAGCCATTGTGCAGAGGATGAATTAGGAGTTGAAGTGGTAGCAATGGCAGTGAAAACTTTCATTGTACAACCTGTTACAGAATGGAGGGGCACAGATCTGGATACAGCATAGGTACATATGGGATCTAGAGTTTCGTTAGGCGACATGGCTGGCAGAGTTGGGATGCATCCCATTGTGGGGAGTTGTGTAGTGCTGAGTAGAGCATGCTGGGGACAACATGCAGCTGTGTGCAGCTGGATGTAGGAGAAACATTCCTCTCGTTTTTATCCCAATATTAACAAACCTTAGCCTAAAGAGATTCTCCCATGCCTTCCAATTTTAATAGCCTATGCTTGAAAAGAATTCCAGTGGCTTAAAACCCTATTGAAGTTCAGACTGCAAGTAAGCAGCAAAGAATTCAAAACTCTGAGAATGTTTCTGATATTTTTCCTACTATTGCACAGCTTCCCTAAGATTGCCCCAAATCTTCATGTCAATAGAGTCCTTTAAGCCACAGGTAGTAAATACTCCAAGTCCAGATAAGTATCACAAGCTAGTAAATTGTGGGAACTAGTCACATATCAGACCACAACAAAATATCCTCCCAGTTTTCTTAAAACATATGCTCTTTTGCTTTATCTTCCATGTTTTGAATTTTAATAAAGATGAAATTTTAAATATTTCTTAATATCATAAAAAATAAGAATGACAATAAATGATAGCTGTGACATGCTAGAACCAATTCATACCAGATTACTTGAATGCCTTCTCTTCTCCTTGTTCAATGATATCACCTTGGTAACTGTAATAGACCATGATGAGAAATCACCAGATTATGAATTAAAGTTTTTATTTTTTAGAGAGCCAAGTAGGAAATATCAACCAGCACATCACTGTACATGGCCTGAGAAAATTATGAGGTGTACAGCAAACCAGAGAGGAAGTGCTCTCTTTAAACATGATACTAAGGTGGAGCTTTAGAAAAATATTTGCTATGTAAAAATACAGGCTCACCATAGCCAAGATTTCCAAGTCTTCCAGGGTGTCAGAAATGCAAGTATGTATATTAAAACCTCAAATTTTTAAGATCTATTTAATTTTTTTTCTAAACATTAGAAGACTTGGCCTCAAGTTTGCAAATATCAGTTTACACCAAGCATGATCCCAAAGGATGGTATCCTACACATATTCAAATACAAATCAATATGAATGATATGAAGTCTTTTTTGTTTTGTCTTGAGGAATAGATAACAAAATATGCTCCTTGGACTTTATCCCATAAGAGATAGCTTTTAAAAAAATAACATAGTAACATCCTTCAGTATTCATCTAGCTATTAAAAATGCACTGACTCATCTGGGTGGCTTTGGGATATAAAGCTTTATATTTTGTATTCTCTCCAAATTCCTTTGTTGGACATATTCTATTCATATACTCGACAAAGATCTAAATGACTGTTTCAAGGCTGATGATTTTAACATTAACGTCTACCTGAGTGGGGTCTGAGTGGGTTAATTAGCATCACACAAAAATATTTTATCCTACTTGAGTAAATATATTCATTATTTAAACTTACAATAGAAGGAAAATACAGGGGGGGGAAAAAGCCTCCATTCTGAGTTTTAAGCTATGTTCTATTGAAAATCATATTACTACTTGCAAGACTATAACTAAGTCCAGAAATCTCTTATGTTGTCAACAGGTAATATCCACAAGACAGACCCTGGAGGACAGCCACTTGCCTGTGGCTAGAGCTATGATTTTTATAGCTTGCCATTATTTGCAACTTTGCTTCATTGATGCCTGGTGAACTTGAAGCTTTGACACACAAAAAGCCACACTATCCATTGAATCGATGTTTATTCATCCTGTTCCTTTAATTTCTGAGTATATTCTTTCTGACCTTGATGGCTATCTTGCTGTCAGGTTTCCAGGTACACAGGGGATCTCGAGTTTTGTTAGGAGGCATGGTTGGCAGAGTTCGTAAGCATCCCACTGTGGGGAGTTCTGTACAGCAGGCTGGGGGACAACACGCAGCTGTGTGCAGCTGGACGCAGGAAAAACATTCCTCTCATTTTTATCCCAAATTTAATCAAACCTGAGCCTAAATCTTACTCCCTTCCACACTCCATTCTCTCTGCCAGTCTACATCATCTTTGGAGCCAATTTCTAAAATGTGAATTTTACCATTCACAAGTTGTTACCTAAATAGAACTTGGTAGGTTCTTTCAACATTGCAGTGTCAGCCAACATAGTTCTGTGTTCGTACAGTGTCAGAAGTCATGAAACACAGGTGACACTTTTTTTTTTAAATTTTGTTGCATTTTTAAATACATGTGCTCAATGCATTTTCCTTAACTCCTAGAACCATTGTTACCTCTAAAGTTAAAGCAATGGGTACAACTGTTAATGTACTATAAAATCTGAAAGCAGAGGGAAATATGAATTTATTCTGTTTTCTGGCGAACAGTTGTTCAAACCTAACAACTGATCAGACCTTGAGTACATTCTATGTATATTTCTCTTTTTCAGTGGAACATTATACAAGTGATCACCCGCATTTTTTCTCAATTAGAAGAAAAATGGTGTTATCCAAATTCTAAATTGTCAGTCGTTTCTCTGTTAAAGAGAAAAACAAAAAAGAAGAAAACAGCTGAAGTGTTCCAAAATGGACACAAACCAATTCACTTGAGCAGACTACATTCAAAGACCTTAACACTATTATTTCCCCCCCTAAGCTTGTAAGTAACCAGACACAGCCAGGAAGAAATAGGAGTCAATAAATAAAACAAATGGGCTATTTCTCAAATGCAAATATTTTGGCTCAAGTTGAAAGATTATACTGTTTATAGACACACAATATTTCAAAACAGCAAAACCAATATTCTCTTAAAAGCTACCACATGCTCAGTAGAAAATGTGTAATCTATTGCAGTATTGAGCAGAAAACCTTTCCCCATAACACAGTCATGTGTATGAGGAAGATTAATAAATATTGCTTTGACAAGGTTACTGGAGAGACAAGTTTCAACTGATAAACTTGATTATCCAAAATAGGATACACTGATTATCAGCTTTCACTAATCTTATTTGTTAAGGATACTTTATATTCTACTCAGGTGCCATTTACCAAGTAAAAAGGAAGGGAAGGAATTCTTATGACATTGACTAATTCAGTATCTTAGACTTTAAGAAGAGCACATTTAAGTTTTGCATTTTAGAATTTAAATCCCCATTTAAAGAGCATGCATATTATCTGGAGAATCATATTTTGTTACCTGAAGGGATAAATATCTTTTTTGATGATAGGTCAGAGATAAGACATTTCTATGTACCAAAAGCCACAAACTTTTTTTTCCTTTTGTTATTAACAGAAAGTTTGTTATAACATTTTTAAAATTTATAGACTTCATCTGGTCTGTTTCCTTTCTTGCAAGACCAGTTGGGAGCTAAAACTAAAACCCTGCTCTGTCTCTGTGTATATTCAGCCAAATATATGAGTGCAAATATATAAATCTCAGTGTTTGAACATGTGGGTAAGATAAAAGACAATATCCACATAATATTAAGTAATTCAACAAGCTTCCATCTTCTAAAATATGCTAAGAATCTACATCCCAGGAGATCTGAAGTTAGAATAAATATTACACAACATTTACTGATATAATGCTATCAAATTCGATGGATACAAGTGTCTCTAGCCACTTCTGGATATGAAGAAGTTGGGACAATCATACTGAGACAATCATAAAGAGACTTGTAGCAGATTATTCACATTTTCTCTCTCACACAATTCTACTATTGTGAGCTTCAGAAAAATTTCATAGTGGAGAGGGAGAAGTTAACCAAGGTTCTATTGAGACACTCAGGACAGAGCTGCAAAACAATCATTTACAACCCTGAGAGAGTCTTGCATTAACATGAAGCCACCTAGTGTTTGAGGGGTAAAGAAAAGACTGGCCCAAAGATGACAGAGTTATTGACAGCGGCCCTCCCTTCTGCCTGTGTGAAGCAGGAAGCACCAATTTCTGATTATTCCTGAAGGAATTACTTGAATTCAGACATCTCTGGCTGTAATTCTAATAGGTCAATATTTGCTTTTAAAAATATTAGTGTCTGAGCTATTAAATCCCTCCTAATAAATCAGTATGCCGGCAGACTGTCCATCTAAGTGGTGGCTTATTTCACAAGAAGCTCAACATTCTCCTTTACAAGCTCATTATTTACACACCCACACAGGAAGGGGCAGCCGGGGACACTGTAAGGGTGTCAATGATGTTTAAATGATCAACCAAACCCAACTTCTTGTTAATAATTATGACCATCTTAAAGCTCAATTCCTAGCCATAGTCCACATTCCATAAGCCACATGTTACAGGAAAGGCTCCTGGACTCTGTTACCCTCTCTCAGATGCAGTAGTGCTAAGGGGTCGTTCCTTTCAAATCCATTTAATCCCATAAAATCTCAGCGCTGTGCATGTAAGCATAAGTGTATCTACGTTTTTGACAAGATTTTCAAAGTGAATCTCTCAAGTAGAATAATACAGGATAAAAATTGCAAATACTTCCTCAAATCCATTTGTCATCTCAACTGTGACTTCGGTCTCTGTCCCTTAGAGAAAGTCTGAAGACACAAGCCACTTGAAGAGAGGTCCTTTGAAGGTTTGTGACAGAATTTTGCTTCAGGAAAGCCTTTGCCTGGCTGTGGTATTTCGGTCAGATTGCTGGAATTTTCTCTTGTTATTCTATGCAATGCCCCGCCTTCCTTCTATGGACAAGTGTCTTTATTCTAATCCTTTCTGAATCCTTTTGTATTAGACTTGACTTCTCACCAATACCACCGCATCCCATTTCCACTGACTGGGGTTGTGCTCTCCCCCGTCTCCTCTGTGACCTCTTCATACAACCTGGCCCTTTGTCTCCCAGCGCCACCCACCCCATGCTCATTTTACCAGACTTTTCTGCTTTGTTTTTGTCTCTTCCACATCGTATTATCTACTTTTGGTCTTTCTAAAACCTTTATAGTATTGTATTTTATAGAGAAAACATCACCTCTAGTCTTCTACTCAGCCCTTCACATAATTTACATTTTTCTCTCCTGATTAGTTTATGTTAATGTTGGGATTGATCACACTGATCTCCAGCCAAGTCCCTGGGGATTTTGTATAATATAATCAATTAATAATCAAGAATTGTTAAAAAATCTTTCATAGTCTCTGCAACTTAAACGCATTTATAAATGGAGACTAATTTAGAAAAGGGGAATAAGCCTTCAAATACCTCATATTTCTTGTACACTAAATAATGGAAAGTAGACTCATTACATCAAAATACATACAAGTGGGACAATATTGTGATTCTCATCTATTTAAACAGAGGAAAGATCTTTCTGAAAATAAAAACATGGATTGTGGATAGCACAGTTCTTGAACTAGAGCATCTCTTTCCCCCCTCCTCAGGGAAAATTAAATTGAAAAATACATAACGTACGCTATGCCAGGAAGGAAGAATCCAATGTGAATTAACGAATTTTTAATCATAAATAATTTGTCTTGCAGGAAATGTCATTAAAAAGCAAAACTGGAGCTCCCAGACAATTCACTTCTCAGTTTTTTTAAGTATCTCAAAAAAACATAGGATTAAACAATTATATTTCCATGACAAACACATCAAGTCCCATAATTTAGTTCATTTTGTGCAGACACACGCTCTTAATTATGTATTATCTATAACATATTTAAGTTATCATAAAAAGCTTTCTCGACAAATTAAACCACAATTCTGATTTTCATTTCACTAATTTTAATGTTTGGGATCTTTACATAAAGGGAAAAAAACATTGGTGAAAGTTTTCACCTTGTGAGAGGCAGGGAGAAGGAGATGATATTCTCCATAGAGTTTTTCACTTTCTTCTCAGAAAGCATGGAAGAACTTGTGTGTGTACATCATGCAAACGCCCAAACAGGATTTCACCTATGGTTTCAGAGACTTCCCAGATCTCCTAATTACTCAGGACTGAAGTCAGAACTCAAGAACTACAATGTGTCCTTAACAACACTGAACCTACCTTATAGAAACTTCTAACCATCCTTGCTACAGTTAGAATCTTAAGTGTTCCCCTAAGGCTCCTGTGTTAAAGGCTCAGTCACTAGCCTATGACACTATTGGGACCTGGTGGAACCTTTAGGACATAGGGTCCATTGGAAGGATGTTAGGTCATTAGGCGTGTCCTCCAAAGGGAATATTGGGACCTTAGGGCCTACCCTCTCTCTGCTTCCCACATGCCGTTAGGTTTCCTCTGCTAAGCTCCTGCCATAGTGTTCTGCCTCACAATAGGCCAAAAAGTAACAAAGCCACTGAACATTAGACTGAAACCTCTAAACCTATGAGCCAACATAAACATTTTCTACTTTTAAGTTTATTATCTCAGTTTTCTATCACTGTGAAAAAATACATATCATTTAACATTGTACATGAAGGACTCCTTGTAAGAATATGAAGAGCAACACACAAATATGAAAAACACTCAGAATTTGTGTGCACTCCATTTTTAGTAGAAAATAATATTTTTTAAAAAAAATCGAATTGCACTGTCCAATATGGTTGCTATTATCTACATGGAGATATGTACTGAGTACTTCAAAATTTACTGTTTTTAATTCAGATACATATTAAGCGTTAACTGGATTTCTAAAACTTATTAAAAAACTACAAGTAGCCATGGTGACACATGCCTATAAACTAGGAGCTTGGGAAGCTGAGACCAGAGGATTGGGATATCAAAGCTAGCCTCAACAACTTAGTGAGGCCCTAAGCAACTTAGCAAGACCCTGTCTCTAAATAAAATATAAAAAGGGATGGGGATGTGGCTCAGTGGTTAAATGCCCCTGGGTTCAAACCCCAGTACCAAAGAAAAAAAGAGGGCGGGGGGGAATGTACAAAGTATCTCATTAAAAATTTTAATCTCATTATATGTTGAAATATTTTGGAACTTTTGCATAAATCATATGACCAAAACTAATTTTGTGTTTCTTTGTCCTTTTTAGATGTAGCTATTAGAAAATTTAAAATTGCATGTGTAGCTTGTCATATTTCTATTTCATAGTGCAGACCTTAACAATGCAAATCAATAGTTATTTAATATATGGTTTCCAGAACCTGGGAGGGAAGGAGGAGAGATGGAGGGAAGGATTGGGGAAAGACCATTAATGGGTATAAGAATTTGGCTGGATAGAAGAATAACCTCTAACGGTCTATATATTACAGCAGAATAACTAAAGTTGACAAAAAATTACTGCTTCAAAATAGGTAGTAGAGAAGATTTTGAATGTTTCCAATACAAAGTGATATGTCTTCAAAAAAATCATTCACTATATAACTAATGCTGCAGTAGTGTTCGACGATCTCTCACCTAAAGAAATTTTATATGAAATTTGGAATGCATTTCTCATCTATGGACTTGAAAAGGTGCTACCATCTCTATTTTGTCTGACCCTCCTCCTCTGTTACTACCATGAACAGAACCTTTCTGCTTCTCTTCTCTGTCACTGTTGTACCTTCCACCACTATCTGCCCCTAACCGTATTTCCCACATTCTTGGCCACTACTTTCTAGCACTCAAAGGCTGGAACATCCCTGACTTCAAGGCCACTTCACACAGGATATCTGGACATTGTTGGACTTAGTATTTGTCATAATTTGTATATGAATTGCCCCCCAAGACTCATGAGTTGAAATCTAGCTACCTAATACAACCAAGTTCAAAGGTGGGTCTTATGGGAAATGATTCAGTTGTGGGGTTCTGACCCCAACAGCGGACTAATCCACTGACAGCTGAATGGACAAGTGGGAGGTGGTAGAAACGGTAGGAAGTAGACTTGTGAAAATAAGTATGTCACTGGAGGAGTGCCCTGGACAGTTGTGTGTTTTCTGTCTTCCAACAAGAAGAATTAAAGGAAAAATGCTACCAAGTGTTTAATTGGGAGAAATGGACCATAAACAAGAGCTCATAAAGATTTTTTAAGGCCCAAGTTACTGCCTACCATGTTTTCTATCTTAAATGTCACAGAGACAGACTCTACATGTTTCCAAAGCAATTGACTGAAATATTGAAATTTGAGAAAATGTTGCTTTCTAAGAAAATCATTTCAGTTCAACATTTGGGTAACTGCAAGCAATGACTTCTAGGTCAAACTCATGTACAAACTCAATTGTTTTTGTATTTCTTGTAAACAAACAGAGTGTTCACATATGAAGAATTCAGGTCCTTAAGAATAGAAAGAAAATTCTGAGGAAACCTCAAAGCAAGGAACTAGAGAAATTTAATCTGAAATTTAGAAGCATGTGAGCCGGAGTCACAACTGCTATTGATCTAGTGGGTGTCTTACTTGGTCAACATATATAGGTTCAAGGTATGTACTTGCCAATGATGTGTACTCATTACCAACTTTGTGAATTTTTGCATAATGAGTTTTCAGCCACCTTGTTTACATTTCAAAGGACATTATTAAACCAGAAAGTATGTTTGCCTGTTAGAACACATTTTTAATCTTGGTCAGACAAATGTTTGTCACATAACAGGGCAAAGTTCAAAATATCCCCAAGTCATCAATTTCCACCCTTTCTGGAAAATCTATAGTATTCTGAATGCAATTCACCTTCCAGCTTAACCTTGGCCTTTGTTCATGATTATCAAAGGCCTGGATAACAACAGTAATCTGGTTTGCCTCTGTTCACAGGGCAGGCAATCGATACTGCAGCAGCATATTTCACATCATCTACTGTTCTCACTATATTCATTTTGAAGTGTTTCCAAGACTCTGCATAGTCTTTGTCTATGTGCTCAGTAGTTGTCGACAGATAAAGATGTCATACAAAAGGAATTATATGACAGAAAAATAAAGGTGCAAATTATTTCCACTTTTTGAAATCATTAAATCTTTTTTTATGCAGTCCCAATTTCCTTTATGTACATACAAGAAAATTCTTCAACAAGAAAGTATACCATATAAATTAAAATACTTTCTTAATTTTCTATTTTTCTACATAAAAATGTGCCTGGATATATGTTTATTACATTGTATGTAAATTCAATCTAGAATGGATATACTAAATGACTTTTGAGCAAACTGTTAAGTAGCCATAATGTGATTTTTACCATATGCGATGCCTGGACATTTGAGTACTTAAATAACTGTTTGTTGGATGAATGTACAAATGATGAATAAATATCAAAGTACAGAATTCTGGGGATTTTTCTCCAAATAGTGTTTATTAAAAACTAAGAATCAATTCAGGTACAAAGTAGAGTCTCATGTATTCCTGTACCTCTAGAAAATGAGGTGCAAAAAATTTCCCAAGATATACTCTTTTTAAAATATATATATATAGTTTTATTTATATATATATATATATATATATATATATATATATATATAT